>NC_142620.1:33427002-33748540 GCF_059453375.1 Lepisosteus platostomus | reverse complement strand
ATTTACTAACTCTCACCTGCCCCTTAAATATACAGTTAACATATCTTCCACCACTCTTCCATTTCTAGACATAAATTTATCTATTAACCATCCAAGACTCTCATCCTCTATTACAAACCCACAGATTCACACAGCTATCTCCTGTACAGCCCTTTTCATCCCAGTCACAACAAAACACTTTCCCTTTTTCACAGTTTCTCAGGCTACGTCGACTCTGCAATGACGACATGGATTTCCAGAACCAAGCACTCAAAATGTATTCTTTTTTTTTCATCAACAGAGGATACCCCACCCATTTTATTAATAGGGCCCTCCCCATTGCCAAAAACAGCCCTCGGATCATCAACTCGACCAGGACCTCCCGGTCTCACAACTGCATTCCTTTGGTGCTTCCCTACCACTAACACACTTTCTATCCCCAGGACCATTATTAACAACTACTCCATTTTACAGGACGATCCCTCCATTGGAACCTTTTTTTTCTAACCACCCAATCATCTCATACCGCCGACCACCCAATCTACATAAATATCTGGTTCACAGCTCCCTTGACTGCTCTCGACAATCATCCCCACCAGGCATCTTCCCCTGCAACAGAACATACTGTATCACCTGCAAATACATATCTAACAACACGCTCATTCAGGGCCCCTCAGGTCAATTCTGGATAACCCAGATGACATCCTGTACCTACAGCAACCTCATTTACTGTATCTCCTGCAAAAAATGCCCAGCTATATACAGATACAGCCATTCAAAGTGCTGCATCATATATCCAATCACACGTACCGCGGGTAATTGGCTACATCCTCACGCATTGTAACGTGCGATGACACGCAATACCGCGGTACGTGATTGGTTGACCGACAGGGGCACTCGTGGTGCATTGGTCAGTCGTAGAAAGATTTAAATGTCTTTACTGCGCCCATTTTAGTATTGAATATTTATATGGAATTTTACCACTGAAGGGAAATCTTAGTAGCTGAGCATAAAAAGAATAGGAGCATAAAGTGTGTGAAGGCCATAGACGATATTAATTTTGTAACATAAACAAACAGTATTACAGTATATGGCTGGTCTCGGTACTTTCAAGAAAAAATACACACCAGTATTCCATTTCTCCCTAAACAATTTAAACATCGAAGTCTTTAACTAACATGTGAAATAGCGTGTATAAAAAGTGGTAGTTTTAAGCTTTTCTGCTAATAAAATATGGAATCGCGTATCTAAAGAAAGTAATAACGATATAATTATATTCATTTACTGCAACACAGTAATACAATTTAGTCACTCGTTGCTATGCAATGCAGAAACACAGCCACTGGTAACTAGCAAAGAGAGGACATTAGCTAGCCAATATGATAAAGGAATAAATGATTTTTTTATTTCTTTTGCACATTTATTTGAACATTTCCATCAATTGTACAAGCACTTGGAAACTGTCCAATCTCTAGTTCGTCTGCATTTTTTATGCTCCGGGCATTCTCCCGGTCTGGCGCCGCTGGGGGAACCGGTGCTTCTCTGAGTCCGACATCATCAGCAGTTCACTGTCTATCCTCCCGCTTCTGACACCAATCTAATTAATTTGGGTTCGTTGAGGACGAACACAGAGACTCAAACTTGTGGAGTTAAAAACTGCGCTTTATTTCTTCTCCGTCACCACCTGCCAGCAGCACTCCCACACCCAGAAGAGAGAGAGACACAAGACAAGCCCACCAAGAGCGCGGGCCCGAGAGAGACAGAGAGAGCAAGAACACAAAGGAAAAATTTTTGTCTGCTTTGTCGATTTCAAAAAAGCATTTGACTCGATTTGGCATAAGAGATTGTTTAACAAACTACTCCAAAGTGGCATAGGGGGCAAAGTGTACAACATAATTAAATCAATGTATTCATAGAGCAAATGTGCAGTGAAAATTGGAAACAAAAGGACTAAATTCTTCACCCAAGGCCGCGGGGTGAGACAGGGCTGCAGCCTGAGCCCAACACTGTTCAATATCTATATCAACGAATTAGCAGGAATGTTGGAGCAGTCTGCAGCTCCGGGTCTCACACTACACGACACAGAAATCAAGTTCCTGCTCTACGCAGATGACCTGGTCCTGCTGTCGCCCACAGAACAGGGGCTGCAGCAGAACCTGGTACTGCTGGAGCAGTACTGTCAGACCTGGGCACTGACAGTCAATCTGGACAAGACCAGAGTTATGGTTTTCCAGAAGAAAGCCAGACCTCAGGGAAACAGGTACAAGTTCACACTGAACAACAACACATTGGAGCACACATCCAGCTACACATATCTCGGTCTTACCATCAGCTCTTCAGGGAGTTTTGACCTGGCAATGAAGGCACTGAGGGAGAAGGCACTCAGGGCTTTCTACGCAATAAGAAGGAGGCTCTTCAACATCAACCCACCAACAAGAATCTGGCTACAAATATTTGAAAGTGTAATCCAACCCATTGCCCTGTACGACAGTGAAGTGTGGGGTCCCCTCACAGACCAGGATTACACTCAATGGGACAAACACCCCACAGAAACTCTGCACATGGAGATCTGTAGAAACATCCTCTGTGTGCAGAGAAAAACTCCTAACAACGGGTGCAGGGCCGAATTAGGCCAGTACCCACTATTGATAAACATACAGAAAAGAATATTAAAGTATTGGCTACACCTAAAAAACAATGACCAAAATTCCTACCACCACAAAGCCCTGCTGAGCCAAGAGCTGAGCCCAAAACAGAGCCCCCTGAGCCAGCTGGTCCTGAGGCTCACTGAGCTGAGCCACACCGACACTAACCAGCCTCAGGACAGCACTGCTAGAGCACCACAACCCAGACTCAACCACATCACAGCACAGATCAAACAGCAATATCTCACACACTGGGACACACACACACAAACACAACATAAACTGGAATGCTACAGAACCCTAAACAAACAATACACACTAGCTGAATATTTGACCAAAAAGGAAAATAACAAACAAAAACAGACCCTGACGAAGTACAGGCTCAGTGACCACAGCCTGGCCATAGAAACTGGGCGACACAGGCAGACCTGGCTGCCCAGAGAGGACAGGCTGTGCTCCCACTGCCAGCGGGGAGAAATAGAGACAGAGGTGCACTTCCTACTGCACTGTGACAGATACTCTGGGATTAGAGAAACATTCTTCCCGAAATTCAGAAATCTAATCCCAGAGTTCCCACACCTGCCAGAGTCACAACGGGTCCCAATCCTACTGGGAGAGGGAGGAGGGAACTCAGTTGATCTGGCAGCCCAGTATGTGATCTCCTGTCACAGCCTGAGGAACAGTGAGTCTGTCTCCCAATAATGCTCCAGCCGCCTACAGTATATGTCAATATTTTATAATATGTCTTTGTTGTTAATCTCTGTAACATGTCTGTAGGTTTTATTTTACTTCTATTTTTTGTTTTGTTCCATGTTAATTTTATTATTTTTATTTGCTTTAGCAACACTGATTGTACCCATCGGTCATGCTAATAAAGCACCTTGAATTGAATTGAATTGAAATTGACAGAGAGAGAGAGAGTTAGAGAGAGAGAGAGAGAGAGAGAGAGAGAGAGAGAGAGAGAGAGAGAGAGAGAGAGAGAGAGAGAGAGAGAGAGAGACCAAGGGATGCGGAACCAGGGAACTATTTAAATGGAAAACGGGCAATCTCCCCACACTGTATGCCCGTTTCACTGTTACCTGGATACCTCTTGGGGGATATCCTCTATATCCTCTTGGGTGGAATATCCTCTTGGGGGATATTCTAACAACACGTGATTATAAGACGATCTGTCAAAGTGCAATGAAATACAATATGCTGGACAGTATGCTTCTCAAAGTGCTTTACAGGATAACAACAATAACAACAACAATTTTACAAGTCCTGGGAGGAAGAATATCATCAATATTAATAATAATTATAAACTTTATTTTATATAGCACCTTCAAAAGTGGCTTTTTTAAAAAAAAACTTTTTTAAAATGCATTTGCATTTGCACACAGAGCAGTGTTCACTTGAACATGGAGATGCCATACTGAATAATTCCTGCACACAACCATTGCAGCGGAATTTGCATCGTTTGGCAGGGCTATGATTCATACAAGTGCTGGTGGATTTGGAGACAAAATGTATTTACATTGGGTTGCTGTAAGTGGAGCAATAATAACCCCGAAACTCTACTTATTATTTTACAAGAGAATGCACCTGACAAGCTGGACAGTATGCTTCTCAAAGCGCTTTACAGGATAACAACAACAATAACAACAACAATTTACAAGTTTTGGGAGGAAAAATATGATCAATATTAATAATAATAATAAACTGTATTTTATATAGCTCCTTTAAAGGTTGCTCCTCAAAGCGCTTTACAGGATAACAACCGATGAAACAACAGTGGCTGGGGGTTGAAAATACCTGTGAAACTGGTTGGTTCACAAACAATGTACTGTAGACACAGAGACTCAGTAGCAATAGCAATTAGCAATATCAAAATAGCAATATTATGGACACACAATTGACTTTTTTAAAAAAAAAACGTTTTTTTGACAGCTGGTTTTTGTTGACAGCTTGACACAAGGTTATCAGTGAAAAGACCATGGGCATTCTTCCTCCCCCCTACTGTAACGAACAGTTCTTTCCGGACCCTATGCGGACGACACAGTCCGACGGAGTGGGGAAACATTGGGGAAATGTCATGCGGGAAAATGGGGCAGAAGACAGGGGGCGTGTCCAAGGTGCGCTGGTGCACGGGGGAGGTGTGGCCGAGGCGAACGATCCAAGAGTAATCCATAGAGTATCCAAAACGCAAGGGTAAGTCCAAAACCAGGAGATCCATCCGACGAAGGAATTAAAAACCACGAAGGCCGGGTCGGAACCGGCAGACAGGGACAAGGAACAGGAACAGGGGGGTTAAAACCTTAACGGGACCAGGCGCTTCCTGGTCCCGGACTCGCACGATATGGAAATCAGATGCAGAGCCCGGAAGAGCGTCAGCGCCTGGCTTTTAAGGTGGGCAGGGAATAGGGCGCAGGTGCATGGAATAAAGTCTAGAGTGATAGGGCTGGAGCACCCTTAAGGAGGGGGAACTAATATCGTGACAGTACGCCCCTCCTTTTCAGGGCGGCTCCGAAGCCCTAAGAAAAAAAAAGGGAGAGAGAAAAAAAAACCGATGGAATCCAGGCTGCCAGGGTGCCGTCCGCGGGGTCCAGGTGTAGGCTCTGCATTCTGTAACGAACAGTTCTTTCCGGACCCTATGCGGACGACACAGTCCGACGGAGTGGGGAAACATTGGGGAAATGTCATGCAGGAAAACGGGGCAGAAGACAGGGGGCGTGTCCAAGGTGCGCTGGTGCACGGGGGAGGTGTGGCCGAGGCGAACGATCCAAGAGTAATCCATAGAGTATCCAAAACGCAAGGGTAAGTCCAAAACCAGGAGATCCATCCGACGAAGGAATTAAAAACCACGAAGGCCGGGTCGGAACCGGCAGACAGGGACAAGGAACAGGAACAGGGGGGTTAAAACCTTAACGGGACCAGGCGCTTCCTGGTCCCGGACTCGCACGATATGGAAATCAGATGCAGAGCCCGGAAGAGCGTCAGCGCCTGGCTTTTAAGGTGGGCAGGGAATAGGGCGCAGGTGCATGGAATAAAGTCTAGAGTGATAGGGCTGGAGCACCCTTAAGGAGGGGGAACTAATATCGTGACACCTACATTCTCAGAGTAGAATATAATTTATTATTAGCACAATTTATTACAGTGCTAAATTTAGTATTATTGATTACTAATGCTTTATGCTAACACCTAGCTTTCTTAGCGCGAGAAGTACTACCGTAAGTAAGTACTGTACAGTAAGTAACTTACTGTACTTACTGTACTGTACTTAAGTACTATACTGTAAGCAAAAAAAGGGGTTTTGGAGGGGGGGGGGTGTCTTTCGCTGGAAGACTTTCTCCCTTCTACTTTGAAAATACCTGTGAAACTGGTTTAATTCGTCACAGCCAGCACTCCCGCAGAGAGTGATGAAAACCGCGCAGTGCAAGGCGAATGCACATTAATATGTTCAACCTGTGGTACCACTGTTTACTGTCTATACAGTACGAACATGTGTTATTTTGAAATATAAAAATGTCAATATACTGTAGGAGAAATTGAGTATTGGTGTGTATTGTTTCTTTAAAATACCAATAACAGCAACATACAGTTTACATAATATGTTTATGTTCCTAAATTAATATCGTTTATGACCTTTTTGACCTTCGTTATGCGCCTCTGCGTTTTATGCTTAGTTACTAAAATTTCCCTTTAGTGGTAAAATTTCATATAAATATTCAATACTAAGCGGATTAAAATGTGCACAGTAAAGAGATTAAATGATTAAATCTTTTCACTAACGACCAATACACCACATTATCTTCCGTGTCGCATTAACATTGGAATGTTTTTTTTTTACAGGTGTCAAAAGAAGCAATACACAACCTGTCTCCTCTATAACTCTTCAATTTACAGAGAAATTCCGCCAGAGCCTCACAACATTGTCCAATAATACTCTTCTCGGGTCTAATTTTTAGTTAAGCATGATTTGAGCTACAGACCATAACAGACCAAAAAACAGAATCCACCTGTAATTCGTGTGTTAACAAAATGTTTTTTACAAAGGAAGTGAAATACAGTAATACTACCAGCTATATAGATACATAGATTTAAATATTTAGATCCTTAAATTAATATCATTATTAATTTCTTTAGATACGTGATTACATATTTTTGATTATAAAACAGATAATTCCGGTCCCGGAATCTGACTAGCTGACACCCTTCTGAAGCAGTACCATAATCTCTGGTATACGGACGCCCCTGAAATTTGACTTTTTACTGTGTGATAAATTTTAGACTACTTCTTAGCGTAGATAAGAAAGCGTAGATAAAAAAGCTTGGATTCTCATGTATCTGGTACAAGTATCTTTTAAAACAGTTGTGCTCTTGAGGATCCTTGTGATGTTTTGAGCTCTGGTTGAATAATAAGTGTCGCAGTTTAAATAATTTTCGTTGTTAGAAATTATGAAATGCTCTGTTAAAAGCATGGGAGATTTTATGTCTGTTATACTAAAAGAAAATGCCCAACGAACTAGGGATTGGACAGTTTTTCAGTGCTTGTACAATCGATGGAAATGTTCAAATAAATGTGCTAAAGAAATAAACAAAAAAAGTAATTTATTCCTTTATCCTATTGGCTAGCTAATGTCCCGTCCTTGTTAGTTAGATCAACGAAATGCTGTGGTGTTACTTTTTGTCGATGAAAAAATAAGTCTTTTCATTTAAAATGACTGTTACAAATAATGTGGACCAGCGTAATACTTAGAAATACCCCACGCGTTTTGAATGGCTACATGTGTACATTGGGGAAACCTTAAGGACATTAGGAGACCGCTTTAGAGAATATGTTACAGCTGTGAAGATTAAAGATTTCTCCAGGCCCATAGTTTCTCATTTCACCTCAGATAGCCATGATCACACTGATCTCTCTGTCTCTGTTCTCAAAGAAGGGTTTCTCAACTCCCATAGCAGAAAAACAACAGAAACGAAACTCATGCTGCAACTAGGTTCACAGCCTTTCTCTCAATGACCAACTTATTTTCATCTTCAATCTTCTCTATTTTCATGCAGGTTTTGACTTCACACCTTTCCCCACTTTGCACTTCCTGAGTGGCCTCTCTGCCTCTCTACCCCTCCTGCCTCCTCCCACATCCCAGCTTTTGTTCTTCTGTACTATTTAATCTTTGCTGTCTGCCCTGTCTTTCTCACACCTAAAGAAGGTTTAACAGCTGAAACGTTGTGTTTTCTCTCTTCTCTCTTTCTCTCTTCTGTTTTCACTGCAGAATAAACCTACAGTATTACTTGTTCCTTTGCAGACTTTGCATGCTGATACAGCTACCCACCTGATATATATATACACTGATGGAAAAAAAGAAATGCAACAGTTTCTGGAATGAGAATACTATAGTTATATAGCTTATAGCTTATATAGCTTATATAGCTCATAGCTTATGTAATTTGTTTTAAGCCCTCTGACCAGCAATACAGCTTGTGCAGTGAGGCATTGCAACTTGCCAATCACACAAAAGCTCATTAGATGCACTTTTATCCAACGAGGTTCAGGTGGAGCAATGCCTGATCAGGTCACCTTTAAAAAAGCCTTAAATCAAAGCTTAGATCGCTGCAGGAAAAAGGCCACACTTAGTCAGTTTTCTGTGCATTCCATAATGCCTCGACTGTCACCAGCAAGGAAGAGAGCCATTGGCATTTTGCAGGCATCTTGCCAGACATTATAGAGTAAGCCACTCCACTGTGTCCCAACTGCAGAGAAAGTTTCAGCAGACCAGCAGGACAGATGACCGTCCAAGATCTGGTCTCCCTCAAGTGACCACACCAGAGCAGGACCGACACATCAGACTGGTTCATCTGAGAGATCATTTCAGATCTGCCACCCCTACTGCTGCTGAAACTGCCGGAAGACACAATGTCTGCATTAGTGGAGCACAGTGAGGCTCCATGCTGCTGGCCTTAGAGCAAGGAGACCTGTCAGAGGCCCTCTGCTCACAACACCTAGACATCACAACTGACTGGCTTGGGCCAGACAGATGCTGTGATGAACTCTTCGGCAGTGGGATCAGGTCCTCTTCACAGATGAGTCACTCTTCAGCCTGTTCCATGCAGATGGGAAGCCCAGCGTGTAGAGGAGGAGGTGTTGTGTTTTTCCATCAGTATATATTGATCTTTTATTGTAAACTACTGAAACACCTCAATGTGATTTAATGCCCTTTGAAGTGAACTGTGGAACCTGAGAACAAAAATTATTGATATTGATTTGATTTCCTAAAATATACCAGCCTTTCTTTATTCACTGTTTTTTTTGTAGTAGTATGCATTACTGGGGCAGGTGAGTTAAATGCTACTACTAGACCATTCTCTGAACAATCCCAGAAATAATAGAAGGGATTTGTGTAGTGAATTAGAATCCAAGTGGGCTTGAATTATTAGAGGTTGAATTAAATTGATAGATTTCCTCCCTTAAGGTAGAGTGGTGAGCCAGAAGTATATAAGATTGCAACAGCCCAGCCTTGTGTTACATTCAGAATAGAATGGCACAAAAGCAAGTAGACACTGCATATTCACCTCTGCTTTAAACACTCCGAATACTAGTCTGTGTTAACATAAGTATCCCAGATAAAACAAGGGACATTTTGGCTGCTGACAATAAAAATAACCAAAGTATAACATCTCTGAATGTTATGAACCATATATATTTATGAATATAAATATATTAAAATATATTATACCTTATGTACACATAGTAGGTGGTGGTGATATCTAAAAATTAAAAATAAAGTACATAATAGTATTTCACTTTCTTCATAAACATTTTTTTCCAACATAGTCTTTAACTTAGTCATGTACTGTGGATATTATTGAAAACGTTTTGATGTGCTTGCTCTAACTATATAAAATTTATATACTTTAAAAAAAGCTATAATGTTTCAACCTTGCTGTTGTTAGTGTTGTAAAAAAAGTTGCAGTTCTTTTTAAAATGCATTTAATAAGGAATATTAATATGGAATCATGTAACTAAATAAATTTTGGTAACTGAAAATAAAAATAGTTTCTGAATGTCATTAACCATATTCATGTATCTAAATACAGATTCAGAATGTGTGCCGGATACTGCATGAACTAGCGCATCATAACGCACCCCAATTCCTTTTTTATGAATCTTTTTTTGGACTGCATTACTTTGTAAAACCGCAGGTGGAGCACTTGGGCTGTCGCCAGAAAACACCCGGTTTCAATTGCCAGTAAATGCTGAGGGACAATATTTTTCCAATTATAAAATGTAAGTTGTATGCTGTTTAGACTTTTATAAATTTTAAACTGTTTAACACTGAAATATTAAATTAATATTGTTTTTTATTTACAAAAACAAAATAGCTCAGTTTGATATATACATATAAATATTATTATACTGTGGATTCTTGTGAACGCGATGTGTTTCCTACAGGTTTACTTCCGCATTTAGAAAATGTATATTTTGCCTTAATGCAGATTTCAGCAACACATACATTTTGATTATAAAAATATGTTTCACATATTGTATTGTAGTGGGTTTAAAACCATACAGTATCATACTGTATACATAGTATATTTATATGGTATAGTTCCCACTACAGTTCATTGACCTGTCTGTGCTACTGTTTCATTATACTGTATCTGTAGATATTACCTCATGTGATTCATGTGTGTGGCAACGGGAGACAAGAAAACACTGCTTAAAAAAAGTTAAAAAGTCCTGTTTATGATTTTTTTTTCTGTATTGCAGTTTATAACCTAACAATGTGATTTAACAATATGTAATACAAACAATTCCACGAATAAATAAAAATGTGTTCAATTTATTGTAACCCAAAAAAAAAAACACAACACACAACACACATATATAATCACAATTCTAAAAAGTAACGTCAGCAAGTATTCATAGAAAAGGTTAAGACATATATAGCTTTTTAAAAAGTATACAAACTTTATATAGTCAGAAATAGCACGTCAAAACTTTTCCTAAATAACCACAGTAATTGACCGAGTTAAAGACTTTGATTCATATAATGTTTCTGAAAAAACTGCAATACCGTTGTCTATTTTTTTTATTAGGCGATAAGATACAGATGCAGCCATTCAAAGTTTGTACCGCATACAACGACGCACAAACCACCGCGGCGGACCGGGGTACATGATTGGCTGGCCAAAATGACCAACAGGGGCACTCGTGGTGCATAGGTCAGTAGTGAAAAGATTTAATCATTTAATCTCTTTAGTGTGCACATTTTAATCCACTTAGTATTGAATATTTATATGGAATTTTACAACTAAAGGGGATTTTTAGTAGCTGAACATAAAAAGAAGGGGACTATAACGCATCTGAAGATCATAAACAATATGAATTTAGGAACATAAACATATTATTCAAAACATATTATGTAAAAGAAAAAAAATACACACAAGTGTCTATTTCTCCCTAAACATTTTAAGCATCAAAGTCTTACATGTGGTTATTTTGGAAATGTTTTTACGTGCTCCATCTAACCATATTACTGCATGTTTATATACTTTGTGAACATTTATCATTTTAACCTTTTCTGCAAATACGCTTGTTATAGGAGTAAACAAAAGCATACTTTTAGAATTGGATTAATAGGGAATATAATATGAAATCGCGTATCTAATGAAATTAATAACGATATAATTATATTCAGGTACTGTAGCACAAACTAGTATAAAACTTTCCATTGATATGTGTATTACTGTTTCAGTGCATGTCACATGACTGGATTGGTAGCGTGATACCTTAAGTGACTGACTTATAAGTGTGAGGTCAGGTGTTCAAATCCAGCAATCGCTATGAGTTTTCTTTTAACAAATAAACATTTATTTGAAAAACTAAAATAGCAAATATTATGGACACTACCGTATATAGACATTTTTTATATTTCTAAATATCACAACACGTTTGTTATAAACTGCTCCAAAGCCTTCTCTGTCAACAACCAAGAGTTCAAGTAGGTACCCCTTTGTTAACAGAGAATCTTTCCTTCTGTCAAAATAATTCAATATTTTGTTTATCTGAGTAAAAACAGAAAACACAGAAAGTTTCTCAAGTTTAAGGAGAGGTTGAACCCAATGGGTTTGTGTTATCCTGCTTTATATGGTCGGGTGTTTCGCATACATACTGTGTGAAAAGTAATTCTCACATCGCTTACACCTGGGATCCTCTTTACTCAAAATAAGGTTTCTGAAAATGGAACCAGGTACTAGATGTTGTTTATATAAAAGTTTGAAAATTTTGACAAATTGCAGTCATTAAAATGCCTGTGGTTTGAAGACTTTTTGTAATGGCTTGCCCCATTGGGATGCAGTATTTTGAATTGAATTGAATTAAACAGGTTGAAGTGTTTTTTACTCGCACTGTTGACAGTTTTCACTGTATTCAGTATTTGCTCATTCATATTTTCAAATTATTTCTTGAACATGTTGTGATATATAAAAATAAAATGTCAATATAGTGTGTCAACGAGTCTTTATTTGTTAAAAGAAAAATGTGTGCCTTGACAGGGAATCGAAAACACTCAATCTATTGATCCAAAGTGTCACTTAGAAACATTGCTGAAACAGTTTAAAATATTTTCAACATAATCACGAGCGAATAAGTCAAATTAATTGTTGCAGATGTTTTCAAAGAAAGTGAAATACAGTAATACTTTGACATAATAGCATAACAATATCTAATATTTAGATACTTAAATTAATATCAATTTCTTTAGATACACAATTCCATATTATACTCCCTATTAAGCAGATTCTAAATAGTACACAGTTTTTTTTACTGCAATACGCAAACATTCATAGAAAAGGCTAAAACATATAAAACAGCTTTTTATAAAGTATATAAACTTAATACAGTCAGAACAAGCATGTCAAAAACATCCAAATTAACCACAGTAAGTGACCGAGTTAAAGACTTTGATGCATAACATGTTTATAAAAAAACAGAATACTGTTGTATATATATATACTTACGCTACCACTACCTGCCATATACAGTATGTATAATATATTTACATTCCTAAATTAATATTGTTTATGATGTTCAGAGACATTATTCTCCTGTTATTTTTAAGCTCAGCTACCAAAATGTACGTTGAGTTGTAAAATTCCATATTAATATTCCACATTAAGGGGATTAAAACATGCACAGTACAGAGATGATGTGAAGGAATCATTTCACTAACATCTAATGCACCACAAGTGCCACCTGTCGATCATCTGTTGCCAACAAATCACATTCCATGGTAACCCGCAGCCCCGTTCCCACGTTATAAGGTTTTGCCATGTGTTCTGAATGGCTACATCTGTATAGAAATATGATTGTTTGAAGTCACAGCCATTTTCTAAATTTTGTTTAAAACTTGAAAATAGAATATGCAGGCATATTTTCTGTAACATTTAATATTGTTTTTACTGTTTTTACTGCTGTGTTCCTAGTATTTAAATCCATGCAGCATTCATCAGTGAGAGCAGTAAGAAAAAGAAACTCATAATTTTATTAAATCATAATTTTTCATTAATAGGTATTATGATAATATAATATTTGTTTTAATGTAGCAAAGTCTATAGATGGTTGAAAAAGAAATCAGTAAATTTGTGGATGTGTTATAATATTTGAATATTTTGGTTAATTGTTTAATAATAACTGCATAAAGTTTAACAGAGTAGGTGTAAAATCCAGCAATTAATCCAGAAGTAAGATAATGTAAACATAATTTAAAATTAAAGAAGTGAGTGTTTAATATCAGGGAAATATAATAACATAATTAGTTAACTTGAAACATAACAGTTTAATGGTATCTCTTTTGATACCAATATAAATGTTATTAGTAATAATAGAAGGAGGATTAAAAGGAGGAAAATTAAGCCACTTTGCTTGTAAATTATATGTATTTGTAAATCAGGGTATTCATATACATGTAAGCAGTGGACATATTATCAACTGACGTATTATCAACAGGAATAACTATACTGGATGTTTCCTCATCTCGGCTCTCTGACATCTAGTTTTTGACCTTCATCCTTAGGTTTCCCAATGGGTATATGAGATCCCTACAGGTTTGTCAGGTATCAACTGAGTTGTCTTTCATCATTTTGTGCTATTTTATGTGACAGAAGATTTTGATATTTTGATATTCATTTTGAAGTACCTTTATTGCCATTTGCAAGAATAGTGCATTGGAAATCTTACACAGTTTCTCTCAATCAAAAAACAAAAAGAAGAATGGCTCCTAAGTTACACATGATAAAAGACATTGTGCCTATGGTGCTGGGGTAGATATGGGCCTCCTACAGATGCAGGCATTCAAAACGTGTGGGGTATTTTGCAGTACACCGCGGTGGGCGTGTCACATCAAAACACAGTTTCACGCAGTATTACGCGGTGTAACACGTCATTTGACGTCATGCCGGAAAGTATCCGGAATCACCTTGTAAAACCGCCAGGAGGAGCCAATAAAGCATAACCTCTCATGGACAGCATTTGAGCTTTTGAATTTAAACTGTGTATTACAGCATGTCAATCATCAGTCATTAAAAAGTTGGTATACTTTATGAAAGCAAGATTGCTCAGTTGGACAAAAGTACACAACCTACCTTTATCATAAATATTTTAATTATGCAGAAATATTTTATGCATCAAAACCTTTACCGAAGATATTACTAATAGTATTAATAATGAATGACAGTATTTCGTTGATCTAGCTAACGAGGACTGCTAGCCAATATGATAAAGGAATAAATGACTTTTTTTTGCTCATTTCTTAAGCACATTTGTACAAGCACTTGGAATCTGTCCAAGCCCTACTTTGTCAGGCATTTTCTTTTACTGTAACGGATATAAAAACTCCCTTGCTTTTAACAGAGCATTTCATAATTTCTTACAATGAAAATTATTTAAACTGCGACACTTATCATTCAACCAGAGCTCAGAATATCACAAGGATCCTCAAGAGCAAAGCAAAGACCAAAGTATTAAAAGATAATTGTATCAGATACATGAGAATCCAAGCTTTTTTACCTACTCTTTCTTTTCCGTATACCAGAGATTATGGTACCACTTCAGAAGGGTGTCAGCCAGTCAGATTCCAGGAATCGGTACTTTGAAGAAAAACTACACACCAGTATTCCATTTCTCCCTAAACATTTTAAGCATCAAAGTCTTTAACGAACATGTGAAATAACATGTGTATAAAAAGCGGTAGTTTTAAGCTTTTCTGCGAATATGCTCGATACCGGAGTCAACAAGCATACTTTTAGAATTTGATAAATAGGGAATAAAATATGGAATCATGTATCTAAAGAAATTAATAACGATATAATTATATTCATGTACTACAACACACTAGTACACGCTGTACAATATCTGTTCATACTGTTTGTGTAGGGCTGTTTCAGCACTCCTCATGTGACCTTGTGGGTGGTACTGTGGTCTATGTTGTAAACCAGAGGTTGTGTGTTCAAATCCAACTGGTGCTGCGACTTTTCTTTTAACAAACATTTCTTTGAAAAAATAGAATAGCAATATTATGGACAATTAATTGACAATAAATATAGAAAAGCACATTTTGGAAATAGTTTTAATAAGTAAATAGTTCCCTGGTTCTGCATCCTTGGGTGTTTCTCTCTCTCTCGCTCGTTCGCTCCCCCCCTCTCGCTCTCTTGCCCTCCCCCTCTCTCTCTCTCACAGGTTTCACAGGTATTTTCAAGTGGTCGAGTCTTCAGCGGGAGGGGGGAACAAGCTGCCCAGCCATGTGGAATGCTACAGAACCCTAAACAGACAATAGACACTAGCCGAATATTTGACCAAGATATCCAGACACAGCTGTATGAGCTCCACCAGTAAAACTCAACGTATTACGCTGGTCCACACTATTTGCAACCGTCATTTTAAATTAAAAGACTATATTTTTTCATCGACAAAACGTAACACCCACCACAGCATTTCGTTGATCTAACTAACAAGGATGGGACATTAGCTAGCCAATATGATAAAGGAATAACTTACTTTTTTGTTTATTTCTTTAGCACATTTATTTGAACATTTCCATCGATTGTACAAGCACTGAAGAACTGTTCAATCCCTAGCTCATCTGGCATTTTCTTTTACTATAACAGATATAAAAACTCCCTGGCTTTTAACAGAGTGTTTCATAATTTCTAACAACGAAAATTATTTAAACTTTTATTATTCAATGAGAGCTCAAAATATCACAAGGATCCTCAAGAGATTCATTCAGGTACATTGCCAGATGAAAGGATTTGTAAATATATTTTGTTAAAGCAAGTCAGTTTTTTCTCAACACATAAAATACATTTTTCCAAGAAAGTTTAGCCTTTGTCACTAATGAAACCGCTAAATAAAGACATAAATATAGAAATCTTAAGATTTTTTTTTCAATGTTGGTAGCAGGATGAACTGTCAGGTTGAGCTTAGTGTATATTTTGTCGCAGAGTTGCTGCAAGGTGTTAACAGTGAAAAAAGGTATTTAGAAATGAGTTATTTCAAGAAGAACGTTTTCAGAATAATTGCAAATCTAGCAGCATAGAGAAAGCACAGAAAATAGGCAGTTAGATTGATCAGATTAGGATGAAAATTATATTAGTATACTTTAGATCTTTTTTTCTGAACCAGGGAAAATCTGATCATGTTTCTCTGTAACAATAATAAAAAACTTTATTTTATATATCACCTTTAAAAGTGGCATCTCAAAGCAATACAGTAGATGTAAAAACAGTTAAAAGGACCACAGATTACAAAGTAAATACCCAGTCAAACACAAATGTGTTTTTAATAAAATGCTTTTATTCAATCTTTATCAGACTCACATTCCCGAACGTCCCACGCCCCGGTCAACAATCCTAGGAAGAACACGAAACAGCCTGTTAATAAAATTGTTGCAGTTTTGTTTGGTCAGTTCTTCCTCCCAGAATTTGTAGATCGCCCAGCTAGTTTTCCTAACATAGTCTTTCAGCGAATGCTAAACCATCTCTATTGGATTTAAATCTGGGGATTCGGCTGGAGTTTTCACCCAGTTCACTCATTCTGCTACAAGCCCCGCCCTTGCTGCTGTGTGTTTCAGATTGTTGTCTTGAAAGAGACGGTGCCTTGATCCAAAGTGCTCCCTGATATATGGGGTGGCATGCTGTTTGACCACGACTTCCTTGAAGAATTCACGATCCATAATTCCTTTGAAAATAAGAGGTGGTCCCGGGCCTCTTCTAGGCCCCCCCCCCCACATGAACCTTCAGTGGATGTTTGGGCTTTGGCTTGTCCACATATCTCCCCTTTTTACAAAATGACATTGTTGAAAACTGTTCCAGAGCCACTGTTGTTTGGTCGGTGAAAAGTACATCATGAAATGCCTCCCCCTGTTCAATCCATTGGAACACTTGTTTGAGTCTTTCCTCTTTGTTTTTTACTCTTATCATGGGGCATGTGTTGGTTTTTTGTATCTCCATTCAAGCCTTCTGCGCACTTTTCTAATCGATGTCGGACTCATGCTCGCACCGAGGTCAGCCCATAGCCGTCTTTGAACTTGCATCACCGATAGCTCATCATTTTCATCTGTCAGTCTGTTGATGGCTCGCACAATAGGACTTGAAAAAAAAGAGATTAACAGTTAGATATAAAAATAATGTGCGTAGTTGTATTAACATGCAAGAAAAGTATTTTTAGAAAGTTATTTACCTTTGAATCGTCCTCTGTTTAGATTCTGTTTGCCTCCTCTCCCCTTTATAATGTTGTCTCACTGTGCTTTCAGAAACGAAGATGTCCATCGAAGCCAACTGCTGTACAATGTCCTGTGTTGACTTCCCGTTTCTTTTCATCTTCATTATTTGGTGTGAGAGAGTCATCGTGATTTTGGCCATTGTCCTTCTCCTTACCAAAGCGATACAGTGGTGCAGCTTGAATTCTGTACCTATATACGGTATGGTAGGCCAAAGATAAAACTTACACCATACCGATGAGCTAATACCAGGGAAAGACACTCCTATTTTATTTAAAACACAATACGCCAGGAAATGTGTCTGATGCATTAGCAAGTTAAAAAAAAATTGCGTCGAAAAGCCGGGCGTAACAATTGTTTACTTTTTCTGATCAGTCACTGTCTGGATACTCGTCTCGCCTGCCCCGTTCTTTGTTTTCTTGTTATTTGCTGAGTATGCCTGCTGCAATCCACTCCTGCCCTCCTTTGAAAGCGAAATGATCTCTGGTTCTTTGACAAAACAGGGCTCGCCAGATAATGTGAAAAAGACTCAAAGCGAAACCTGTTTTTATAGCTTTTAACATCATGCAATGTGTAAGCAGGAACACATCATTATATCTTATATATGAAAAATACATAATATAGCACCCAAACAAACGCAAACGTGTTTTTAATAAAATGTTTTTATTCATTCATAATCTAACTTGCATACTGTAACCCACATTCCCAAGTGCCCCCTGCCCCATCTGACAATTTCAGGAAGTGTAAGGAAGGACTAAGGAAGTTGTTATCTGTTGTTGAAGCTCTGTGCGCTTGGTGACTTTGATACCACTTGTTATTCCAAGTTGTTTGAATCGCCACAATTCAAATAGAGAAAAAAGAGCTGACTGACAAGATTTAAGATGTGGCTGTTAATGTTAGATAAAAAAAAAACACATTGCCCGATGATAGTTACATTGCTTGAAAAATAATTTTATTTTGAGAGACTGGATAAGTAATTCAAGTGTTTTTTTAACTTCCTGAAAAACAAGTAATAATTTAACAATATTTGCAAATGTTTTATGATATGTCGCTGTTGTAAATGTCTGTGGAGTGTATCTTATTTACCTGTCCTGGCTGGTGGAGCTCATCCAGCTATGTCTGGATATCTTGGTCAAATATTCGGCTAGTGTGTATTGTCTGTTTAGGGTTCTGTAGCATTCCACATGGCTGGGCAGCTTGTTCCCCCCTCCCGCTGAAGACTCGACCACTTGAAAATACCTGTGAAACCGGTTTAACGAGCGAGAGAGAGAGAAACACCCAGGGGTGCTGAACCAGGGATCTATTTACATATTAGAACTATTTCCCAAATTTAATATGTGCTTTTCTATATTTATTGTAAATTAATTGTCCATAATATTGCTATTCTATTTTTCCAAAGAAATGTTTGTTAAAAGAAAAGTCACAGCACCGGTTGGATTTGAACACACAACCTCTGGTTTACAAGTCGGGAATGTAGCGCCCCTGTCGGTCAACCAATTATGTACGGCGGTATTGCGCGTCACAATGCGCGAGGACTTAGCCAATTACCCGCGGTATGTGTCTGTGCCGCGCACTTTGAATGGCTGCATCTGTACATGTTATGGTGGTCTGCATATCCTTGGCAATCAGGCACACAGTTGTTGGGCAGAAACTGTTCATAAACCTGTTCCTTCGGGTCTTAATGCACTGTGGTCTATGGCCCCTAAGGTTATATTAGTGTCTAGCCAGGTAAACAGACTATGGTTAGGGGGGAGTGGGTCTTTGAGGATAGCATGAGCCTTCCTCCTGCAGCGGGCTATATCGAGATTCTCCAATGCAGGAAGTTCTGTTCCAATAATGCGTTCAGCTTTTCTAATCACTCTCTGGAAGATGTGTTTCTCCTTCTGGGTAGCACTGCTGAACCACTCTGTAATACCTCCAGTCAGAATGCTCTCAATGGCATCATGGTAGAAACTAAACAGTGTTTTTTTTGTGGATGCCACTCCTCGTTAGGCACCTCAGAAAGTACAAACACTTATGGGCTTTCTTCACAATTGCACTAGTATTCTCTGTCCATATTGGTAATATGTAGGCCAAGAAACTTGATGGAGTCAACCTGTTCAATTTCAGTATCATCGATGTAAACTGATTGGTGGGGATTGATGTTTTTCCTGAAATTCAAGATGAATTATTATGTCATAGAAGCATTAAGAACAATGTCATTATCCTTAGCTTAATTGGTCAGGTCTCTAATTAGCTGCCTGTAAGTATTTTCATCATCGTCATGAATAAGGTCAAGCACTGTTGTATCATCCACAAATGTGTATATTATGCTATTGTCATAGGTCAAATTACAGTTCTGTGTGTATAATGAGAAAAGTTTTGGGCTTAGGTAACAGCCCTGGGGTGCTACTGTGCTTAAAGTAATTGGGGAAGAGGTATTTCCACCTATTTTCACTACTTATGGTCTATTTGTCAAAAGGTCCACTATCCAATTGCACAGAGAATTGGGCAGGCCAAGCCCAGTGAGTTTCAACACAAGCTTGGTGGGCCTTATGGTGTTAATACCTTATTGTCACAGGCTATTGTTCCACATTGTTTTAAAAGTTATATTATGACTCTGTAGTGTGCTCTCACGAGGCACCAGTTCTGTAGGGTTTGGGCATTTACTGGGACAATTATTAATTGTAGCAGTAAATCACAAAATGATTCTTTTAATGGCTTTAGAATCCAACCATGCGATATAACTCAAACAACGCACACACACAGGTACTAATACATGAGGATACATTTATTAATACATAGAATATGCATGTAAACCTAACAGATCTTATCAAGAGGGTTATCAGAATACTAAAGGTATATATTCAGTCAGTTACGAAGAGTTACATATATCAAGAGGACATACGTTCAGTATATCATTCATTTAGACCGTTTCGTAAATGCACTTGGTTATAACTTCTACATTAGATACTCAAAACAAGTACATAACTCTTAGGATTTAAATTGATATCAACTGGTTGGGATAACAATTGAATTCTCGAGCTGTAATGCAGTGAAGTTGAATACTCATCCAATCTCTGGGGATTCAGATCTCCTGCGGGCTCAAAGAAGCAGTTGCAGGCTTGTTGCTGTCCAATCCACGCTGTCTGGCTAGGTGCCAGGCTGTGCTGTGCGGCTTGCGACGGTGCGCTGCTGATTCACACTGACCGGCTAGTTAGTGTTGGCTTTAACTAGCAAAGTTTGTGCACAGGAGAAAAGATGACTGTGGGTCCCAGCAAGTCAGGAAGAGGACCGGTTCGTTCCTGATGAAGCGCTAGTTCTGAATAGTGATTCAGCTGTCCACAGTTCCAACCTGTTCACGAGGCTTGCTGCTGATGCTAACCTCGGGTGGATCCTCTGGTTACTCTCTGGCAACCTCCGCTCTCGACTCTTAGAACAAAGGAAAGTTCTGGCACTCGGACACCCTAGCCGTTCTGTGATTTTCCGGGCTGAGTCTCAGGATGGTCAGGAGGCGCGCTGCGAGAATGTCCTGCCCTTGGGAGCCTTTCTGCTCCTGGGCCGTCCTGCCCTGGAATTGTCTCGCACCCCTGGAATTCTCCTTAGAATTCTCCTACTGGAATAGTCCTTAGAATAGTTCTCCTATTCAGAAAAGTCCACCACAGGCTCTCTGTGTTGCCTGTTTTTACCTGGAGGAACTTCAGCTCGTTCATTGGCTGAAAGTTTCCTGGGCATCAGAGTCCCACGTGGGTTACTTGGCCCTACCAGTCCCTGATTGGTTGATCAAGGTGAGATATGAGTCACTTACTCCTGACACCTAGGAATGCAGTCCAGATGTCTATCTGGCACTCCCTAGACAGATAGGCGCCAATGGATGACCATTGATCATGATAGCCAGGCTTAGCTAAGTGCATCCCCATGTGGGAGCTGTCCCTTATCAAAAGAAAACATCTTTAAATAAGCCTGCATGAATAGCTTCTCTGTGGCTGCACCACAGAGATGAAGAGAGAGATGGGGCCTCATTTGGGAAAGCACAGCAACACTTAATTCTGTCTTATTAACAAGCATTGCCGCTACAACTCCAATCCCTAAATGATCTAGGGTGACTTGCCTGTATGACTACCGTCCCATAGCCCTTATGTTTGTAGCTATGAAATGTCTGGAGAAACTTGTATCGTGATTTATCAACAATAACATCCCCGATACCTATCAAATAGGCCTGTGGACAATGCAGTAACTCTTGTTTTATACACTGATCTCCTGCACCTGGAAACACACAACACTTACATTCATACAGTATGTTGTTTTAAAACTCAGCTTTTAGTTGTTTTCATCTCAGCTTTTAAATATGTCTGTGTAGACATCAGCCAATTACATGGCACAGGCCTTCAGAAGAAATATTCAAAAACATTTTATTTTTAATATTGATCATTTTGATATTTGATAGTTGATTCAGGCTTGACATTTGACTCTGATGTGCAACATATTGTTAAAATATCATTCAGAATCCTGACCAGGTCTAGTGCAAGTGATCACATTACTCCTATCTTGGAGTCCTTGCACTGGCTTCCTGTCAGGTTTGTGTTGACTTTAAATCCTCATGATCACCTATAACGCTCTGAGTGGTTTGGCACCTCAGTACCTCAGTACTATCGTCTTACTCCCCACCTCCCAACCTTTGCTCTTTTAATTCTCATCTATCTGTGCCCTAATCCCATCTACACTCTGTGGGTGACAGGGCCTTCTCCTGTATTGCCCCAAAACTCTGGAACTCTATCTCAAAGGATATCAGAGAGTCACCTTCCCTAAACTCTTTCAAATCTAGACTCAAAACCTTCTTCTTTAGAAGGGCCTTTACTTAACTGGTTTTGTTATTTATGCTCCTACTGTATTCAGTACCCCCATATACTATCTCCTCTCATTGTGTATTTTCAGTGTGAATATCTTGTGTATTTTTTAATGTTGTTGTCATTTTGTAAAATGCTTTGAGAAGCCTCCTTTAAAGGCACTTTAATAAACTATGGTTTATTTTTATTTATCTGAAAATTTCTAAGATCTACCATTCTTTTCATACTGTCCAATATCATTCTGTTTTATTTCTAGTGTCACTTGTAGTCAATTAGATAGAGGCAAATGAGGCAAAAGTTGCCTCCTTACAGCATTTCTTATTGGTTATATTATGTATGAAAAAGATTGCAGAATATTAACATATCCTGTTCAAAATGCGAAGAAAACTTTAAACAAATGATGTCAGTTTAAATGAATCTGAATACTACATTCTTCATATACATATATCCCTCGTTGAGACAACAGAAAATAATGATTTATCTCCTTGAAAAATGCATGAATGGCACCTGAAAACCAAATGCAGGAAGCACCTGACATGGAAAGTTAATCATGTTTGATAGAAAATTCAATTGACACCTGACTCAACATTGCAGGAAGTTTGTGTTATCATCAAGATACTGTAAGAGAAAAAAAATGGTAAGAGAAAATAAATTATTTGAATTTTAATTCTTAATTCTTAAAATGTTTTATGTTTATAAATTATTTTGATTAATATTTTTAATTTACTCTTCTAAAAGGTTATAAAATAAGAAGAGAGATTTGGAAAATAAATCTCCCCTGTGACTTGCAAGGTGTCCATCAACTTTCAGATCATTATCAGTAAGAAAAGCACCTATACTCCTCTGATACATCAGCTGTGTCATTAAAGTTCTGAGCATGGTGACCTGACAAGTGCATGCCTCAAAATCTATTTGTGTAATTTTCATTTTTGGGGGGCATTGTGCTGATTTTTATTTGGATTGGTATAAAAAAAGCTAAACAAAAAAAAAGCATACATGTCTAGGAAAACCGGGTCAGGGACGCCAAATATGTAATCATAGTGGCTCTCTGAAGGCACCAGTTCTGTAGGGTTTGGGCATTTACTGAGACAATTATTAATTGTAGCAGTAAATCACAAAGTTGATTCTTTTGATGGCTTTAGAATCCAACCATGCGACATAACTCAAACAACGCGCACACACAGGTACTAATACACGAGGATACATTTATTAATACATAGAATATGCATGTAAACCTAACAGATCTTATCGAGAGGGTTATCAGAATACAAAAGATATATATTCAGTCAGTTACAAAGAGTTACATATATCAAGAGGACATACGTTCAGTATATCATTCATTAAGACCGTTTCGTTAATGAACTTGGTTATAACTTCTACATTAGATACTCAAACCAGTACATAACTCTTAGGAATTAAATTGATATCAACTGGTTGGGATAACAATTGAATTCTCGAGCTGTAATGCATTGAAGTTGAATACTCATCCAATCTTTGTGGATTCAGATCTCCTGCGGGCACAAAGAAACAGTTGCAGGCTGTTGCTGTCCAATCCGCGCTCTCTGGCTGTGTGCCAGGCTGTGCTGTGCGGCTTGCAATGGTGCGCTGCTGATGTTCACTGTTGGCTTTAACTAGCAAAGTTTGTGCACAGGAGAAAAGATGACTGTGGATCCCAGCAAGTCAGGAAGAGGACCGGTTCGTTCCTGATGAAGAGCTAGTTCTGAATAGTGATTCAGCTGTCCACAGTTCCGACCTGTTCACGAGGCCTGCTGCTGGTTACTCTCTGGCAACCTCCACTCTAGACTCTTAGAACAAAGGAAAGTTCTGGCACACGGACACACTGGCCGTTCCGTGGTTGTCCGGGCTGAGTCTCAGGATGGTCAGAATGTCTGCGAGAATGTCCTGCCCTTGGGAGCCTTCTGCTCCTGGGCCGTCCTGCCCTGGAATTCTCCTTTGAATTCCCTTTAGGAAAGTCCACAGAATCTCTGAATCTCACTGAATCTCTTCCGAATCTTACTGAATCTTGTTGAATCTATGTGTTGCCTGTTTTTACCTGGAGGAACTTCAGCTCATTGATTGGCTGAAAGTTCCATGGGCATCAGAGTCCCACGTGGGTTACTCGGCCCTACCAGTCCCTGATTGGTTGATCAAGGTGAGATATGAGTCACTTACTCCTGACACTTAGTAATGCAGTCCAGATGTCCAACTGGCACTCCCTAGACAGATAGGCGCCAATGGATGACCATTGATCATGATAGCCAGGCTTAGCTAAGTGCATCCCCCTTTGGGAGCCGTCCTTATCAGGAGAAAACATCTTAAATCACCCTGCATGAATAGTTTCTCTGTGGCTGCACCACAGAGATGAACAGAGAAATGGGGCCTCATTTGGGAAGCTCAGAAACACTTAATTCTGCCTTATTATTAAGCCTCGCCGCTACACATGAATAATATAGACATGTCTATAAAACATAAAGCAGTGTTATGCACAGTACTCCTAAACCTATAAAAATATAATATTACAGTATGGCTAACAGTGTAGCTACTGTAGGCATCCTCTCACGAGGCACCAATAAATGTAGGGGTTTTGTGCATTTACTGGGACAATTTTAATTGTAACAGTTAGTCACAAAATGATTCCTTGATGGCTATTACAAGACCAACGTTGTGGGATAACTCAGCATGCACACACAGGGTACAATTACACGAGAATACATTTATTAATACATAAAATGTGCATATAAACATAATAATAATAATAATTGCTTACACTTATATAGCAGTTTTCTGGACACTCCACTCAAAGCGCTTTACAGGTAATGGGGACTCCCCTCCACCACCACCAATGTGCAGCATCCACCTGGATGATGCGACGGCAGCCATAGTGTGCCAGAACGCTCACCACACATCAGCTATCAGTGGGGAGGAGAGCAGAGTAATGAAGCCAATTCATAGGGGGGGATTATTAGGAGGCCAATTGGTAAGGGCCAATGGGAAATTTGGCCAGGATGCCACGGTTACACGGCTACAATTTTCGAGAAACAGCCTGGGATTTTTAATGACCACAGAGTCAGGACCTCGGTTTTACATCTCATCCTAAGGACGGCACCTGTTTACAGTATAGTGTCCCCATCACTATACTGGGGCATAAGGACCCACATGGACCGCAGGGTGAGCGCCCCCTGCTGGCCCCACTAACACCTCTTCCAGCAGCAACCGTAGTTTTTCCCAGGAGGTCCCCCATCGAGGTACTGACCAGGCTCACACCCGCTTAGCTTCAGTGGGTTGCCAGTTGTGAGTTGCAGGGTGATATGGCTGCTGGCATAACAGATCTTATCGTGAGGGTTAGCAGAATACAAAAGGTACAGATGCAGCCATTCAAAGTGCACGGCACAGACACGTACCGCGGGTAATTGGCTACGTCATCGCGCGTCATCGTGCATCATACCACGGTACGTGATTGGTTGACCGACAGGGGCACTCGTGGTGCGTTGGTCGGTCGTAGAAAGATTTAAATGTCTTTACTCTGCCCATTTTAGTATTGAATATTTATATGGAATTTTACCATTGAAGAGAAATCTTAGTAGCTGAGCATAAAAAGAATAGGAGCATAATGCGTGTGAAGGCCATAAACTATATTAATTTTGGAACATAAGCAAACAGTACTACAGTATATGGCTGGTCTTGGTACTTTAAGGGAAAAATACACACCAGTATTCCATTTTCTCCATAAACATTTTAAGCATCGAAGTCTTTAACTAACATGTGAAATAACGTTTAAAAAAGTGGTAGTTTTAAGCTTTTCAGCTAATATAATATGGAATCGCGTATCTAAAGAAATTAATAATGATATAATTATAGTCATGTACTGCAACACAATAGTATATGCTGTACAATGTCTGTTGATACTGTATGTGTAGGCTGTTTCACCACTCCTCATGTGACCTTGTGGGTGGTACGAGCCTGACTTCTGAACCACAGGTTGGGTGTTCAAATCCAGCCGGCGCTACGACTTTTCTTTAAACAAACAATCCTTAAAAAAAATAAAATAGAAATATTATGGACAATTAATTGACTTTTTATATTTCTAAATATCACAACATGTTTGAATTTAAGTCATTTTTAATAACAATGAACAGTCACCTTCTTTCCTTCTGACAACGGTCCCTGCTTCTGCTTCCTGCTTCTATCGTGCTTGTGGGGGTGGAGGGGATCACTTTAGATCTCCCTTCAGATTTAAAAGGTTATTAATCATATCTTCGGTGTTGCATCTTCCCAGTGTAGCTGATCTTTTGCTGCCTGGTTAAACTATCACAAAGCTTTAGAGAACTTAACATTTCTATAATCAACCAATTGTAAATATGACGTTTACATTGGCATTATTAATTTTTCACTTGAGGGTATGGAGGATTGTCAGCTGTTACTGAGAGCAGACTCCCCCCTCTTAGGCTGCACAAATGATCTTTTAAATTTTTATAGAAAAATGGAGGCTGTACAGTATGCTTTACAATATAAACATTTATATTGTTTTAAATCGCATTTTGATTTAAATCGCAAACGCGTGTTTAATTAAATGATTTTTTGATTCACAATCAGACAAATGCAACATAAATTGTTATCTTTGTCTTCTAAGTATCTTAATAAACTTTCAGCATAGCTTTCTCCCCGTTTAGATTTATTTTTCTTGGGATTTTGGGATCAAACGTGGAAAGATTAGATTGTAATCGTTTTTATTTTTTAAATACATTTTAGAAAAGTGTAATCTATACTAAAAAGCTGTATTTATTTAATACCTCTCGATACTTGTATTAATGGAGTTTAGTTGATACTGTTTAAACTTTTAATTATTTTAAATTGTATTACAGCATTGTACACATGCTTAAAAGAGAAGAGAGAAAACGCAAGCCTTCTTCAGGTGTGAGGGTCTTCTGCTCAGAATGAAACGCTAAAATGTAATGTAGGCTCTGAATGGGTTCAATTATGATTTGGGCTTGATTAAGGTCACTGCCATTCATCTAAAATCCTGCTTGAATCCTTCTTAACTAAAAATTAGACACAAGAAGAGAAGAGGCTCTGGTGAAATTTTTCTTTTTTTAATTTTTCTTTTTTTCTTGGAAAAACATCTTACCCGCTGCAATCTGGGCACAGAAGGATTAAAAGAAGTCAAACAGGCAGGGGGAGAGTGAGTTCTAAATAAAGAGGTATCCAGGTAACAGTGAAAAGGTCGGACAGTCTGGGGAGATTTCCCGTTTTCCATCTAAATAGTTCCCTGGTTCTGCACCCCTTGGTGTTTCTCTCGTTCTCTCTCTGGTCACCTGATCATTAGCTTGAAAGATTTCAGTGCTTTGTGTATATTCTAATGGCAGTGGGGGCAGGGTGTGTGGGAACAGGTTTGGTTGAAATTGCATTGGGGATCTATGTTCTTCACACCTGAAAGCATTTTCTTCCCAGTTTAGCCGATCTTGTTACAGCATGTTACAGTTTACTATTATTGACCATATTAATTTTAAGTGCTTAATGCCATTTTTTAACCACGCACGAATATTCTTATGTCCATATCTTCGCAAGAGAATCAGTGGGAATTGTAATACTAATTAAATGACCGCGAGCACTTTCCACCCCCTCTGAGAGCAGGAAAATTCCTATTCTTAGCGCAGCAGCTTATTACAATATTTTTTTTACACAGTGACACAGCGTTGCGTTGTGAATCAGTTTTTCCATGTTTACAAAGAAAGTGGAATACAATGATACTACATGCTATATAGATACATATTTTTAGATATTTAGACCCTTAAATTAATATCATTATTAATAATAATGATAATAATGATAATCGGCCAGTGGAAGCTCTGTTGTCCTTCACATTAATGCCTGAAACATTTTACCGAACCCAGGATTTTACACTATATTCCCCATTATAAAACAGATAATTCCGGTCCTAAAGTCTGATTGCCTGACATACATTCGAAGAAGTCCTATATTTTCTAATGTAGGCACATCCCGGAATTTTGACTTACTGTGTGATGAAGAAATTTTAAAGACTACTTCTTAGCATAGATAAAAAAGCTTGGATTCCCATGGACAGTATCTTATACACATATCTTTTTCTGTTATCTTTGTTGATCTCTTGAGGATCCTTGTGATATTTTGAGCTCTCGTTGAATGATAAAAGTGTCACAGTTTAAATAATTTTAGTTATTATGAAATGCTCTGTTTAAAGCAAGGGAGTTTTTATATCTGTTATAGTAAAAGAAAATGCCTGACGAACTAGGGATTGAACAGTTTTTCAGTGCTTGTACAATCGATGGAAATGTTCAAATAAATGTGCTAAAGAAATAAACAAAAAAGTAAGTTATTCCTTTATCATATTGGCTAGCTAATGTCCCATCCTTGTTAGTTAGATCAACGAAATGCTGTGGTGTTACTTTTTGTCGAAAAGTCTTTCATTTAAAATGACGGTTACAAATAATGTGGACCAGCGTAATACTTTGAGTTTTACTGGTGGAGCTCATACAGATGTGTCTGGATATCTTGATCAATCTTGATTGAATTGTGTATTGTCTGTTTAGGGTTCTGTAGCATTCCACAGGGCTGGGCAGCTTGTTCCCCCCTCCCACCCCTCTCTGTGTATAGTAGAGCCTCCTGTCCTGGCTGGACAGGAGGCTCTATTGTACACAGAGAGGGGCGGGAGGGGGGAACAAGATGCCCAGCCATGTGGAATGCTACAGAACCCTAAACAGACAATACACACTAGCCGAATATTTGACCAAGATATCCAGACACAGCTGCATGAGCTCCACCAGTCAGGACAGGCAAATAAGATACACTCTACAGACATTCACAACAGCGACATATCATAAAACATTTGCACATATTGTTAAATTATTACTTGTTTTTCAGGAAGTTAAAAAAACACTTGAATTACTTATCCAGTCTCTCGAAGTAAAATTATTTTTCAAGCAATGTAACTAACATCGGGAAATGTGTTTTTTTTTTATTTAACATTGACAGCCACATCTTAAATCTTGTCAGCTAGCTCTTTTTTCTCTTTTTGAATTGTGGTGATTCAAATAACTTGGGATAACAAGTGGTCTCAATGTCACCAAGCTCACAGAGCTTCAACAACAGATAACAACTTCCTTAGTCCTTCCTTAGTCTTCCTAAAATTGTTAGACGGGGTGGGGGGCACTCGGAAATGTGAGTTGTGCAAGTTAGATTATGAATGAATAAAAACATTTTATTAAAAACATGTTTGCGTTTGTTTGGGAGCTATATTATGTATTTTTCATATATAAGATAAAATTATGTGTTCCTGCTTACACATTGCAGCTTTTCAACTAAATATACAGTATTTATCACATATGCCTGAATTTGGAGCTGCTCGCCGCGCGGTGAATAGCGACTAATAAGCTGTGAAAACATTTGTCTGTCTTTCCGTTGGGGGAAGGGAATCTGATCTGATCTGCAATAGCTGGAAGACTCGCCCCCTTCTACTTTGAAAATACCTGTGAAACTGGTTTAATTCGTCACAGCCAGCACTCCCGCAGAGAGTGATGAAAACCGCGCTGCACCACTCCCATTTGGCATTTTAGTTATGGAGGCAGAAAGACGCACCCCCCACCTCTGGGTGCCTGACTCGTCACCATCTTGAACCATTCCGTGTTCGAGTCGCAGTAGATAGAGAAAAGTAGATAGAGAAAAGTTCATTCCAGCTACAGTACATATATAGTTTTGCAGTAAGAGGTAGCAAAACATCAGTATTTACTGCTAGTAATTAGTGTACGATTTATAGTTGAAATCCTGAGCCTAAATATAAAGTTAATATCTCGACAAACGAAGCAATGTAGGAAATGCGCACACAGAAATACACAGAAAATAAATCCGTTCTGACATCTCAAATCAGTTTCGATCAAGGTCTCCAAAACGAACAAGAAAAAGAGCATTTTCAGAGAGCAATTACGCTGTGTTTATGTAGAATAAGTGATTAGATTTATGAGCAATCTAATTAAAAGTCTAAACAGTATCAGCTTTATTTATGGGTTGCAATTTAAAAAAAGTCAAAAACTGCACTCAAAATGGAATTTAGAGCTTTCTGGCAAGAGGAGACACCCAAACTAATAATGTAACATGCTATTGTTTGTGCATGAACATAGTTATACTGTTATTTCTTAGATACGTGATTGCATGTTTTTTTTAATCCCTGGAGGGACCTGGCATCCATAAGAATCAAGTAATTGGTTTCTTTGCTCTTTGACAGATCGTCTTTAAATCAATTGCTGATTTAAAGTTTGACAGTAAATGTTTATATTGCAACACATACTGTACAGCCTCCATTTCTCTATAAAAATCTAAAAGATCGTTTGCGCAGCCTAAGAGGGGGTGCTCTCAGTGACAGCTGACAATCCTCCATACACTCAAGTGAAAAATTAGTAATGCCAATGTAAATGTCATATTTACAATTTACAACTATTCATTGTTATTAAAAAATGACTTAAATTCGAACATGTTGTGACATTTAGAAATATAAAAAGTAAATAAATTGTCCATAACATTGCTATTTTATTTTTTTAAAGAAATGTTTGTTAAAAGAAAAGTCGTGGTGCTGGCTGGATTTGAACACCAAACCTGGGTTCAGTAGTTGGGCACCTAGACCACAGTACCACCTGCAAGGTCATGTGAGGACTGGTGAAACAGCCCTACACAAACAGTATCAACAGACATTGTACAGCGTGTACTATTGTGTTGTAGTACATGAATATAATTATATCGTTATTAATTTCTTTAGATACGCGATTCCATATTATATTCCCTATTAATCAAGTTCTAAAAGTATGCTTGTTGACTCCGGTGTCGAGCGTATTCGCAGAAAAGCTTAAAACTACCATTTTTTATACACATGTTATTTCACATGTTAGTTAAAGACTTTGATGCTTAAAATGTTTAGGGAGAAATGGAATACTGGTGTGTATTTTTTCATTAAAGTACCGAGACCAGCCATATACTGTAATACTGTTTGTTTATGTTACAAAATTAATATCGTCTATGGCCTTCACACACGTTATGCTCCTATTCTTTTTATGCTCAGCTACTAAGATTTCCCTTCAGTGGTAAAATTCCATATAACTATTTAATACTTAAATGGGCACAGTAAAGACGTTAATATACATATACATACTGTATACAGTACAGTTTTGCATACAGTAATATGTTAATGTTCCTAAATCAATATCTTTTATGAGCATGTGAAAGGCATGGTGAATCGGAGATTCTCAAAAATTACTGTACTTTGCACGATTGGAAACAAATGCGTGATTGGATCAGTGAAATGCTGTGGTGTTAGTTTTACAAAGACGGTCAATGAAAAAAAAGAATGTGGACCAGGGCAATGCTTTGAGTTTACAGCTTGTCCAAGGTCATTCATTATAAATACTATTAGTAATATCTTCGTTAAAGACTTTGATGGCGACAGCTCAAACATGAGAGGTTGAGCTTTATTAGCTCCACCTTGCGGAAATTCCGGATACTATTATTTTACTTGCGGTATCATGCGGTTCTATGCAAGAATATACGGTATTAATACTGTAACTTGCAGTATACCGCATCAAGTGCACCACAAAATAATGCGGTATCACCTGCTTGTTTTGAATGGCTGCATCTATATATATATTCAATCACGGAGAGTTACAAACCAAGAGGGACATATATTCAGTATATAATTCATTTAGAGCGTTTTGTAAATGAACTTGGTTACAACTTCTACACTATATGCTCAAAAGCAAGTACATCACTCATAGGAATTAAATTGATATCAACTCAGGTTGAGGTAGCAATGGAATTCTCGAGCTGTAATGCAGAATGATGAATACTCATCTAATCTGTGGGGATTCAGATCTCCCGTGGGCACAAAGAAACAGCGGCAGGCTTGTTGCTGTGTCGAGTCGGCATTCTCTATCCCGCTGCCAAGCAGTGGCCAGTTCGGCTGGTGGTGTGGGAGAAGGAGGGAGAGATTTCTACTGGGATGCGCTGCTGATGCCCTCTGAAGAACTAGTTAGTTCTGCCTTACTAGCAGAGTTTGTGCACATGAGGAAAGTGACTGCGGGTTCAAACAGTTCACACTCTTTAGACAGGAAGAAGACCGGTTCGTTCCTGATGTAGTGCTACTTCTGAATACTGATTTCAGCTGTCCACAGTTCAGACCGTAGTTCACCGTAGGTGTGGATTCGCAGTGGGTTCACGAGGCTTGCTGCTGGGCTTACCTCGGGTGGATCCTTTGGTTACGGGCTGGCAACCTTCGTTCTCGACTCTTAGAACAGAGTAATGTCCTGATACTCGGACACACTGGCCGTTATGTGGTTGTCCGAGCTGAGTCTGAGGATGTCCAGGAGGAGCTGAGTCGAGAATGTCCAGGAGGCGCTGAGTCTGAGAACGTTTAGGAGGCGCCGAGTCTGAGAATGTTTAGGAGGCCCACTGAGGAAGCCCTGTGCCTCCTGTTTTACCTGGTTGAAAGTTTTGTGGGCATCCGAGACCCACGTGGGGTTACCCTGCCCTACCGGTTCCTGATTGGCTGATGATGAGTAACAATGCACTCTGACCTTAGAGTTGTAAACAACTTGGGATGACTCTCCCTTGGAATCTCCCAGACAATAAGGTGCCAGAGATGGCCATTTATTATGGTGTCTCAGCTTTGGAAGTTGTTCCTTATCAGGAAGCTCTATCAGCTAGAAAAACACCTTAAATGTGAACCAAATGGAATGGCCTCTCTGTATCAAGCACCACTGAGATGAGAGACAGAGGGACTGGCAAGAGAGCAGCAAACTTAATTCCTGTACTTTAATAAGTCTTGCCACTACACTACTAAATAATGGAAAGTGCAAGTGCATTGCATACACATTTTACAATCCCAATTAATGTACATGTTTATATTACATTCAAATGCTGTATTCTGTTAAGATAAAAGCAAGTTATTTTTAAGATTAATCCTGGAGGGATTCCACTTAAATAAATATTTATCTTTGAGCAACAATTCTAGTAATTCCACTGGCAAATACTTTATAAGAGGTGACCATAATTTAAGGAAAATATTTTGTTCCCCTTCAGAATAGCACTCTCTGTCATAATTCTTCTCAAAAAGATCAACATCTATTCATCTAGGGCAGTGTAGTGGCACAGTTGTTAGAATTGCTGCCTTTACAGCTCTAGGGTCTTGAACAATGCCATCTGTGTGGAGTTTTTTATGTTCTCCTTGTGTTTGTGTGGATATCCTCTAGGTGCTCCAGTGTCCTCCCACAGTCCACAAACATAATGATTGAGTAATTGGTCTTTGGGAAAATTAGCCCTCGTGTTAAGTGTGTGTGTATCTGTGTTTGTCTCTGTCTGCCCTGCAGTGGATTGGTGTCCCATCCAGGGTGTGCCCTGCTTTGCTCCTGTTGCTTGCTGATATAGGCTCCAGATCTCCTACAACCCTGAATTAATGAATTACAGGTTTCTACACTTAACAATTTATCAGTCTGGCATAATCTATCATAGCAACATAGTTCTGTTGCTATACTGTAGTTCAGTAGACTGATACTAAATATTCCAAACTGCACTTTAAATTAAGAAACATAGCTACCTTCTCATCAAACATTGTATTATTTCAGCTGTGTACAGTAGATCTTCTCCACCTGTGTTCTGCTGCCAAAGCAATTTTAGCTTTGTCAACTCACATGTTCTAGTGTGATTGTCAACCATCTGTGGTATTGATAGCACTGTAGCTATAGAAGTCCCTGTTTAATTAACACTTGAAATTTGAAATACCAATGTTATGGCATCTGTTATCTCGCCATATTCACTCTGTCCATGAAGACTTATTGTGTTTTTAAAATGTGTACTGAATCATAGATTTGCAGTGTGCAAAATACAGTTCATAACAGTGGAAACTTTAATGATTTTTAAAATTAAACATTTAGATTTTAGAAAGGCTTTTTGATGCATGGATAGGCAATAAAAATACATTTCTGTCATCAAAATTATTTTAAGACTTCATGGAAGTAAACATAACAAATATATGATTTTGTTCATTTTATGAATGCAGTAAACAGAAGATATAACCACAGTTCACACTAGTATAGACTGGTTATTATTTAACAACTGTCATAAAAACATGGTTTACGACGGGGACACTAAACTGTAAACAGGTGCTGTTCTTCGGATGTGACGTAAAACCGAGGTCCTGGCTCTCTGTGGTTGTTAAAAATCCCAGGGTGTTTCTCGAAAAGAGTAGGGGTGTAACCCAGGTGTCCTCGCCAAATTTCCCATTGGCCCTTACCAATCATGGCCTCCTAATAATCCCCCTCTATGAATTGGCTTCATTACTCTGCTCTCCTCCCCACACAATAAGTGATGTATGGTGAGTGTTTTGGCGCACTTTGGCTCCCGTCGCATCATCCAGGTGCACATTAGTGGTGGTGGAGGGGAGTCCCCATTACCTGTAAAGCACTTTGAGTGGAGTGTCCAGAAAAGCGCTATATAAGTGTAAGCAATTATTATTATTATTATAATATTGAGTATGTTTAATACGATTGATTAATTACTTTAGTATAACCTGGTTATACTTAATGTGTAATCCTTGTATTTATTTATGTTTCTTAATCTTGATGTGTGCTGCATATACTGATAGAAAAGAGAAACGCAACACTTCTGCACTCTGGCCCTCCTGTCTGCTTGGAACAGGCAGAAGAATAACTCACTCAGACTAAGCAGATGATTGTGGATAATAGGAAACATCAGTGAGGAGGTCACACACCTATCTACATCAACGAGACTCCAGTGAAGAGGGTCAGCAGTTTTTGGTTCTTGGGAGTTAACATCACAGAGGACTTAACCTGGTCTCACCACACCAACATCGTGGTCAAAACAGCACAGCAGCGCCTATTGTATCTCTGCAAGCTAAAGAAGTTTGGCATGCCATCACATATCCAGACCAACTTCTACAGGTGCTCTATTGAGAGTATTCTGACTGGCTGCATCACTACCTGGTATGGGAGCTGCTCCGCTCTGGATCACAACATACTGCAGAAGGTGGTGAAGTCAGCACAGCTCATTACTGGTTGTGAGCTACCAAACATCTAGGATATCTACTCAGCTAGATGTCTGAATTTCTGTACTCTGGCCAGGTTACATGGACAAACATTTTTGCATTGTATTTGCCACACTGCATATTGCATTATTTGGACATAATGATTTGCATGCACCCTGGATATGTAGCAGTTCTATTAAAATTGATTTTTTTTCTTCAATTTTCATTGCACTATTAATATGTAACCTTATTCAGAAACTTTTAATTTTGTGATTTTTATTTTTATCCCCCCCCGGTGAGCTTGGAGAAAAGACATTTCATTGCCAGCAATTACAGCTGCAAACTGTATTGTTGTGCATTTGATAAATAAACTTTGATTGATTGATTGATCGATCCGTAAAGAGGACCTGATGCCAGCCTCTGTCTGGCCCAAGTCAGTCAGGTGTGACGTCTAGGAGGTATGAGTAGAGGGCCTCTGACAGTTCGCAGTGCTCTAAGGCCAGTAGCATGGAGCCTCATTGTCCTATTACTGATGTGGGCATTGTGTCTGCGGGCAGTTTCAGCAGCAGAACTGGTGGCAAATCTAAAATGATCTCTCAGATGGACCAGTCTGATGTGTCGGTCCTGCTCTGGTGTGGTCACTTGAGGTCGATCGGTTCTTGGACAGTCATCTGTCCTTGCGGTCTGCCCAAACCTTCTCTGAGGTCGGGACACAGTGGGGCAGCTTTCTCCATGGTGTCTGGCAATGCTGGCATGCTTGCCTGCAGCACGCCAATGCCCCTCTCACTTGCTTCTGGTGACATTTGAGGCATTATGAAATGTACAGAAAACTGATTAAGTGTGGCCTTTTTCTTGCAGTGACCTAAGCTTTGAATTATGGCCTTTTTAAAGGTGACCTGATCAGGTATTGTTCCACCTGGACTTTGTCTGATAAAAGTGCACCTAACGAGCTTTCGTGTGATTGGCAAGTTGCCTCACTGCACAAACTGTACTGTGGGTCAGAGGGCTTAACATGAATTGACAACTTTTCGTGAAAGTACATAAGCTATAACTATAATGTTGTGTTTCTTTTTTCCATCAGTATATATATATAATAGTCAAAGTAAGCACAAACATACTTTTAAAATTAATAAATTGTGTCCATAAATTCACACAACCCTTACAGATCGATTATGAGCACAAGAGCGATACCCTTTGGGTAAACATCAATAGTCAGATGGGCCATTTATGTGTGTGCCTGGTGTGGATATTTAGGATACTTATGGACAAGAAAGCTGTGTATGGATGCAGCCACTCAGAAAGCGCAGTAGTTCTTCCAAATATGGTAAAAGTCTTGCAGTGTGTTGTGGTATGTAATTCACTGGCCAAAGATGATAGATGGGTGGCACTTGCAGTGTATTAGATGTTAGTGAAATGATTGCTTCATTAAATCTCTCTACTGTGCATGTTTAAACCTGCTTAATATGGAATATTAATATGGAATTTTACAAATAAAGGGAACTTTTCGTAGCTGAGCATAAAATAATGCATAATGTTTCTGAACATCATAAATTAGATTAATTTAAGAATATAAATATACATACTGTATATGGCTGGTTGTGGTAGCTAAAAATAAAACCCACAAAGGTATTCATAAACATTTTCTGCATCAAAATCTTTTACTCGGTCACTGTGGTTATTTTGGAAAAGGTTTGATATGCTCCTTCTGACTATATTATACTGTATAAAAAGCTACTGGATAATGTTTTAACCTTTTCTATGAATCCATGTTGTCGATATTGCAGTACAAAATGTGTACTTTTTAGAATCAGCTTAATAGGGAATATTAATATGGAATCACATAACTAAAGAAATTAATTACAATATCAATTTCAGGATCTAAATATACAGATGCAGCCATTCAAAACAAGTGAACGAACCCAAATTATTTTGCGGTGCGCTTGATGCAGTGTACCGCAACTTACCGTATTAATACCATAAATTCTCGCATAGTGCCGCATGATACCATGTGGTACCGCAAGTAAAATAATAGTATCCGGAATTAAAAAGAATAGGAGCATATTGTAACACGTGTGAAGGGCGTAAACGATATTAATTTTGAAAAATAAACATACAGTATATGGCTGATCTCGGTACTTTAAAGAAAAAATACACACCAGTATTCCATTTCTCCCTAAACATAAGCTTTTCTGCGAATACGCTCGATACCGGAGTCAACAAGCATACTTTTAGAATTTGATTAATAGGGAATATAATATGGAATCACATATCTAAAGAAATTAATAACGATATAATTATATTCATGTACAGCAACACAAGAATAGTACACGCTGTACAAAGTCTGTTGATATTGTTTGTGTAGGGCTGTTTCACCTCTCCTCATGCGACCTTGTGGGTGGTACTGTGGTCTACGTCCCCGACTAGTAAACCAGAGGTTGTGTAATCAAATCCAGCCGGCGCCGTGACTTTTCTTTTAACAAACATTTCTTTGAAAAAATAGAATAGCAATATTATGGACAATTAATTGACAATAAATATAGAAAAGCACATATTAAATTTGGTAAATTTGGGAAATAGTTTTAATATGTAAATAGTTCCCTGGTTCTGCAACCCTGTGTGTTTATCTCTCTCTCGCTCGTTCGCTCGCTCGCCCTCTCTCTCCCCCCACCCTCTCTCTCAATTCAATTCAATTCAAGGTGCTTTATTAGCAGGGCTCGTCGTGTGTCTCTCTCTGGTCGGGGCATGGGGAGCTTGCTGGCAGGTGGTGACGGAGAAGAAAATAAAGGCAACTTTTAACTCCGCAAGTCTGAGTTTTGGGTCCGTCCTATCCGAACTTCAAATCGTTACACTATCATTCTGTCCATCGAAAACCTGTTTATATGTGACCTTTCAGAACACCTATTTTCTTCCTAGCACAATTTATGAGCACTCTGTGATTAAATTTATTCTCATTACATTATCATTCTCACTGTGCATAACAAGGAAGATTAATAAACATAAGGTTGTTTAATGACAATCTATTGTTTATCTCATGGCTAAATAGTCAAGTCTAGCCAAAAGAGAAAACATCGACTTTATTTAAACTCCAGTATTAATGGTTTTTAATTACCATACTTTTATGGTACATGACTTTGCTAAAATGTATTTAAAAATAAAAACGATTACAAACGCCAGCAGAGAGAGAGAGACAAACACACAGTTTTTCAAGTAATTGTTTTTTACTTTGTCAGAGAGTCTTCATGATTGTTTTTTAATTTGTGAGCGAGTCTTCGTGATTTTGGCCATAGTCCGTCTCCTTGCCAAAGCGATACAGTGGTGCAGCTTGAAGTCTGTGCCTGTATACAGCATGGTACAGATAAACTTGCACCATACAGATGACCTACTGTAATACCTGAGAAAGACACTCCTATCTCATTTAAAACACAATACGCAAGGAAATGTGTCTCATGCATTAGCAAGTAAAATAAAAATTGCGTCGAAAAGTCGGGTGTAACAATTGTTTCCATTTTCTGATCACTCACTGTTTGGATACTCGTCTCACCTGCCCCGTTTTGTTTTCATTTGTTGAGTATTCCTGCGATCCACTCCTGCCCTCACACCTAAAGAAGACTATTTTACATTTTTTTGTGCTGTCCATAGTGCAATTAGCCCTTGCTACTGTAGTATGTTTGCGGCCTTCTGAGTCTGTGCTGTCCTCTGAAAGTGAGATGATCTCTGGTTCTTTGGACAAAACAAGGCTCGCCAGATAATGTGAAAAAGACACGAATCAAAATCTGTTTTTATAGCTTTTAAAGTCGTGCAATGTATAAGCAGGAACACATTATTATATCTTATATATGTATACTGTAATATAGCTCCCAAACAAACGCAAACGTATTACATATATTGTTAAATTATTACTTCTTTTTCAGGAAGTTAAAAAACACTTGAAGTACTTATCCAGTCTCTCGAAATAAAATTATTTTTCAATCAATGTGATGCATGATGCTTTTTTAACGTCGGGCAATGTGTTTTTTTTATCTAACATTGATAGATTAAAAAATCATTCCTAATAGAAATTATTTACCTGCATAAACTTATAAAGGTTGTATTTTCGCACAGTGAAGAGGTCTTTTTTAGTTATACAGTAGTTGTGCAAGCTCTGGTGAGTGTATCTTTTTTGATGAGTTTCAATGGACAAACACAGCTGTATGAGCTTCTCCAGTCTGGACAGGAGGCTCTACTGTACACAGAGAGGGGCAGGAGGGGGGAACAAAGTGTACCCTGGCTGATACCCTGGCCTGTGTCTCCAGACACAGCTGAATGAGCTCCGCCAGTCAGGACAGGCAAATAAGATACACTCTACAGACAGCAACATATCATAAAACATTTGCACATACTGTATTGTTAAATTATTACTTGTTTTTCAGGAAGTTAAAAAACACTTGAATTACTTATCCAGTCTCTCAAAATAAAATTATTTTTCAAGCATTGTGATGCAAGATGCTTTTTTAACGTCGGGCAATGTGTTTTTTCTCAAAAAAAACCTGCGAGCCTGCACTACAGCGACCATAGTACAGTATGGAGACCAAGAGCTTTTACGGGAAGAGACAAGGTGCTTCTGCCGCCCCAGCTTGCAAAGAGAGAAGGGTAAGCAAATACAGCAGGCTTCATCTGAAATATGCGATTATAGGGCATATTACAAGATATTATTGCCGTTTTGAATTATACATTCAATTATAAATATTTCTTCGCAGCCTGTTCTTCAGGAAAACACAGCACGGGCGAAACGATCTTCAAAATCTACCACCAGGACAGTAAAAAAGAAAGCGGTAAGACGAATGAAAAGAAAAGTTTATTTTGACGTCTGTTCCGCAGCTGATGAATACTACTGTGTGACTTTATTTCTTACATGAATTATGTTATTTTGCCACAGGCTATGGGTCTCTGCTCTCAGCCACTGGCCGGGGTGCCAACCTGTAGAAGCAGTACCTGTGTGGAGACTTTTCAGCAGCAGGGGGAGCATTGGGGAGGATTGGGAGGTTAGAGACACTCCTGAAGATGCAGAAGAAGGAGACAGTATGTTCCGGTATTTAAACGCTATAGCAGCTGTCTCCCGATAAGTGCCTCTCCCCGCCATGCAGGTTGCAATGCCTGGCGGAAGCTCTGCCCCCCACAGAGCACACACTGCCTCAGGACACTCCATCTCGGCCTCTCTGCTCACCACTGCGCAGGAATTGGCTGATGCTGTCCCCGCCGTCTATCTCCCGTCAGGAAGCACCGTTTTCAGAGCGGAATTCACAGACGCCAGTGGGACAAACAATTTTCCCAGATATCCAACTGTTGCCCATCACTCAAGAGAAAGATGGGGGTTATACTTGCAGTGCATAAGTATAGATGGGAAAGCGAGAACCGCCGCCCTCGTGTTTCGAAATTTTGTGACTTTTGAAATTTACTGGGGGTGGAGAATGGGTCCAGAGGCAAAAGTGCCTTGTCTTGCAATCTCCGAGAAACCATTAGTAGCATGGTGAATCGGAGATTCTCAACACTTACTTCATGCGAATGAAAAAGAATTCGTGATCGGATCAACGAAATGCTTCGAAGAAGGAGGTGCTCTTTTCCTCTAGTTTAACAGTCTGTCCAGAAACAAAACATTCCTGTTAAACAAGAGGAATGTAAAAAAGTTGGTACAAAAGTAAAAAAACAATTACTTTTTGACAATGAAAACCTGTGTGTGTGTGTCTCTCTCTCTCTGCTGGTGCGCAGGCGCGGTGGGGTGCTGTGCCAGCCATACAGAACATTAAAGTGTCCCTTTCCATTCAACAGGTGTCTGAGTCGCTGTGTTCCAATGTCACCGAGCTAAACCCAGCACAAAGCAAGAACTGATCAATGCGATCTACAAATTCTGGGAGGAAGAACTGACCGAACAAAATTGTAACAATTTTATTAACAGGCTGTTTCGTGTTCTTCCTAGGATTGTTGAGCGGGGCGGGGGGGACATTCGGGAACGTGAGTCTGATAAAGAATGAATAAAAGCATTTTATTAAAAATGCTATTACTTTTTGACAATGAAAAACTGTGTGTGTCTCTCTCTCCGCTGGCATTTGTAATCGTTTTTATTTTTAAATACATTTTAGAAAACTCATGGTAAAAACGATTAATACTTTCGCTGGAGTTTAGATAAAGTCGATGTTTTCTCTTTTTGGCTAGACTTGACTATTTAGCTATGAGATAAAAAATAGTTTGTCATTAAACAACCTTATGTTTATTAATCTTCCTTGTTTAAACCCAAGCGAAAGTAATAATGGTTTTTAACTACCATACTTTTATGGTACATGACTTTGCTAGACCCTTCTACTTTGAAAATACCTCTGTAACCGGTTTAATTTGTCACAGCCAGCACTCCCGCAGAGAGTGATGAAAACCGCGCTGCGCCATCCCTATTTGGCATTTTAGTTACAGATGCAGCCATTCAAAATGGGTGAGGTATTTCACGGCATACCGCGACACGCCCACCGGGGTATCACGCGGTATCACGTGTGTCACGTGACTAGCTATCCGGCGTCGCCTTGTAAAACCGCCAGGGGGAGCTTAACCTCTCATGTACAGCATTCGAGCCTTTAATTTTGAACTGTGTATTACAGCATGTTAATCATCAGTCATTCAAATGTTGGTATATTTTATGAAAGCAAAATTGCTCAGTTGGACAAAAGTACACAACCTACCTTTATCAGAAATATTTATGCATCAAAGCCTTTACTGAAGATATTACTAATAGTATTAATAATGGATGACTTTGGACAAGCTGTATACTCAAAGTATAATTTCTTTAGCACATTTGTACAAGCACTTGGAATCTGTCCAAGCCATACTTTGTCAGGCATTTTGTTTTACTTCAACGGGGCATAAAAACTTCCTTGCTTTTAACAGGGCGTTTCATAATTTCTAGCTACGAGAATGATTTAAAATGCGACACCTATCATTCAACTAGAGCTTAAAATATCACAAGGAAAAATACACACCAGTATTCCATTTCTCCCTAAACATTGTAAGCTTCGAAGTCTTTAACTAACGTGATACCGGAGTCAACAAGCATACTTTTAGAATTTGATTAAAAGGGAATATAATATGGAATCGCGTATCTCAAGAATTTAATAACGGTATGATTATATCCGTGTACTGCGGCAGAACTGTGTAGGGCTGTTTCGCCTAGCTGACCATGCGAGCTGTCTTGTAGCCTACTGGTCTAGGTGCGTGACTACCAACCGGCAGGTTGTGTGTTTGAATCCAGCTGGTGCTGGACTTCTCATTTTTATTTATTTATTTTTTAATCGCGTAACATAAACATATTACCGTATGCAAACTGTACTGTATACAGTATGTATATGTATATTTAATGTCTTAACTGTGCCCGTTTAAGTATTGAATATTCATATCTAATTTTACCACTGAAGGGAAATCTTAACATAAACATACAGTATATGGCTGGTCTCAGTACTTTAAAGAAAAAAATACACACCAGCATTCCATTTCTCCCTAAACATTGTAAGCTTCGAATGAAACCACTAAATAAAGACATAAATATAGAAATCTTAAGATTTGTTTTATTTAATGTTGGTAGCATGATGAACTGTCAGAGTGTATATTTTGTCGCAAAGTTGCTACAAGATGTTAACAGTGAAAAAGGTATTTAGAAATGAGTTATTTCAAGATGAAAAAGAAAACATACACGAAACATGGTTTCATTACGACCAGAATCGGTCTTGAGATATTTTTAACTTGATTTACGGTATTTGAGAGGTATGTCTTAACACCGATACTACAGTGCTTAAGTACTGCTCACGTATATGTTTCTAGGTTTATATTATGCATTTCATACGGTCAAATTACTTTTGAGCAACTAATAAGAAGCGCTAAACGGTATGCGTTTTAGTTTCGTTTTGTGCTGGAACCCGTGGATTGATTAGAGATATCAAGTACATACAAGTCATTTTTTAAATGTTGTAGTTCGTCTTGAAAAAATGTTACGAGTACATCATCTAACAACAATTACACAGGTTCTGTTTCCATATTGCGGATTTTGGTTAGGTACAGTATTATCAAATCCAGTGGCGCTGTGTGTTACTTTACTGAGTCCCAATCTGTGATCGAAACCTGTAAAACCGGTTTAATTCGTCACAGCCAGCACTCTTCAGGTGTGAGGGTCTTCTGCTCAGAATGAAACGCTAAAATGTTTGTGTATATTCTAATGGTAGTGGGGGCAGGGTGTGTGGGAACAGGTTTGTTCTTCACACCTGAAACATTTTCTCTGAAAGGATTTTCTTCGCAGCTTAACCGATCTTGTTACAGCATGTTACAGTTTACTATTATTAACCATATTAATTTTAAGTGCTTAATGTAAAATCTTGTAAAATATATTTTCATTGTTCAAATATACATTAATATACATTAAGTCTGACTATCATATAATAAGTTAAATACAAAACTAAAGAAAAAATAGGGTTAAATATAATTCAAAATATTTTGCTAACAATGTTAACTGTTTATGAATAATAAAATGTATTAACTAAAGAGTAGGATGGCACAGTTGTTAGTATGTTTTTTGTTTTGTTTCTTTTTCATAAATACAACAGTAGTACCTGATGTCTCAGTGGCTTTCAAAATTAAATGATGCATGCAAAGCTGTGAACTAGAAAGATAACTAAGATTTTAATACTAATTAAATGACCGCGGGCACTTCCCACCCCCTCTACATTCTCAGAGTAGAACAGACTAACCTTCTAATGAAAGACGGTCCACCCCCCACGGACAGGAAAAGTGCCCACAGGCACTTAAACTTAATATGGTCAGTAACGGTAAACAGTAACATGGTAAGAAGGAGCACGTACAAACGTTTTCGAAATAACCACATGTAAGACTCTGATCCTAAAAATGTTTAGGGAGAAAGTGGAATACTGGTGTGTATTTTTTCTTTAAACTACCAATACCAGCCATATACAGTCTGTAACGTAGGGATTTCTATATGTCTTTATTTAGTGTTTACATTAGTGACAAAGGCTAAACTTTTAGCTTCAGTAACGTGTACATATCTCCCCTTTTTATAAAACGACTTGGTTGAAAACTGTTCCAGAGCCACTGTTGTTTCATCAGTGAAAAGTACATCATGAAATGCCTCTCCCTGTTCAATCCACTGGAAAAAAGAAAAGGAGCATAAAGCTTCTGATGGTCATAAACGATATTCATTTAGGAGCAGCATCAGAGGTATGTTTTTAACTGCACTGCATTGGAGAGAATACCATAGTGTGTGTTTTTTTTACTCCCTGGCGGAAACTGGCTTCCAGAAGAATCACTATGGCTCAGAGATTTAAATAAAACTTCACAGACATTAACGAAGAGCATAACGCGTGTACTGTATACACTGCAAGTACTGTACAACCCAACTCTCTGCAGGAGTGCTGGCTGAATTGAACCGGTTTCACGGGTATTTTCAAAGTAGGAGGCGAGATTTCCAGCGAAAGACACCCCCCCCCCCAAAAAAACCCAGTAAATACAGTACTTACTAGTTAAAGGCTAGGCTCCCGACTACGGCGAAAGGAACCCTTCTTTCATTAGAAGACAATGAACATATTTTAGCCCTGAATGAATTAATAGCAAACATGGTTTACATAAAAGACATTTTTCCAAGAAAGTTTAGCCTTTGTCACTAATGAAACCACTAAATAAAGACATAAATAGAAAAATCTTAAGATTTTTAAAATACATGACTTTGCTAAAATTTATTTGAAAATAAAAACAATTACAACCGCCAGGGGAGAGAGAGAACAGGGGAGGGATGTTGGTTTTGCATAAGGGGCAGGGCTATGGAAAGTAGGTATGTTTGGGAATGTGTAGTTACATGTTCTGGCTGTTTGTGAATTATCGTTGTTGAGTATGGAGTGTTGAGGTATTGATTTTGTGTAATGCTTTATGTTGAAAATTGAGGTGGATTTTGTTTATGATAAACAGGATAAACTGGGATGGGAGGAAGGTTTGGTTTTGCATAAGGGGCGGGATTATGATATTTGGAGGACTTTGCGAGTGTAAAATGGTTTGATTATTTGATTTTGTATTGTGGTTGTTATCTATGTTTTTGGTTGGTATTATGTTTATATGGTTGTTTTTGTTGGTTGGTTGTTATTATGGTTATTAATAATACGATCTATAGTTGAAATCTGAGCCTAAATAAAAAGAAAAAGCAAGTGATTAGGTTTATGAGCAATCTAATTACTTATTCGTTTAAAAAGCTATATAAAATAAAGTTTATTATTAATTTGCTGGACAGAGCGGTGAACATTATTATGCATAAGACAAAGATAACGATCCTGATCAGTTTAGAAATCTGTGTACGCTGTAAGGTTTTTACTTCTTAAACTTTTAAAATACACGTTTTGAATAGAAAGAAATCCTCTTCCTGGTATAGCAAACCAGCACGTCTTTTTTCTCCAATCAGAGGGGTGTCAGATAGTGTCAGCCAATCACCATTCTGCGTTGGGTAGCAACGGGTGACTGTTCTCAGGCGGAAGATGTAAACAGCTTAATGTTCGTGTTAAATTTTTTTTTTTAATTCAATTAAACGGGCACAGTTAAGACATTAAATATACATATACATACTGTATACAGTACAGTTTGCATACGGTAATATGTTTATGTTACGCGATTAAAAAATAAATAAATAAAAATGAAAAGTCCAGCACCAGCTGGATTCGAACACACAACCTGCCGGTTGGTAGTCACGCACCTAGACAGCTCGCATGATCAGGCAGGCAAAACAGCCCTACATAGCTCTGCCGCAGTACACGGATATAATCATACTGTTATTAAATTCTTTAGATACGCGATTCCATATTATATTCCCTTTTAATCAAATTCTAAAAGTATGCTTGTTGACTCCGGTATCACGTTAGTTAAAGACTTCGAAGCTTACAATGTTTAGGGAGAAATGGAATACTGGTGTGTATTTTTTTCTTTAAAGTACCAAGACCAGCTATATACTGTATGTTTACGTTCCAAAATTAATATCGTTTATGGCCTTCACACGCGTTACAGTATGCTCCTATTCTTTTTATGCTCAGCTACTAAGATTTCCCTTCAGTGGTAAAATTCAATATCTACAACGGGCACAGTAAAGACGTTTACAGTAAGTCTTTCTACGACAGACCAACGGACCACGAGTGCCCCTGTCGGTCAACCAATCACGCACCGCGGTATCGCGTGTCATCTTGCCTGCGGTACGTGTCTGTACCGCTCACTTTGAATGGCTGCATCTGTATGGAGGCAGAAAGACACCCCCCCCACCTCTGGGTGCCTGTTCGAGTCGCAGTAGGTAGAGACACGTACAAAAAAAAAGTTAATTCCAGCTACAATACATATATATTTTTGTGGTAAGAGGGAACAAATCATCAGTATTTACTGCTAGTAATTAGTGTACGATTTATAGTTGAAATCCTGAACCTAAATATAAACATCTCAAATCAGTTTCGATCAAGGTCTCCAAAACGAACAAGAAAAAGAGCATTTTCAGAGAGCAATTACTCTGTGTTTATGTAGAATAAATGATTAGATTTATGAGCAATCTAATTTCTTATTTCTGAACATTATTACGCAGAAGACAAAGGTAGAGATTTACGTTGCATTGTGCATTGTGCTGCTGTAATACAGTTTAAAATAAGTCTAAACAGTATCAGCTTTATTTATGGGTTGTAATTTTTAAAAAGTCAAAAACCGCACTCAAAATGCAATTTAGAGTTTTTTGGCAAGAGGAGACACCCAAACTAATAATGGAACATGCTACTGTTTGTGCATGAACATAGTTACAGTATACTGTTATTTCTTTAGATACGCAATTGCATGCTTTTTTTTTTAAATCCCTGGCGGGACCTGGCATCTACAAGAATCAAGTTATAGGTTTCATTGCGCTTTGACAGAAACCAAATTTCCCAAATTGAATATGTGCTTTTCTATATTTTTTGTCAATTAATTGTCCATAATATTAGGAAATTATGTGTTACCAGATTAATGGTGCCATGAACACAGAGACAGCATAACTGGGACACGATTTAAAAAGTGACAGAATTAGGCATTTATAACCACTTCAGTACCTCTCAGTTTACTAGCTGATTGCATTCATGCAGTTCATTGTCCAAGCAGGTTTAAAGTAGGTTGCACTTTTTGTAACTGATACTTCAGAAACATATTGACTCTTTTGTATTGTCTCCACAACTAATTTTAGATATCCATTAGCTGGACACAGGAAATGGAAGATACTTGGCTTCAGACAAAGACTAAAATTATAATAAATCATTTCTTCTTTGTGCAAAATATATAACATTGGCTAGCTTGAAAGACTGCTGGCAATAGATTAGAATCTGTATCTATCAATGCATATAGAGTGAATGTATAAACTGTGCATGGCAATAATTTTGGCAACTTGAAGTCAAACAACGGACGTTTAAAGAATATATTATGCAAAAGCTCTATGTAGACATAAACATAGTATGTCTACTATAAATAGTATAATAAATAGTATAAATATAAATAGTATAAATAATATAGTAAGTAAGCAAAACAAAATACAACTTCATTGCCAAGGATTAAAATACATCAGACGTGATTAGACTTCAAGTTGTGAATTTAAAAACTCAGTTAAAATAGTTTTATAATGCTATCTTCTATAGATACTATATGTAAAATTGAAAATAATGAACATTCAATAAGGATATGAAGGAATTCATGCTTATTTTTAAGAGGTGAACAGTATTTGGTTTCATAATAGACTTGATTATCTCTACTTTCCTCAGGATTAAACACATCTGAAGGAAGTACTGATAATTTTAACAGAGCATATTAAAATACTGAGATTATAATGTATTGTCCATGTGTTGTTTCACAAATCTCTTAACCACACATAATTATTTTTATAGGTGGTATAATTTGAAGGACATATTAAAACAAATTAAGAAATGAGATTAGAACATCTTAAGCATGAAATTAGTCACATTAACGTATAAATCCTGTGAAAATGAGGAGATCTATTCCTTTCATAATGTTAATCATACATTTTGCCACATAATTTTTACTTCAGAAAAAATGTGTTTGTATCTGAACCTCTTGAATGAGTCACTAAGAAAAATATATCCTTTACCATGCAAGTTATTTTAGCCATTTGGTTTTCAACTGTGTTTACTTTAGTTTTGTGGTGTAAACAGATTTTTAGTCATTAAATTTGTTTTCAAGTTTATCTTCTAAAGAAATTACCAAGATATTTCAGGCTGAAGTAAGGAAGAAGGAAAAGACAGAAAGGACATGGTTACATGAGTTACATGATTACATGGTACAGAACAACTTTGGCTCTGGGGTATTACCTAACATACTAGTAACTGAGATATACTGATGCATACATGCAAAGCAATGTTTGCAGAAAATGAAGTGCTCAAAAGTGAGAGCATTTTATTCTTTTTTGACAGCATTGACCAGGTGGTGCTGAAGAGCAAAAGAGATTAACAGCAATTTCCTGCAATTTATAAATACTGTTGGAAATTACAGCTACTGCTGATGTGCTGATAATCAGTGAAAGGCAGAATTTGAAACTGGCAGACAGATTTCTAATGAATTTACCCAGCTGTTTTACATTTTAAATAGTTGATAGAAAGCCCAAATCAGTGTAACTCTTCTTGTCTCATTGTAACAGTGTTATCAAATAAAGTAAAATTCAAAATATAATGTTGAGAATTAATACCCAACTCTAGACTGCCTTTTTGTATTCCACTATAACTGTAGACTTTGCACCTTTACACATTCTACACATTCCACATATTCTATGTATAGCAAAAGCAAGAAACAAAATAAATGTATATTAAAAAATATATTAACACTATAATTATTCCTAAATTTTTCTTTACTTTGTAATGGTAATTGGTTTGAAAAAAATGTTCTTGTATTTACACAAAAAAGTGCAATTCTGTTCCTTAAAACTTGTTAATATTAACTACAAAAATGATCCAAAATGCTATTGATTTTGTTTTTAATGATTTACATTATGAATGACAGAAAGCATTTACTAAACTACTATCTCAAAAGTGACGATTTGCAGTGTATTAATTAATATAAAGGTTTATCGACATGCAGACAACTGGATTTATAATGAGCATAATATTAAAATATCAAAATAATGAGCATGGTAATATTCAAATGTTGTATGTCATTTTTAATTATATGTATATTAAATAATAGTATAGTATATATTTGATTGTTATATAGATTAATATTATACATAATTATATATTATTAATCATGAAAATATCCAATTATTGTGCCACCTTTTGTTATGTTTGTCATTATACAAATGACATACATTATACAAATGCCTTCTAAATGTATAATACTTTAACTAATATTTATATGGTTATCATACCAAAAATGTGACTTGAAAACATGAATGTTTACTTTTATTTTCTTACTTATATTATTTTTTTTATTATTCATTGTGTTAATTGTTCTGAACAGGATTCTCAGGATTTTTGTGTTTTTTTTTCAAAAAACAGAAACCCTTGCATGTCAAAATATATTGTTCCATGTCTCTTTATTGTGTTTGATGGATCCCTTTTAAATGTCTATTTTATTTACCCTTTAACATGTTATATATTCATGTTACAAATAACAATATATTTATTTGTAAGAGGTAATTGCTTTCTTTCGTCAAATCATATAATGCTGTAATGCACTAGGACAGATGCAGGTATTTTCTTTTCTAAAAGCATTGTTGAGGATGAACATAATTATATAAATTAGCTTTACGTATTATTCAATTTGTAAACTGTATACTTTTACAAACATCTAGTATGTTCTTTGCACAAATTCATATATACTATTTATTCATTGCATAAATTGCTGTCATAGTGTTGTTGAGAACACTAACTTCTAACTAAATTCTCATTTTATTTACACAGCATTGTACATGCCTTTAATTAATATAGAATTGAGGATTTCACCATTATTTTTCTCATTGTTTGTATAACAGTGCAGTGAAATAAAAGTGTTCCACACACAATACTGTACATTTTTGAGTAAAAGGGAAAGTGATTAATTGAATGCTCTAAATTTAGGGAAGGGGAAAAGTTGCTACAGTATGTAATCTAGCAGTGAAAGCAATGTTGCAAAAACTCTTTAGAGATGATTATCTGTTCTTTTCTCTATGTGAGTTTATCCAGGAAGGTGTCTAACACAGGTCATTTTTTTAATAGCAGTTATAATCTAAATTAAAAATACAATACTTGAAACATATTAAGAGAAAACGCTTTAGCTACTATCAAATTCATATTTTTTCAATATGTATCAGTGGTGCAACCTCCCTTACTACTTACATTATACATAATATACAGATATTATGATTTTTACTGTCATATCTACAGTAAATTGTTTTTATCACTAAAAGATGCTGACAGTAGAGACAAATTTTATAAATCCAACCCTCTCAGATCTTCTGACATGTTTTAATTAGATATGTTTAACTAGTTTTAGTTCTTTTAGCTAACAGTGGAAAGAGATAAGTTCACAAAATCAATAGCATGGCATCTGAGAATTCTTCAACACTCTATTAATGGTCAGTATAGAGCTGCTTTGGAAAACAGTTTACAAAGGTGCTGAGATTTAACACCTTTGTAAACATTTTTTTTAATGTTAGAGCATCCTGCATTGATCCACATGGGTGTTCTATCTTTGCTGTATTTTCCATTAAAATTGTGATTTTTGACAATGTGTGCTGTAAACTGATCCTACATTTGGAGTACGACTGAAGTAAATTTATGCATGAAGATGTCAGAGAGAATGCATATTATGTCTGTTCTACAGTTTTTTGTCTAAAATAGTTTTAAAAGTGTAAATTACAATTTTTGTACATTCTATTTATATTTAAAGTATCTTCTCCTCCATGAATTCAGATAGCAGGATTGTTATGAAAAGGGTTAAATAATGCATACAGTTGATCTTTTTGTGAGCACATTCACAATCACAATATCAGTTTATCTTCTACAGAAGCAGGCTTTATAAGCAAATCCAAAGCATGCATACTAGAAAAATATAATAACAAGTATTTTTTATATTTTGATTAGTTATCTAACTGGTCTCTGATTTCAGGCTAGCAATTCTCATGTTTAAATCACTGTTTCAGATTTAAATTTATTTTTGTTATTGTTAAGAAATGCAATTGCTACAATATAGAAATCAGAAACTACAATCATCATCACATCAATTGAATATTTTTGTGACTGTGGATAACTGAACATTTAGTAGTGAGTTATTTAATTTGAATATAAGTAGTTTTGAGTACAACTGCTGTTCACAGCATAATCATTGTGTTATAGAAGCACTGACCTATTTATCTCAAAACTGACACACATGCAACAGAATGCAGTCATAAACAAAGTACAAAATATTTGCTTTATACAATAAGATCATGAAAGTGTTCTGCACAATAGTTTCATTACAAAGTAAAATTATGTTTTAGACAAAGGTCCTTAAATAAAAGTGGTAAATTAAATATTCAGTAAAATAATGGTATTAAAATCCTAATACATGTTTTTTTTTTCAACTGGATAAAACTGACATAGATAGAATTGTGTGAATTGTTGAATGATGTGTATACTACTGAAAAATCCAGTAGTAATCTTGGAGGTGCTTTTAATATATATTTTTGTAAAGAAATGTTATTCTAATACATAAAATATTTCATGAAGCAATATATAAATTACATATCTATCTCCACATGGCTTTCTCCTTTTATTATTTTATTAGAAGTAGAAGTAGTAGTAGAAGTATTCAAAACAATTTACTTTAATATCAGTGTTTTACTACAGCAGATGAAAGTGCTTATGCTATTACAGAAACAGATCATTGTGCTTCTTTATAATGGATATATAATCTTCAGGGTTAATTAGCATTTTTCCCCACCTTTTTATGGGAATGAGAAATATATTTATCTATATCATCATATAGATCATTTTCACATCTTTTTTTTAGTTGTTCTCTAAAAATATAAATATAATCAAAAATAATCTTTAGGCATAACAATTAAGCCATTGTTCTTTAATATAAGGGTATTTTTACATTAAGTTAACATTAATGTCATTAAGAATCGCTACTGTTTTAATTACCAGTGAATTATAGGAAATTTTAGCAGACCAGATGGGCTCCACAAGCCGATATATTGCATAGAAAGAACACCTCAGTGGCGCTGAAAGTATTTGATCCATGATTGTACAAGCATATTAACCTCAGCCATTTACCAGGAAACTACATTGTGCCAGGACTATGTCTTCATATTATGAAATGATCCAAATATCTCTTAAAGAATTATTGGCAAATTAGTTTTAGCATGGCTCCATGAATCCTAACCCAACTTAAAATTACATTAAAAGGGTAGGATCTAATGTAACCTATTTTTGGAGACTGTAAATACAATTTCTGGAAATGATCGGGACTCTTTTTTTTCTCGTCAGCAACAATATTCATTATAAGCAGGAAGAATCTCCAGTACATTTTTACATCTTTTACTCCTTGTCCATACTCCAATTTGTAATCTGTTTCTAAGAGACCATATCCATGATAGGATCCTAATATAAAAAGAAAAAAAAGTCTCACAGTGAAGATGCATGTTTTTGTTTGATTTTTATAAGTTCAGTTCAATCATTAAGTTGGTTTGCATATAATGCGCCATGTGATATGGATGATTTTTAAAAGTTGTTAGATATTGCTCTTGTTATTCACATTTAAATACATTTATAAATATGCTTACATGTTTCTTTTTTCAGGAAGATCTTATAATGTAAATTCTACATTATTGGATAATTACATTATTACATTCTTATATACAATAATGTAAATTATCCGTTATTATACAACTGGATTATGCATTTTCACTAGTCAGCTGCCGCATAAAATGACAGCAAAAACAGAATTATTATTGTATGTGTTTAAAAAAAATGATTATACCTTTTCTTCATGAAGATAAGAAATGAGTTATGTGATTGCACTGGTAACATTGTTGCTCTTGGGCTTTTTTGATGAATAATCATAATTTTAAAAAGCACAAAAGTATGATAGCAAAACACTTTGTTTCTTTGAGTAGTTTTTGAGTATTTAGAATTTATGAAACATTAAAATAATGTGTGTGTTCTTTTTTGTTAAAATGAATAGCAAACCTCCTTCTTTTAGAAACAGTCAATAATGACAAGTTATTGAAGTACAGGAGCAAAAAACTTGTTTGACCTCTTTTGAGTCATGGCTTTACTATTAAGTATGCACTGGGATTTCTTCTTATTTTTCAAATCTGCTTTGAAGCTAGAAGTGTTAAAGCATTTTTTCTCTACCATTTTATGGAAAAAAGAAATATATTTATCTATATTTGAGACACTTCTCAGTTACCCAAAGCTGTAAGAGTATTCATTGTCTCTTAAAAAAATGAGTTTCTTACTTGAACTTGGACATACATTTTGTACATTGCAACAAGAAAATGCTAAAATAACAGATAGTTACATTAACTCATGGCCTCTAACGAAATAAGTAACAGATCATTTACCATGTAACAACCTTTGAATAATGACATATATATATATTAATTTCTACATACAACACACTGTTTTTTTGCAAAAACAGAATTCCACATTTCTTGGAAATCTATTTGATATTGTTAAATTTTTTGAAGGATAAAAGTAAGTGAACCAAAATGTGGGAAATCCAATATTCAACATGAACTAAATTCAATGAGCTTTAAAAAACGACTATGTGATCTGAAATGTTTAATATAATTAATGAATAATTTGTCTACGTTACAATGTAGCATATTTTACTATTATGGTGTTTTGATGTTGTATGCCTTTTCATGATGTTAAAAAGGGAGATGTATTACTGGCTTGGAAAATAAACCTGTATGTCTGTACAGTAACATTTTGGATATTTCTTGTATATCAGGGGTCATATTCAGGTGTTGGGTATCTTCTGAACTTAAACTTTGTTTATTTCACAGTAGTTGTCTTTATTTTTTTCCATAGAGGTAAACCTCAGGCAGTAATTACTTGTGAATGGATTATTACTTGAGAGGATGGATGCTTTTTTTCTCCTTCTCAGAAAATACTACTATATTGTAGCTATCTTCAGACATAAGAAGCTGAAAAGAAAAATAGACAGCTGTGTAGCTGAAGAACAGCTGTGGAGGTACCAGAACAAATATTGTGCATTTTTTTTGCCTTCTTGAAGCAAATGGGTATATACATTCAGTGCAGTTCTGACATTTCGAAGCAACATACTGTGATGTAGAGATGGATCAGGAGTAATAGTATTAATGTTTTTTTCTTCATACTTAAAATTGATATGTCTCTCACATTCCCGTCTTCATTATAAACAAACTAAAGCCACCAATGAGGATAATACCAGCTGGACAAGCTCTAAAAATAGAAGTAACAGAATGATAATGATACCATGAAATAATGATATTTGAATGGTTAATGGAATTTTTTTTTCATCTTTTAAATCTTTAAAGGTTCATCTTAAAATGTTGCAAATTAAATCCCTTTTTTTCTCTGAAAAATGTAAACATCTGAAATTATGACTAGTGCATTTATTAAATGCACTAGTCAGGTGACTGGTTTTCAAGCTCTTTCATGTTTTTCAAATGCCTCAAATGAATTATCTGAATTTGGAAAATAATTAACAGACATTTCCAAATCCTGTAAACTCCACACATATACAGTGAGTAGTATAAAGCGACAACTTTCGTCAAACTTTTTTGACAGGTGCCATGCCCCCTTTTTCAGCCAATGGGTGTCCACGGTGGGGCAGATGACCCACCCCCTTGTCATCCAATGGTGCGTTGTTATGGTCGGATGCCCCCCCCCTCCCGAGCCAATGGTGTGTCAATAAGGGTCGGATGTCCCACCATCCCACCGAGCGGTCCTGAGCCTCAGGGTCCAAAAGCCCCTGCCACCGCATCCCTCGATTTATAAAGTGTATGAAAGAGTGTATTAGGGTTGAAAGGCGATCTTGTCTGCCGCGGGGTTGAGTGCACTCTATTATAACCCTTGGGAATTGAGGAGTTACGGCGGCATGGGGAGTCTGGTGAGGGCCGCAAGATCCCGGGCTGTGGGCCGCACCTGTTGCGGCCGGGTGTCAGAGTGGTTGTCCGGTCAGTCGGTTTATATGTTGCACAAGCTGGCGCGTGTGCACTTTAAGAGAAACAGGACGCTGGTACCCGAAATGGACTGGCAGTGGCAGGCCGACTTGGTGGACATGAGAGAGTGTAGCAAGTTCAATGGTTTCTGCTTCATCTTAACATGTATAGACATGTTGTCTAAATACGCTTGGGCCAAGCCACTGAAAACCAAGTCTGGAGGGGGTGTGACAAGCACTTTCCGAAATATACTTCAAGAGGGTCATACTCCTAAAAAGTCACAAACGGACGAGGGAAAATAATTTCTTAACAGGACCTTCCAAAATTTTCTCAAACGTGAGAATATTGAACATTTAGTTACGGCCAGCGATGTGAAGGCTAGCGTGGTAGAGAGGTTTAACAGAACTATTAAAACAAAAATGTGGTGGTACCTGACACACAAAAACACCTTTCGATATATCGACGTCCTATCTGATCTTATTAACTCTTATAACCGTAGTTACCACACGACTATTAAACGAACCCCGGTGTCTGTTACGACCGACAGCTCTCTTGAGGTGTGGAGAACTGTCTATGGCGAACACTTTAAGAAAAAAACGTCAAAGTTTTCATTTAATGTGGGTGATCATGTGCGGATGTCCAAAATAAAGGGAGTATTTGCGAAGGGGTATGAACAGACCTTCACAGATGAAATTTTCATTGACAAAGAGCGGACCGTGGCTCTGAGACACTATTACAAACTGCAGGACTACGCAGGCGATGACATTAAGGGCTCCTTCTACGCTGAAGAGCTCCAGAAGATAAATCCCAATGTTGAGAACATCTCCCGCATCCAAAAGATTTTAGCAGCCAGGAGGCGTGGTAAAAACAAACAGCTTTTGGTAAAGTGGTGTAGCGGCGAGGCTTATTAATAAGAAAGAATTAAGTGTTCTGAGCTTTCCCAAATGAAGCCCCATTTCTGTTCATCTCTGTGGTGCAGCCACAGAGAAACTATTCATGCAGGCTGATTTAAGGTTTCCTTTGATAAGGGACAGCTCCCAAAGGGGAATGCACTTAGCTAAGCTTGGCTATCATGATCAATGGTCATCCATTGGCGCCTATCTGTCTAGGGAGTGCCAGATGGACATCTGGACTGCATTCCTAAGTGTCAGGAGTAAGTGACTCATATCTCACCTTGATCAACCAATCAGGGAGTGGTAGGGCCGAGTAACCCACGTGGGACTCTGATGCCAATGGAACTTTCAGGCAATGAACGAGCTGAAGTTCCTCCAGGTAAAAACAGGCAACACAGAGAGCCTGAGAGATTTCAGGAGGGGATTCTGTGGACAATTCTAAAGGGAATTCAAAGGAGAATTCCAGGGCAGGACGGCCCAGGAGCATAAGGCTCCCAAGGGCAGGACATTCTCGCAGCGCGCCTCCTGACCATCCTGAGACTCAGCCCGGACAACCACGGAACGGCCAGTGTGTCCGAGTGCCAGAACTTTCCTTTGTTCTAAGAGTCTAGAGCAGAGGTTGCCAGAGAGTAACCAGAGGATCCACCCGAGGTTAGCACCAGCAGCAAGCCTCATGAACAGGTCGGAACTGTGGACAGCTGAATCACTATTCAGAACTAGCTCTTCATCAGGAACGAACCGGTCCTCTTCCTGACCTGCTGGGACCCACAGTCATCTTTTCTCCTGTGCACAAACTTTGCTAGTTAAAGCCAACACGGTCAGTGAGCATCAGCAGCGCACCGTCGCAAGCCGCACAGCAAAGCCTGGCACCGAGCCAGAGAGCGCGAATTGGACAGCAACAGCCTGCAACTGTTTCTTTGTGCCCGCTGGAGATCTGAATCCCCAGAGATTGGATGAGTATTCAACTTCAATGCATTACAGCTCGAGAATTCAATTGTTATCCCAACCAGTTGATATCAATTTAATTCCTAAGAGTTATGTACTTGTTTGGAGTATCTAATGTAGAAGTTATAACCAAGTTCATTTATGAAACGGTCTTAATGAATGATATACTGAACGTATGTCCTCTTGATATGTGTAACACTTTGTAACTGACTGAATATATACCTTTTGTATTCTGATAACCCTCTCGATTAAGATCTGTTAGGTTTATATGCATATTCTATGTATTAATAAATGTATCCTCGTGTATTAGTACCTGTGTGTGTGCGTTGTTTGAGTTATATCGCATGGTTGGATTCTAAAGCCATCAAAAGAATAATTTTGTGATTTAGTGCTACAATTAATAATTGTCCCAGTAAATGCCCAAACCCTACAGAACTGGTGCCTTCAGAGAGCACACTACATTTAATTTGGCGCCCCTGGGTGGGCGTGGTAAGACTGAAATGAGTCAACCAAGCTGAATAATTCAATATAAAACGCCGCGGGTTTCATACACGACAATACAGTGTGCTGAAAGCCGAAAGGAAAAAAGTTCCCCTTGCTCTTTAAGCAGTGCTTGATTGTTTTGTGATCTTTTGCAATCTACCGGGTTGATTGCATACTTGATCTTGTGGTTTTCTGTGGTAAAACTGTGATTTCATACTTAAAAGTAATACTCTTTAAGTTTAACGATGGTTGCTAAAAGGTCTGAATTCGAGTCGCTATAAAGCACTCTCTCTAGCAGCGACAAGTCTGACCACGATCTCCGTCATATATCCGTCAGCGGAGAAGCTAGGAGAATAAATCTCCATTCTCTGAGAGAGCTAGTGAAGGACATAGAGAGATTTGACCCTGCAGTGTCAGAGAATAATATCGAGAGTTATATTCAGGACCTCAGGTATAACCTGCAGTTCCTGCCAAACGCCACAGAACAGGAGAAAGTGTTTCTGGTCAGGAAAACTACCAGCAGAGCTATACATGAGTGGATGGCTAGGCACATGAAAGAAGTCTGTAATGACTTTGAACAGCTGTGTCAAGCACTTATCGAAGAATACAGTGCGTTTATTGACCCGACTGCCGCGATAGCCGCCGCACTTAACATTAAGCACGAGAGAGCAGAGTCCCCTCGCGAATATTACGAGAGACTTAGACGAACTTATTTTGCAGGGCGAAATGATGAGGGTTGCGAAGAGAACACACATTTCAAGGGTTAATTCATTGCGAATCTCCACCCGTCAGTCAGAAAGATGATCTTAATGCATACAGATGCACAGACCATGAAAATGACTGATATTAAGAGATTCGTGCAGAAAGCCTGGGAGTATGATGTCCAAAGTCGCTCTGAGCAAAAAGCTGTTAAAGCGACTGTGTTCGCCGTCAGAGCCAGCAGGGTTAATTCCCTCCTGCTCGAAGGAGTACAGGCTCATGAGCTGGCTAAGCCCCGTTCCAAAGCAGGCACACAGGACCGCACCCAGTGTCCTAAGTGCCATGAGAACACCGGGGGAGGGAAAGGGCTAGATAAAGCTGAACAAAAGCATTCAGTAGCCGCCCGCCTGGCCAGGCTTGAACAAGCTTTATTAGGACAGGGACAACCGCTCCCCAAGGCTGCCGGAAGCGTGAATGAGCTGATACTCTCCACTGGAGGAGGCGGAGACCCGCCCCCTCTCCCTCCCTCAGTCTATCTGATTGAGCGGAAGGGTTCCTGCCTGGATGAGGTCAGTCACTCCCAAGCGAGTGCTGACTCCACCCCTGAAGTCACAGAGCAGGCAGTAAAACAGAGAGGAAAAGCAGGAAGCTTTTACCTCAAGGCTGCCATGGGAGATGTCTTACCCAGTGAGACACTGATTGACAATGAGGTTGAGAGGTGTTTGATGTCACACGGCAAGCTCAAACGGGTAGAAAAAGAAAAAGGGCATGCGACTCAGAGTGGAACCTTTGGTGGATCACCAGAAAGGCAAAGTGCAGAAACAGGTCAAGGCTCCTAAGCCTTCTGTACAGAAGGAAAGGGGGGCCAAGAGGCAGACTGTGCTCACACAGTGCCCACCGAACACAGAAGCCTATGTGGAGATTCCTTCTGTTCCCTCTGGACAAGAAATAAAAATATTTTCTTGTTCCCCGGATATACGAGGAAGTCGTGTCCCGGCTGAGGTCACAACAGCCTCCATGCCACAGGAGCGGTGCTCCAAGCAGCCGCCTGATCCACCAGGTAAAGCAGACCCCATTTACATCCCTAAAGAGGAGCAGATCTCCCCAACTGGCGATGAAAAGGAGCTTTCCCTGTGCACCCTGGCACCCAAGAGGGGTCAGGACCACCACCCCGCAGTGGTGGATGGGATCCAGATAGCAGGAGAGCAGGTTGATGATGTAGCCCTCGCCCTTAGCCCTGAGAGGTCCTCTATCAGTGAGGATCTGCTTGAGCAGCTGTCACAGGGCCACCGCCAGGTGCCCCTGGTGCAACATTCACAGGTTAGACAGGAGGTCCAGCTGGACGCTGAGACTACTGCGCTGTGGACACACCTGATCCCAGATGCCGATTCCCTCTGCTGTGACTCAGGGAACCTGCAGTCAGGTAACATTATTTCTCACAACTACCAGGTAGTGAGTGAGACTGACCTGATTGTTCCTGCCTCAACGGCAGGGTTTCCAACACACCCAGTCCCCAGGAAGGGACAGGGAATGAAAGCCGAGCCGGTTTTCTTACAGCCACCAGCTCAGTCTGTCAGTCTGAGTCTGACCAACAGTGGTTCAGCCAGACTGGAGCTGGATGGTCAAGTCACCCGCCTGCCAGTGCAGGACATCGCAAAGAGGGGTGTCAGAATCCCCGCCTGCACTGACATGGGCCTGGTGAGTGATAGTAAGTTCAAAGACAGTGAACTAGCTATCCCAGTGCTGGGGCAGCTTCCTGAACCCCTAGCGAGGGAAGGGGGGAGCGAGCAGGTGTCCTACACCCACGCCCAGCGAACGATTGTAAACATGCCGATAGAGGGATTCCTCAATCAGGAAGTGCGCAGGGTGGACCTGAACAGTGAGAATGGGGTAACAATCCCAGATCATTCAGGTGCTCCAGATGACCACTCAGCCGAGGGTCAGGCATGCCCCACCGCTGCACCGCCCCCTGCAGGGTTCCTAGAGCACAGGCATGAACAAATCGAAAAAGCAAATGCCCTGGAAAAGGAGGAGCAGCATCAGCAGCTGCGTCAGATCTCCCCAGATTTCCAGGATGGTGGTGCCCAAGATGCCACAGGGCATACTGAGAAAGACACCATGTACATGCTGCGCCAGCTTAGAAAGGCGACAGTCACTCAGAAGGAGATGACTGGGATCAGCCACCCGAAAAGACTTTTGGGAGGACTGATTGCTGCCGCCACTGTTGCACGTTTGCTTTTTCTGGTAGGTTTGTGTGCTACTGGCACTCTCACCCTGACTGCCCCAAGAAGGCAGGTGTCAGAGATGCCAGAGGGTAGTGACAGACTGTATCGACAGCAGCAAAAGTTGGAAAGCTTAGGGAAAACCCTACAGGCAACTTCCTATGCAACAGGGTTAAACCTTATTCCCCAACCAGTGGACATGATTGTTGGTGTTATACAGTGGGTTTATGCTTGTGTGCAACAGGCCAGAATGTTGACACAAGACCTGTTAAGGGAGTTTAGTGCCACTGTAGCCAGTCTAGCCATGGCACAATTCCCAACCCACTTGATTCCACTCTTCTCAGTAGAGGAGTATGTGACATTAACTCCATCGCTCATAGCTCACCTAGAAGGCAATCCAAGATTGAATTCGGTTCCAAATCTTGAGATGGGTATGGCTACCAAAGCTATTCATTGGCTGTGTCTAAACGATTCACCAATGAAGGGTGTAAAGCTACTAATAGGCAGAGGGAGGTTAATGAACCCCATGAAGAGCAGGTGGGAAGTAAATGGCTGGTCAGCACACCACATTACCTGTCACCATGACTTGTGACAGGCATGATACAGCTACCACAATGCAGCTACCTAACCAAATAGTTTTCCTGCAGGTTCCCGAGGAGGCCATAGTACAGCTTGGTGACTTAACACTGTACTGTCTAGAACCAGAGGTACAAACTTGAGGTCGTGGATGCCTTCAGGTACCACGCTATTGAATTGGATAGAAATCCAAGAAACAGTAAGCCCTGAAGAGGTACAGGTAGTTAGTTTGCTTTAATGGAACAAACCTCCAAACCACCCTAGCAGATACCCAACACGGGTGTTGTGGTTCATTAAGGGGGAACAGGAACTGTTGTTATTGTAACACTACTGCCGGGTAGCTGGATGATGACTGGATGTACTCTCACATCAAGATGTATTCTGGGTAGCATGAATGAGTCAAAGGTAGCATGTCAAAAGAAAGGAAGTGACTTTTCCCCAAATATCTACTACAGAGGTATCAGATATTGACAATGAACTTCCTGATGTGTAATTCCTAGACTGAGATAATGTCTCCTACCCTGTTTATACATACTCCAGATGTTATTCATCCTGTTTGTTCCCAGTGCTGGTTCCGGTATGAATTCTCGAGGAGTAATGTGGAAATTTAAGGTTAATGTTCTAATGACATGGGACATCACTTAACTCTGTTTTGTTTTGAAGGCAACAACGCCTCAGGACCTCGTGACCTTCAAAAAGGGGGGATATGTAGCGGCGAGGCTTATTAATAAGAAATAATTAAGTGTTCTGAGCTTTCCCAAATGAAGCCCCATCTATGTTCATCTCTGTGGTGCAGCCACAGAGAAACTATTCATGCAGGCTGATTTAAGGTTTCCTTTGATAAGGGACAGCTCCCAAAGGGGGATGAACTTAACTAAGCCTGGCTATCATGATCAATGGTCATCCATTGGCGCCTATCTGTCTAGGGAGTGCCAGATGGACATCTGGACTGCATTCCTAAGTGTCAGGAGTAAGTGACTCATATCTCACCTTGATCAACCAATCAGGGACTGGTAGGGCCGAGTAACCCACGTGGGACTCTGATGCCCATGGAACTTTCAGCCAATGAACGAGCTGAAGTTCCTCCAGGTAAAAACAGGCAACACAGAGAGCCTGAGAGATTTCAGGAGAGGATTCTGTGGACAATTCTAAAGGGAATTCAAAGGAGAATTCCAGGGCAGGACGGCCCAGGAGCAGAAGGCTCCCAAGGGCAGGACATTCTCGCAGCTTGCCTCCTGACCATCCTGAGACTCAGCCCGGACAACCACGGAACGGCCAGTGTGTCCGAGTGCCAGAACTTTCCTTTGTTCTAAGAGTCTAGAGCGGAGGTTGCCAGAGAGTAACCAGAGGATCCACCCGAGGTTAGCACCAGCAGCAAGCCTCATGAACAGGTCGGAACTGTGGACAGCTGAATCACTTATTCAGAACTAGCTCTTCATCAGAAACGAACCGGTCCTCTTCCTGACTTGCTGGGACCCACAGTCATCTTTTCTCCTGTGCAAACTTTGCTAGTTAAAGCCAACACTAACTAGCCGGCCAGTGAGCATCAGCAGCACACCGTCGCAAGCTGCACAGCACAGCCTGGCACCGAGCCTACAACTGTTTCTTTCTGCCCTCAGGAGATCTGAATCCCCAAAGATTGGATGAGTATTCAACTTCAATGCATTACAGCTCGAGAATTCAATTGTTATCCCAACCAGTTGATATCAATTTAATTCCTAAGAGTTATGTACTTGTTTTGAGTATCTAATGTAGAAGTTATAACCAAGTTCATTTATGAAACGGTCTTAATGAATGATATACTGAACGTATGTCCTCTTGATGTGTAAGACTTCGTAACTGACTGAATATATACCTTTTGTATTCTGATAACCCTCTCGATAAGATCTGTTAGGTTTATATGCATATTCTATGTATTAATAAATGTATCCTCGTGTATTAGTACCCGTGTGTGTGTGCGTTGTTTGAGTTATATCGCATGGTTGGATTCTAAAGCCATCAAAAGAATCATTTTGTGATTTACTGCTACAATTAATAATTGTCCCAGTAAATGCCCAAACCCTACAGAACTGGTGCCTTCAGAGAGCACACTACAGTGGCGCGCCTGGAGCGATAAATTTGTGTCATTTGCATTTGGTAAGGTCATCGCCAAGTTGCATTTCAGACCTGTGAAAGCGACAAACATCTAAAAGGATGACGGTCATCAAGAGCTACGGGGATCCTTCTTTGTATACACACTACTACAAAGAACAGGCTGGTTATGGATTGCCAGGATTTTCGGGGCTACCAGTTCAGTACGGTGCGGGTATAGGGGGTATTTTCAGAGCACTATTTAGAAAAGCCGTGCCTTTTCTGAAACGAGGGTTTGAAATAGCTAAGCCGCAAATGGCATCGGCAGCTAAAAACATCGCCAAAGACGTGGTTAGCAACGTTAAAAGCGCGGTCATGTCTAAAGCAGCAGCACATCACCAGGAAGTTTCGGGTCTAGCATACAACCACAGAGGTGTCAAAAGAAAAAGACAGACGTCATCATTTCATTGTCGGGGACCACCGAAACCTGATAAAAGAATGGCTAAGAGAAGACAGTCATCTCATAAAAGCTTCAGGTCTACCAAGACGAGGGCCATGACACGCAACAATCAACGAAACACGAAACAAGACATATTTTAAATATGGCTTTTGTTCACGGCGGGTCTGCAAAATGCGCAAAATCGGAGCAGGACATATTTCAACTAGCGCCTACCCAAACAAGCATTGAGAAAAGCTTTTATATAGAAGTTCCACCACTCACAAGCCTAACAGAAAACACACCTCTGGAATTCTACATCGCAGGCAACGGAGAAGATTATTTAGATTTAAACAACACGCTGCTCTATTTGACCTGTTAAATAACGGAAGCAGACGGCAGGGACATTGATGCGGCAGCCCGTGTGAGTCCGGTGAATTACCCCATCGCTGCCATCTTCAGCCAGGTTGACATCACCATGGGAGACTGGTTGATCAGCCAAAGCAACAACTGTTATCTTACAGAGCCTTTATAGAGTCTGTCCTGAACTAAAGCGAAGAGACACTGAAGACGTAGTATTCAACCGGGCTCTTTTACAAAGACACAGCCGGGCAACACGAGTCCACAATTTTGGATGGACCCAATCTGGGGTTCCGAAAAAGAGCATCATACATGACGCAAAGCCAAGAACTGGAGCTCCTGGGGCACATTCACGCAGACCAGTTTTTTCAGGACAAACTACTACTGAACGGCGTTGACCTGAAAATAAAACTCACGCGCAACAGAGATGCTTTCTGCTTAATGAACAACGTCGGAGAACACAAACAGAGCGAACTCTCGGCATCCTTGTTTGTGAAAAGAGTCAGAGTGTCACCAGGGGTCAGACTGGGACACGCCGAAGCACTCCTGACGGCCAACGCTCAATACCCCATAGACCGCGTACAGATGAAAGTCTTCAGTCTGCCTGCAGTCTGCGAGTGTAACCAAGAAAACCTCTTTCTCAGGCAGTTGTCCAAAGTGGTAATTTTGGGGTTTGTTGACAACGCAGCATTCAGTGGCAGTTTTACACAAAACCCCTTCAAATTTAAACACTACAACGTTAACTTTCTGGCTCTCTACGTGGACAGTGAACAAATCCCCACTAAACCACTTCAACCAGACTTCCAGAATGGACATTGCGTCTGTGAATATTTTAATCTGATGACAGCCGGGATGTGTCTGAAAGACAAGCCTCTTCTGGTGGACTGCGAGGAGTATGCACGTGGTTACACAGTGTTCGTTTTCAACCTCAGCCCCAACAACGAGTGCACAGGTCATTATTCACTTATCAAAACGGGTAATCTGAGAGCTGAAATACGCTTCGCACAACCACTACCCACTAAGTTAACATGATCGTTTACGCTCTGTTTGACAACATGATAGAGCTTGATATGAGACATCAAGTCATTTACGACTTCAGCTAAAAAACACAGGGGCCACACAAACTACACATAAAGATGAACACCAAACAGCTGGAAGACATTCTAACCCGAGACATCTACACCAGAGACAGTTTTCTAGGTGTGTTCCCCAGTGATGCATTGTCAATCGAGAGACTGGAGCGGCGGCCTTTGAGTTTAATAGTTAATACACCCACACAACCTCCCCAGCGAACAATGGCTCGCTATTTACCTACCCGATGACGACGGAGCAGAATTTTTCAACTCCTACGGATTTTCACCCAAAGCCTTTTGCTTTCCCAAGAACATTATTGATTTCTTAAACAGAAATGCTAATTCCATATTTTACAACAACAGACAACTTCGGACTACATTGTGTCTTTTTTCAATATCATAGATGTAAAGGCTTATCTTTTAGAAACATTATAGAACTTTATGCTACGAATGCAATCCAGAATGATCGCATGTTTGAAATGTTTCTGAAAAACCAACAACGTGTGAGACGGAGACACCTGTACCCTTTTAAGCCATTTGAAAATATGAATGTTCAATTATGTGTGTGCTTACAACAATTTAAAACATTTCATAAATGTTATGTCTAAAAAAAAATGAATTCTAAGCATTTCATTGTCTGTGTGGTTATTATTTTTAAAAAATAACACAAAATATGAATTAAAATTAATACGTTTTTATTATACATTCAAGGTTATATTGCTCAAGCTTTTTTTAATACCTATTGCATCCAAGTCATTTATAACAAACATTTTACTTTAACTATAAAGCTCACACTTTTTTAACATACATTTCAAGTCAAGTCATTTATCACAAACACACATACCCTAGGTGAGAGAAAAAATGTTAAAAAGACAACCATGTGGGTCTCGGTATTAATGATCGTCTCCTAGACGTTTCTGCAGTTATCTTAGAGACCGGGTCGGCCATCGACATCTCTACAGGGGGTTTTAAAGTTTTGACAGATGCTGCACATCCCAGCCGGGCAGACTTGAGTTTTTCAAGTAGCTCTCTGTTGCCAGCGTTGGCTAGCAATGTGCCCTGTACGTTGATTTCGGCCAAAGCCTCCATGAACACATCCCAACCTTTTGGCTTTTTACCGGCTGCAACTGGTTGCTGTTGTGTGAGAGCCCTGACAAGATCAATCATGTGAGAGCCCTCAACGGGTGCCCCCTTGTACACAAATTCTCCTTTTTCATTCCACGCTATTAACGGTTCATTGCGTGCTATAGTCTTTAACAATATCTCGGCATTACTCCGGGACCGCTGAGACACGCTGTCTAAAATATACCCAAAGTCAGCGTCGATCGATGACGGTTGTTGCGGTAACTCGTGTGATAGCTCGGCGGGTGTATTTTAGGGTAGTACAACAGTTAAAGTCCCCTTTTCAGAAGTCTCCTGGCGTACTAATGTCAAATACCATTGTAATACCTGGCTGTACAATTTCACTTTTTCATATTCGGCCAGATGCGAGTTCTGAAGAATGTCTCTCATTTCATCATCCAACCTGCGGGTTGTTATTTTTCTCACATCGCTTTCATTGCCGGACCGCTCTCGGAGTCGATCGAGCTGTTTCTGAGGTACAAGGTACATTTTTTCAGCGTGCTCCATTATCGATGTTGTAGAAGTCCCATAATCAACGGTACTGCAATCTTCAACAGTGTCCCGATAAAACCGCCGGACTGGTTCACCAAGACTCTCTTTCTTTTAAGAGAAAGACCCTTTCGACTCAAAGTCTTTATAAGCTTACCCTTTGTCTTCAGGGCCCCAAACTGCTTAGCAGATAACTGTATGTTCCCTTTCAAGGTATTCAAGGCGATTTCAGCTATGGCTTGTACAAGATCATTTGAAGCCCCACAGAGAATAGCTTTCTGCTGATTGGGGGTGGCTTTTATCAGAAAATGTAAGAGAGTCAGGTTTCTCCGAACGTGTGAAGACATGTCAATGGACAGAACGTGCTTTTTCGACAGAGTCTATGGTTGCGAGATCACCAACTCTTAGATTTTTTAAATACATAAGCCACAGGTACATCTGGGGGGAAAATACCTGTTCGAAAGCAATAGTCATCTGGGGTGTCGGCATTTAAATCCACCAACAAGTAACTGAGAGGTTTTTTAGTAGCGTCATCGAACGCTTCCAAAAAAAATGTGGCTTCACCGGGGTACATCTGCCGGGACAGGGTTGTAATCTGTAGTTTATCTCTAGGGTTTTTAAACAGCACCATGTACTTTGTATTTAACGCTATGGTTCTACTTTTCCGGCCTTGACAAAACACAACAATGTTGACAATATACATAATGCTAAGGTTTCTGTGGTGTACCTATTTGGTAAAAGCTTTTTTTATCTCATTATTTTCACATGCAGACTCCGTCAAATCATCAACTATAATCAAATTTACTCCATCAGGTGGCAGTAGCTGATCATCGGAAAACGACGTCGGTATACCTTCTATGAACTGAATGTATGGAAATTTCACAGGCAAACTGCACATATAGAGGTTGTCACCAGCTGTAACACCAGACAATGTTTTCAGGTTTACGCATCATAACGGCATCACCGTTCTCCAAGAGTTGTTTTATAAAATAACTTTTACCTCAATTCGAGGGTCCGGACAAAATGCATGAAAAAGGGTGTTTTAACCTGACATCCATCATGTTAATATCCGTATGGCAACGATGTACAATTTTCTTGCAGCACCCGCTTGTCATACACCATTTTCTGGGTTTTCTTTAAGGTCCGGGTCTCAATGCGCCAATCCTTTTTAACACGCATGATCAGTGGCTGTTGAATAGAAATGTGTTTAAATTCCCATTACTCATCATAAGGGTTAACACTGTAAAGTTCTGGCGGTGGAAATGGTCCTATATATTTTTGGTTTTCTGAAGTGTTCATCAAGTGTGGAAAATGCCCGTTACCCCAGGGGAACCCCATGGCGGATGGCTGTTTGCTTAATTTCATAGGGAGAAAGTTTAGAGAATTGATAAATCTGATTTTCAGAGCTTTTACGGTCATACACATTATTTTACCACCCTGATTAATTAGTTCAACGTCCATCTTTTCATCTAGCAACTGTCTGATTACTAGGTAATTGTCATATCCCTTGCCATTGTGCAAAATGAATGTATAGTTTTTGAAATGCCCATCGATAAATTTATGCACAAAATCCTTCAGACAAGTTTCACCATAAAATTCCCAGCTTCGTTTATTGTTAATATGAAGGGCGTGGACGTAATTTGGAATGTGTGTCCTAGTTTCTTGCATGCATTCAAAGTCGAAAAAAATTAACTTGCTTGAAATTTTGGGTTTGTCCAAAGGCTGTATGTAGCACAAGTGTATGTCAGGGGTGTCGATTACGTTGTTACACCGTGAGCACAGTTTTTGTGACTTGCAAGGTTATAAACCCCACATTTCTCACAAAAAGACCAGCTCTAACGCTTACTTTCACCCGACGCCACATTCTGAAAGTGTCTCGTCAAACACTCAGAGCTACGGCAAAAGACCTTAAAGACCGGGCAATTCTGAATTTCTGCATCAATTTCACAACACTGGGGATCTAAACAAGTTTACAAGATTTAACACAGGCATGTGCGTTCTTGTGGCTATATGCAGCATGGCAGTAACTGCCCCCACAAAAGCTTTAATATTTAAAACCCCATAGAAATGATCTTCATGCAGTAGAACAAAAAGTATTTTAGAATTTGGCAGTGTGGGACCCGTTGTAAAATATTTCCAATCACCCTGATCATGGTACAAAATTTTAATGACTACCTTTAAATATTTTTCAAAAGCTGTAATGTCTGACAAACTAATTTTCCGATTCTCTAGAAAACCCAACTCTCTGTGCATTTGTTAAGCGCCCTGTAACATTTCCCCATAGGTACAACCTTCATTTAACAAACCATACACACTCCCGGCGAAACACAGATTACCATCCGTGTAATGTAAGTCGATAAGGTGCGCTTTTTTCCACTCAATTACCCTGCTGTACAGAACGGATTTAAATCTTCTGCGGGCACCCCCTTGCATGTTCCTAACTATCGTCACCACTAATCGGAGGCTGTCATCGGTGAGAACTTCTGTGTGGCTCTGTAAGAGGTCTGAGATGTGGTTGAAAAAATCGGCAGCATTTAATTCTCCAGGGCGTCTTCTGCATGAGAACAAGGGTTTGTTAAACCCTCCTGAAGATAAATGCAACTGTACAAAATCATTCGCCTCTAAGTTTGGAGAAAGTTCATCCAATATTCTCTGGACTGCACCATGCACAACATTTATAGCCTGTACATATGACGCTATTCTGTCAAGATGAACAAAACGAAATTGTTCATAGTGCTCTGTTGCTCTAAAATTATCTTAAGACCTGTTATAACAATGTATACGCTCCAGGAAAACTAAGGGGTCTCTATTCGCACCAACATCGCCACCAACCTGATTCACATCGTTCATTACTACCGGTTCTCGCTGTTCAAAGTTACCGCCACCCGGTTCTGCTACAGCACCCCCGGGCATTAAGTTATTTTCTACCAATGCATTCTCAATGTCTGGTTCGGCTTGCCCTTGGGAAATCTGATGCCTCTATCTGAATCTGATACATCTCAACAAACATGTTTTTGACAGTTTAATTATTTTATTAACATACAAACGCTTGATGTTAGTAAGAGGTCGGTCTTTTAACCAGTTTTTAGACTGCATGCTTAGTCATTTATCACTGGTGATTTTCACTAATGAACCAACAAATAGTATTATCAGGTTTTGAAATCCTGAGTTTAGAGCGGCATCCTCTGTAGAAATTATGTCTAAGAGGTTAGCAGCGAAAGCCTGGATTGGTTTTGGAAACAAGGAATGTACACTTGCTAAAGCCGCTCTTAGATCCTCTAAATCTCGCTTTTTATCCACCTCATTAGTGTTCACCATTGATAGTAACTGTGCAATATATCACACTGAATTGCGTTATTATTTCTCTCCAAAGGCTTGACACATTTGGATTTCGTCAGCGTATTAACGTCCGTCTTCGACGCTGTCACCACCATAGGTCCTGGTGTTTCTTCCACATTTTTTTCCCCGCTCATTGATACAGCTTCTGTGTGAATAAAAATAAAATACTTTTTAATACCCTGCCAATGCTCCATATCTCAAAATCAGAAAACTATGCAAACTGGGATAAAAATAAAAATAAAAGACTTTTTAAGACCCCAACCAATGCATTCTAAATCTAAATGCAGTCAAAATAAGAAAACTACGTTAACTAGGATAAAAACGCCACACATGTGGCGCTTCCTTACACAAAGGGTTGTGGGAGAATGGAACAAGCTACTCGGCCATGCTGAAGTTGTTACCGTGGTTTCCTTAAAGACACTTCTGGAGCTACTAGCAACAGGTTAGATTAACTGCATATAGACACAAGACGCAGACCAGTCGTTACTTTAAATATGAAGTCTTAAAGCCTAAGCAGTTTAAAAATAAGACTTTTTAATATTTAATTTAAATTTAAATTTTAATGTGAACTAGGATCTTTCAATGAATTAACATTCTAACAAAAAAAGTAACTGTTGCAAGAAATGGTTCATACCACATCTTGACCGTGCTTAAATTATATTAACCTTTGGTTGTTGATTTGTGACGTTTTGAGTTCGCTGTTTCGCTTGACGTCTTCGAGATCGCTGGCTGTCGAACTGGTGCTTTATTTTTTGCCAGTTCGGGTTCTGCACGGAGGGGGAAAATGCCATGAGAGAAAGACCTCAACACCCCAAATTACCAAGAATAGAAAACTGTTGGAATTTTTATTAATTAGTTATAGACACCTTTAAATGTGTATGTTAAAAGAATGTTTTATAACACGGCACAGACAAATCTGAACTAATACCAACCTTTTATCACAGACGATCTGGCAATATGCTCTGCACCCCCTGGTTTAACAGGGACATCTGCCTGAGACTCCACAAGATTTTTAGGGGGTATTGAAAAACACAAACGAGGTTTTTTAAACATGTACCGACTCGTTTCCTCACCAGTGTCTGCAAATAGACACAACCGTGTGATGATGTGGAGAAAGTGACCGGCTATCTTTAAGACTCACATGGTTATTCAAAACATTGTAGTAATTACTCATTGGTGTTGGTGTGTATCGCTGTAGCTGGTCGTTTGACAGCTATCGAACCGACAGTCTGTGACGTCGTTGTTTTCGGTGCATCTAATGGAAAATAATGGATGCAAGCAGTCACTGCCACATTACTGAACAACTCCCTTGTAATTCCATTATAATAATTCAGTGTTGTATAATTTACAAATATTATACAATGTGTTGCATCTATAGGTAACAACACGGCTACATGAGACAGTACAGTAAGGTTATAATTTTATCTCACAATAAGCTAAATATACATACCTGGAAAATCTTGGAAATCGTCAACATCTATCAAGTCGTGTAGTGTTAGGTCTGAAAAAATGGCGTCTCCAAATTCTCCAATTTTCTGACAAGTTAGTCGATCACTCGAGACTGACCAGCCGCTAGCCAGAAGTTACGCTTCGTGTCCTTATACACGTTGGTGTGGACCCCCCCCCCCGATAAGCATCCACTTCTAAGAAACACATGTTTTTGTAAGATAAACATTTCTCTACACCACCATATCCTTTAATCTTAGGCACCATGGGGTGTGACCGTGTTGGATGTAGAAATTATCTTAAAAGAAACATTTTTAGAAAACGTTTTAGAAAAGACCGTTATAATATTAAAATCTATATTATTTTAAGTCATACATCTGTGTCTGCCTAAATTTCATAGCTGTTAAAATGCGGCGAAAATGTGGACTGGTGCCTGTGATTGATTCAGCAACAGACGTCTATGAATATTATTAAGAATTTTTTTTATTAACGGTATCGCTATAAGAAAATGTATTTTTGTATTCTTTATAGTGGCGTGTTCACAAACCTTCCTTGACGTTTTGAGGGTTTTATTTTTCCACAATGCTGAGTTAAGAACATTTACATTTTGCGTAAAATACATGTAGTGATTATAAATTAGAAAACTTCACATTAATATAAACCTAAAATGTATATACAAAACAGCATTTAAAACAAAAGAAAAACTATAACTATGATATCTGTCCGTTTATTGTGTAGCGGCAATGCTTGTTAATAAGACAGAATTAAGTGTTGCTGTACTTTCCCAAATGAGGCCTCATCTCTCTGTTCATCTCTGTGGTGCAGCCACAGAGAAGCTATTCATGCAGGCTGATTTAAAGATGTTTTCTTTTGATAAGGGACAGCTCCCAAAGGGGGATGCACTTAGCTAAGCCTGGCTATCATGATCAATGGTCATCCATTGGCGCCTATCTGTCTAGGGAGTGCCAGATGGACATCTGGACTGCATTCCTAAGTGTCAGGAGTAAGTGACTCATATCTCACCTTGATCAACCAATCAGGGACTGGTAGGGCCGAGTAACCCATGTGGGACTCTGATGCCCATGGAACTTTCAGCCAATCAACGAGCTGAAGTTCCTCCAGGTAAGAACAGGCAACACAGAGAGCCTGAGAGATTTCAGGAGAGGATTCTGTGGACAATTCTAAAGGGAATTCAAAGGAGAATTCCAGGGCAGGACGGCCCAGGAGCAGAAGGCTCCCAAGGGCAGGACATTCTCGCAGCGCGCCTCCTGACCATCCTGAGAATCAGCCCGGACAACCACGGAACGGCCAGTGTGTCCGAGTGCCAGAACTTTCCTTTGTTCTAAGAGTCTAGAGCGGAGGTTGCCAGAGAGTAACCAGAGGATCCACCAGAGGTTAGCACCAGCAGCAAGCCTCGTGAACAGGTCGGAACTGTGGACAGCTGAATCACTATTCAGAACTAGCGCTTCATCAGGAACAAACCGGTCTTCTTCCTGACCTGCTGGGACCCACAGTCATCTTTTCTCCTGTGCATAAACTGTGCTAGTTAAATCCAACACTAACTAGCCGGCCAGTGAGCATCAGCAGCGAACCGTCGCAAGCCGCACAGCACAGCCTGGCACCGAGCCAGAGAGCGCGGATTGGACAGCAACAGCCTGCAACTGTTTCTTTGTGCCGCAGGAGATCTGAATCCCCAGAGATTGGATGAGTATTCAACTTCACTGCATTACTGCTCGAGAATTCAATTGTTATCCCAACCAGTTGATATCAATTTAATTCCTAAGAGTTATGTACTTGTTTTGAGTATCTAATGTAGAAGTTATAACCAAGTTCATTTACGAAACGGTCTAAATGAATGATATACTGAACGTATGTCCTCTTGATATGTGTAACTCTTTGTAACTGATTGAATATATATATCTTTTGTATTCTGATAACCCTCTCGATAAGATATGTTAGGTTTATATTCATATTCTATGTATTAATAAATGTATCCTCGTGTATTAGTACCTGTGTGTGTGCGTTGAGTTATATCGCATGGTTGGATTCTAAAGCCATCAAAAGAATCAATTTTGTGATTTACTGCTACAATTAATAATTGTACCAGTAAATGCCCAAACCCTACAAAACTGGTGCCTTCAGAGAGCACACTACAATTGTCACTGTTAATTGTACCTGCTTAAAATGTAAAACTTTTATGAAATTTCGCTATGAGATCAATTTTAGTGCCCCCCTCCCATTGACCATCCACACCCCTCCCCCTGACTCCGGGTGTCTAAATGACCGCCTGTGTTTGTCTGATAAAAGCATACATTGTCTCTACATCCCATTGCCTTTAACGGTCGGTCCATTTCGTGACCACAGCCTCCCATCACGACTCCCAAAGATGACTGCCTCTGTGTTGTGAAAACTGTCGAGAGTGTGTCATTAAAAATGAGCTAAATGTGTCTTATTAAATTATTTTTAAAACTTTAAGGCCAGTCCGTTAAAATATAAAGAACAACACCACATCATTTGTGTCAAACTTTAAAAAAGCTGTCGAGAATGTGTCGTTAAAAATAAGTTAAATGTGTCTTATTAAATTATTTTTAAAACTTTAAGACCAGTCCGTTAAAATATTGTAATGCATACGGCCACCAGTGAGTGTGTAAGAGCCGGCTTACCAGAGCGGTGATGTCAACACCCTTCCCTGTGATAGCAGAGGCTGCAGCCGCTGGGCTGGAGGGAGATATCTCTTTATCTCGATAGGCTGGGTCCCTGTTGAGTGATGCCGGAGTCCTGGGTTCGAGTCCCCGACGGTGGGGGGCCGACCTGATGCAGCGGCGTCAAGGGTGCCCACGTGAACCCTGAAGCATTACAATATAAACAACAACACATCTTTTGTGTTGTGTGTTAGTACTTTTAAAGTTTAAAGACTTTTACTATCACGGTTCGTGGAAATTCAATTCAAACTTTTGAAAAGCTGTCATCATGAATGTGTCATTAAAAATAAGCTGATAAGTGATTACTTTGCGCTCTCGATAAAACACGTGTGGTTTTGGGGGCGTGGGGATACGGTGGGTCGTTCTAAAACATCACAACCAATTGAAAAATGGTTTGAGTTATGTGGGCGCGGTTCCGATGTTGGCGTTATTCTTAAATGCGCCGACTTGTCGGTGTTGAAGCATGTCACTTGAGCTGTCAGACTCCCCCAATATTGACAGAAATGAAGATGGCTTCTTTGAGTGGCGAAACATTTGATTCCTCTGCTCTGCAATGTGAAAAGGTAGGCTGCTTAAATATTTTTTCTGATCATGGAATTGTTGTTTCAATCTGTGCTTAGTGTATGTCATTTTCAACACTTGGTCTTTTTAGCAAAAGCCGACCCCACCCTCTGCGGCGTGTGACAGTGGCTGTCATGTGAGCTCAGACAGGGAATCTGGTGTTGGTGAACCGTCAATACCTGGTGATGAAGATTCGCTACCAATGGTAAATATTAAACCACTGCTGGCACGTAGGAAACGAAAAACCGTAACTCAAAAGAGGTGTTAAATGGTAAATATTTTAGGTAAAAAGCATGCCTATTTATTTTGTTGAGCCTTCCTTTTCTTTTTTCCTTTAATACAATAACGAAGAGGTCGACGCATCAATCTTCAAACTACCATTGCGCTTGAATGTTCCGTGTCTATGCTTGTGTGTTCGTCAAAATGTTAATAATGATGATGCTCAACCAAGTTTAGCTAACGATGTCTCTAATGACCGCGATGTTATGGCCCAGACTGTAAAGGCGGTAGTTTGTTGCATCTTCAACCACTGTTTAAAGGGGGTTCTGGTTGATGAATGCCCAGCCTGCTTGATTGACCACCCCGGTAAACGGGGTCACACATGTCTGGCTGTTGGCTACACAGATGGGTTTGAAGATGTTACAAATGATACTGAATGGCGTATAAAACACCTGCTGAGAAACATAATTGACGACCACACGCCACACGAGCATGTACGCTCCTTACTTGACCAGGCAGATGAAAAAATAGTACAATAGTAGCGTTGCAAAAGAAACATCATACATATTTTTACAGATGCGAAAAAAGATCTGTGTAAAACCAGGGCTGTGAAATACACACCATGTGAATAGCGCTTTCACTCTGTTTTACAGACATGGGTGTGCCATCGTCCAACGAATGAAGAATTTCAAATGTATACGTCGGAATTCTTACAGAGAGTGCTTTACACACTTCTTTCTGCAAAGCTTGATATGAAAATCAATGAGTCTAATGCTAAGGTCCTTAAATTTGTTAAAGAGATAGATGTGTATGTCAAGAACATGAATGAAATTACAGCCCTTCTGTTTTTTTCAGATCAGAAACGGAAGCCTGGCAGATTCAGCGGTGTGTATTCCAAAATACGTGTTTTGCATAGAACCTGTGGAAACACCATCCCTCTGGGACCAGGTCGCCCGGTGCGGCCTGTAACATGTGTGAAAAGTTCAAAAGTGTGTGTTGTGATGTTTCTGTGTTTGAAAACCTACTAATGAAATAAAGTGGTTCACATTTTACATGCTTTTTGTCCTGCAAGTTTTTTCCGTGAGACTTTACGCGGTCAGTGTGTGTGTGTGAGTACTTACACGCCCTTGATGGTTTTTTGAGAGACACTGTCAGGGTCAACCACACTGACAACCAGCCTCACAGCCCGGGATCTCGCAGCCCTCACCAGACCCGCCACGCAGCCATAACTCCCCGATTCCCTAGGGTTATAATAGAGTTGTCAACCCCGAAGCAGACATGATCGCCTTCCAACCCTAATACACGCTTTCATAAACTTATTTATAAATCGAGGGATGTGGTGGCAGGGGCTTTTGGACCCTGAGGCTCAGGACCGCTCGGTGGGGGACGGCGGGATATCTGACCCTTATTGACACACCATTGGCTCGGGAGGGGGCAGGACATCCGACCATAACAATGCACCATAAGATGACAAGGGGGCAGGTCATCCGCCCCACCGTGGACACCAATTGGCTGAAAAAGGGGGTGTGGCACCTGTCAAAAAAGTTTGATGAAAGGTGTCGCTTTATACTACTACAGTGTTATGAGTTTGTTATTTTTTGTTAGTAACTGAGTTAAATGTCAACTATAAAATAGAAAAACTGTAACCATTGTTGTTTGGGTTTTTATTCAAAAGTGAATCCTGACCAAAATGAATAAAATGTTTTACATGCAATGCTCCGCAAAAATGTATAGAGCCTTACAAACTTGCTTACATAATTTTTACATTTTGTTCCTTTAAAGCTTGCAGTCATGAGAAGCTTTTTTTAAGTAGAAATTAGTATTTGTTATACACACAAATAACTCCACACAATCAATGAAGTACCATTTTGTTGAATTACACACATATACAGAGGGAGCCATTCAAAATGAGTGAGGTACAGTGTACCTCAATGAGCGTGGCGCAATATACCGCATTATACCATATGCAAAATAATTATGATAATAGTATCCGGAAGCACCTTGTAAGACCTTGTAAAACTGCCAGGTGGAGCTAATAAAGCTTAACGTCCCATGTACAGCATTTGAGCTGTCGCCAGAAAAGGCCTGGTTTCGAATCCCGGTCACTGCTGAAAGATAATCTTTTTCCAGTTAAGAATTTAAGTTGTATACTCTTTAGACTGTTTTTTTAAACTGTGTATTACAGCATGTTAATCATTAAACATTAAAAAGTCTGTATATTTTATAAAAGCAAGATTGCTCAGTTGGACAAAAGTACACAACCTTCCACCTTCATAAATCATAAATATTTTAATTATGCAGAAATATTTTATGCATGAAAGTCTTTATGGAAGATATTACTAATAGTATTAATAATTAAAGACCTTGGACAGGCTGTAAGCTTAAAGTATTACCGTATTCTTTGGAACTGTTGCAACATAAAAATACTTTCCATTGACAAAAAGTAACATCACAGCATTTTGTTGATCCCATCACGTATTCGTTTCCAATCATACAAGTACGTTTTGAAAATCTCCGATTCACCATGTCTTTCACGTGCTCATAAACGATAAACATAAACATAAACATTTATTTGAAAAACTAAAATAGCAAATATTATGGACACTATATTGACATTTTGTATATTTGCAAACCCACATGATCCCAAAAGCGCTACATTATTAATAATATCTTCCGTGTCACATTAACATTGGAATGTTCTTTTTTACAAGTATAAAAATAGGCGATACACAACGTGTCTCCTCTATAACAGAGAAATTCCACCAGAGCCTCACAACATTATCCAATAATACTCTACTAGTATCTAATTTTTAGTTTAGCAGGATTTGAACTACAGTATATGAATCTAATTATATCATTATTAATTTCTTTAGATACGCAATTCCATATTATATTCAGTATTAATTAAATTCTAAAAATGTCAATATAGTGTCCTTAATATTTGCTATTTTAGTTTTTCAAAGAAGCCTTTCAATGGCTTGAGGCGTCTGTTAAATTGCCCCACTGAAAAAAGTGTTTTGAACTAAATCGGTTGAACAGCTCTTAAGCATACTGAAGTTTTTGTTAACACAACTTCTATGAATTGGCTTCATTACTCTGCTCTCCTCCCCACTGATAGCTGATGTGTGGAGATTATTCTGGAGCACTATGGGTGTCATCACATCATTCAGGTGGATGCTGCACATTGGAGGTAGTGGAGGGGAGTCCCCATTACTTGATGAAGTTATAACAATAATAATAATAATAATAATAATAATAATAATTACAAACTCCAAACGTTTCATTTTGTCTATTGTTACAATATTGACAGCAGTGTAGTTACAAGGATCATGTCAAAACATTTCCAAAAGAACCACAACTGAATGAGTTTTGATAAAAATAGAGAAATAATAGAGTCCCCATTACCCCCATTTTGAGTTAAATCGCAAATGCGTGTTTAATTAAGTGACTTTATTGATTCACAATATGACAATGTAACGGAAATCATTATCTATAGTCCCTTAAGTCCTTTAATGAACTTTAAGCAAGCTTTCTCACCATTTAGATTTATTTTTCATACCATCGTTAAACAAAACAGGAGCGTATTGTACTTCCTCATGGGATCACACATTGAAAGATTAGATTGTAACCATTTTTATTTTTTAAATAAATTTTAGAAAAGTGTCATCTACACTAAAAAGTTGTATTTATTTAATACCACTTGATAGTTATATTAATAGAGATAAGAATTCAAGTTGTATACTGTTTAGACTTTAATTCATTTTAAACTGTATAACAGCATGTTAAACATTAAAAATGAAAAAGTCGGTATATTTTTTAAAAGCAAGATTGCTCAGTTGGACAGTATAAACAGTATAAAGCAAGTATGTTTTCAATGTTTGTAATCGCTATTCTTGCAAGTATAAACACAACATAAACTGGAATGCTACAGAGCTCTAAACCGACAATACACACTAACAGAAAATAGCGGTGTCAGTCTTCTGTGTAAAAAAATCCTGAACATCATGATTTGAACATCATGGGTGCTGTTTTTAAAAAGCTGTTGAGTAAAGAACAACTATTTTCCTGCTGAATGAAAAACAGGAAATAAAGAAAGGATTTCAGAAATCAAACAAAGCTTTATTCCCATGCTTACAGTCTGGGTAATTGGAGACTACGCTGTTCTGCTTCCTATGGTAATTTTCAGGTTTTTCGCATGAAGCCTTATTGAGCAGTATTTCTCATGTTGTGAACATGTGTACGCAGCGGTCCCCAGTGTTCCAGTTAGTGCGTAATTACGCATTGATGAAAAACCTGAGGTTTACAAAAAGAGAATTATCTCACTGACAGTACATGAATATAATTATATCGTTATTAATTTCTTTAGATACGCGATTCCATATTATATTCTCTATTATTCAAATTCTAAAAGTATGCTTTTGTTTATTCAGATAATGAACATATTTGCAGAAAAGGTTAAAACATTATAACTTTTTACAAAGTATATAAACTTAATATAGTCAGAAGGAGCATGTAAAAACATTTCCAAAATAACCACATGTAAGACTTTGATGCTTAAAATGTTTAGGAAGAAAGTGGAATACTGGTGTACATTTTTTCTTTAAACTACCAAGACCAGCCATATAAAGTTTACATAATATGTTTATGTTCCTTAATTAATATCATTATGAGCATGTGAAAGGCATGGTGAATCAGGGATTCTGAAAACTTACTTTGTATGATTGGAAACAAATACGTGATCGGATCAACGAAATGCTTTTCGTTTACAAAGACGGTTTCAAAGAAAGTGGACCACGGTAATACTTTGAGCTTACAGCCTGTCCAAGGTCATTCATTATTAATACTATTAGTAATATCTTCCGTAAGGACTTTGATGCATAAAATATTTCTGTATAATTGAAATATTTATGATAAAAGTAGTACGTTGTATACTTTTGTCCAACTGAACAATTTTACTTTCATAAAATATACAGACTCTTTAATGTTTAATGATTAACATTCTGTAATACACCGTTTGAAATTATTAAAAGTCTAAAGAGTATACAACTTAAATTCTTGATTGGAAAAAGACTGTCCTTCAGCAGTGACCGCTGGTATTTGAAACCTGGCGTTTTCTGACGACAGCTCTAATGCTGTACATGAGAAGTTAAGCTTTATTAGCTCCTCCTGGCGCTGATTCCAGATACTATTATCTTAACTGCGGTATGATACGGAATGACGCCATATGATGCGATATGATGGGTTGTGATGCGACACGCCCACTGTGTTTTACTGCAGCGTACCATGCTCGTTTTGAATGGCTGAATTTGTATATGTTCCTGAATTAATATTATTTACGACCTTTAGAGGCATTATGCTCCTCTTCTTTTTATGCTCAGCTACTAAAATTTCCCTTTAGTTGTAAAATTCCATATAATTATTCAATACTAAGCGGATTAAGACATGCACAGTAAAGAGATTTAATGATTAAATCGGTTCACTTACAATCAATGCACCACGAGTCCCCCTGTCAGTCATTTTGGCCAGCCCAATCATGTACCGCGGTACACCTCAGTGGACTGTGGGTAATTGTGTGCGGTACGGTGTTGTGCCATGCATTTTGAATGGCTGCATCTGTATTTTAAGTGACTATTTCTAATAAAAAAAGTTTAAACTAAATAATTGTATTGGTGAAAGAAGTTAAATGTCGGCAAAAACAGCAAAGAAAACTAAATTAACTTTAACTTTCCATTAATATCAAAATGTTTTGTAACCTCTGACCACAAAACCTTTTGCCACAACTCTGAAGTATTATACAATTGTTAGGTATTACACATTAAAATATTATTTCCAAAGTCTATACAGGATTTGAAAATAGTTTGCCATTCAGCCATACAGTGCAGCTTGGTAAAGTATCCAGGATGTTGTTGACTCATGGACATTTTCTTTTATCTGAAACATTAAATTTGTAGCTCTTTCATGGCACATAACACCTTCCTCTTTTTAATGATATACTTTGTTGTGTATTAAATGATATTTGGTGTCTGGGATTTGTTTTTATACTACTTTCCTGAACTGGATTTTATTCCATTTTATCTGTGAGTCTTTTTGAGAGCTGATTGGCTTTCATGATTGGATGTTTGCTTGAAATTCACTACATGATTGAGGAATCTTACAAAGACAGTGTTATTTATTCTGAATCACATGACCCAATATTTTTGCACACAGACACCCAAATTATTTTCTGTGACTTGTCAAAATTGAAGTAGTTGTAAATAACACAATGCAATATGACTTGATTGAATGTATCACAGATACAATGTATTGGCATTGTGTTTTGTGATTGAAACAGATTGACTATGAAAGTATAGACATGCATACTATTGTATTGTGCTGAGTGCAGTTTTTAATGAATGCAGTAGGTGCTAGGGAGTTAATACCACACAACAAGCACATAAATATTAGACAGAGAATATGTTTCAACTGGAGTGATGGGTAAGACTAACATTGGGTGAGACAAAATTTCTTGTCATCATGCAAGATTGTTTTTGCATTTCAGTTTTAATAATTTTAATTTAATTTTAACAATCAAGATACAAAGAAGAACAAGTTTAAAAGCTGCCATTCCTCTGTTTGAAAAAAACAATTGAGCTTCACATTGGCAAGATGTCCTTGGTTTCATCTAACATACAAACATTCAGAAAACAAAACTACATTACAAGTGGATTGCGACTTCATTGGACTCCCTAGATTCTACCCAGGAGTGAATTAGAACATCCAATGCATCCATTAAGACAATTCATTGATTAATAAGGCACCTATATTGCAGCTAATGGACATCACACAGGACAACAACCAATATGCTTTTGAATTGTTGATATTTCTTTCATTTATTGTGTCATTCATTTCCCCAACCATCTTAAATTAATTACAAACAATAATAATTATTACATTAACACAGTCTCACTATCCTTGCTGGTGATCCAACAAGATGACTTTGTTTTCCAAATTACACGTTTCTCTTTTGACTCCAAGGCTTAACTCTAATCTGCATCATCGCTCCCAGGATTAATGATAAAAACATTTTTCTTTCTAATGTAATTGATCTTTTTTATAAGTACTTGCGTTGTTCAGTTAGATCTTAATAAATGCAAGAGAGAGATCATCACTAGTTTTAGTGGTTGACAAGAAGGCATACAGCCTAGCCAGTTGTGCAAGGCTGCCCAGAACCCTCCTCTTACTATTGAGTCCTCCAATCTCATAAAGAAGGCACAACAGCGGCTGTACTTCCTGAGAAGGCTGAAGAAAATACGCCTGCATCCACAGATCCTCACCAGCGTCTACAGATGTATGGTGAAGAGCATACTGACCAGCTGCATCACAGTCTGGTACGGCAACTACACCGCATCTGACCATAAGCCACTGCAGCAGGTAGTCAAAACTGCCCAACACATCATCGGCAGTGCCTTACCATCCAACCAGGAAATCTACAACACCAAAATTATGTTTGACCCCACTCACCCCAGTCATAACTTGTTTGTCCCCCTACCATCTGCTAGAAGGTTCCGGACGCTCCAGTCTCACACAACTAGACTCCAAAATAGCTTCTTCCCCAGAGCCATCAAGCTGGTGATGCCCACAATCCCTCCCATCATACTATGATCTCTCTTCCTGTACCCACAATGACTGTACTCATAAATAGTTGTACTATTTATTAATCACAGTATTATTTTTGCACTGTTCATCGAATTACTTTTGCACTGTTTTTGTCCTGTTTGTATACTTTCTCTGTTTGCGTATTTGCACAGTTTTTGACGATTTGTTATTGTATTACTGTCTATTGTCTTGTCTTCGGTTATATTTATATACTGCAGCTGAGAGACTAATGAGAAACACTTTTCACTATACTATGCACCCGTGTAAGTATAATGACACATAAAGGTGAATTGAATTGAACTGAATTACAAGGATTCAGCCTTCGAGTTTCTGCAGAGGTGCAAAGGGGGTGGTGGGAGAGGTATGAGAGAGATGAGGGACGGGACGTTCGGGTGCAACTTACAGATGTAGCCATTTAAAATGTGCAAAGAATCATGCAGCATACAGCAACAAGTTCCACGGCATGTTGAACATGTCTCATGTTTTTAATTTTTTCATATTTTATTTTTTAATCTGATGCAGAACTGCACTACTCTGTAGTGGACTCTCAAATGAATCTCATTTAAATGATAAAAATTAATTGTTTAAGGCCAAGCAGCAGCTCAGCTGGGCCAAGGTGAGGGATGAGTAACAATGACCTCTAATCCTAGATGCATAAACCAGTTGAGATTAAAGTATACTAGACAATACTAGGCACCAAGATGGTCGTAATTGGCATGGCTGGGAGCATCCCCATCCTAGGATGGCTCCTTATCAGTAAGAAAACACTTTAAATCAGAAACCACATGAATAGCTCCTCTTTGGCTGCACCACAAAGATGAGGAAAAGAGATGGGGTCCTCATTTAGAAAAGCACAGCAATACTTATTTCTTTTTTTATAATAACGTTGCTGCTACAACGTCAATCGTTTCCAGGAGTACCTTCCTCCAAGGCCCAGGAAGAGCCAGTGGAGGCAAAGCAGATGCCTCAGATGGGTGAGGAAGAGATGAGCCTTCCTGAAGCAGAGAGCATCTTTGCCACAGATGAGGTGGAAATGATGGCAGGTTTGGACATGACAAGCATCTTCATTTTTCAGTGTCCCAGAAAGACCTGAAGGGAGTCCGGTGTACCCCCCAGGCTCCTAAGGACAGGAGACACATTTAGACATGACAGGGTAAAAGAAAGGAATTAAACATTCACTTGATCCACCATGACAGTGAAGTTTACCTTTCTTACCACCAATGTCAGGGGGCTGAGAGACTGAGTAAAGGAGAAGCAGTCTTTCACCCCTTGGCCTCCATACTGTCCTCAGTATGTTTCTTACAGGAAGTCCACCTGAGGGATGAAAGCGACAAGCAGACGTTCTCCTGGGAATGGACAAAGAGAGAATCATGCTGGAGCGTAGGAGAGGTACACTCTTTTGGGGTGGGAAGCCTCCTCAGAAACCAAGAAATGAAGCTGAGTGCCATCTTCTCCATGGTGCAAGGCTGGATCCTGGTCGTGGACATCGACTGGCGTGGGCAGATGTTGAGAGCAATCAACGTCTACGATCAGATGGAACCCTCGCAATGGAAGGGATTGCTTGCTGACCTGGCCAGCTGTTGCTCCACAAACAGACAGGTGGTACTAAGAGGAGACTTTAACGTGAAGGGAGAAGGGGAGCAACACCAGCTCAGCAGAACTGGAGACTCTGCTCAAGCAATTCTCCCCGGTTGATGGCTCTAGACGGTGTTGCCCAAGCGACATGGGAACAACTTGAAGAAACTCCCGTGGAGTGTGCAGTCACCTGGACTACATCTTTGTGCACATGACATGCTCCCTGGAGTCCACAGTGGTGTCCCCGGTGTGGTATTCTGACCATAACTACGTGTTGGTGGTGGCTAATGCCAACCTGCTGGCATTTTATTGTGGGTACTGGAAGCTGAAATGGGAAATACTGGATGAGGTGCTTCATGGCACTATTCAGGGAACACTATAGGAGCTGGGCCGAAATGAAGTGTGGCTACAGCTCAGTAGTGGAATGGTGGGAAGCAGTGAAGGAGAGGACCCGAACCCTGGTGCAGACCTACTGCAGAAGGAAGGCGACCAGGGAGAGGAAAGCTTTGCATGGAGCCCCTCAGGATATTGGGGTTTCGTTTCAGAGCCAGGACAACAAGACCATCAACTGGACTGAAGGGATTGCCAAGGTGAATGCGACGCTGGGTCTTTGAAAAACACTGTCGGTGTTGTTCACGGGAAAAGTGATGGTATTGAAAGCAGACATCCATCTGGCTTTGTTTTACCTGGCTGTGGGGTACCCGCTGCTGGCCAGACTGACGAGCACTGCAAGGGATAGTCTTCAAGTTTGTCTGGGGCAGCCAGTACATCATGGGGAACCTGATGTGCCAGCCAGTCAAGGATGACGTGCCGCATTTTCCCCCTGAAACTCGACTGCATTTTTTTCTGCAACCTCTGTTGAAGACTGTGGAAGCCCATCAGCCAGAAGTACCAATACTTTGTCAGGCTGTGACTCTCCATCCTGATGATACACTTGGTCCCAAACACTGAGCCCAAAGAAGACGAGTGACCAGAGACTTACACCCATGCTGTCAAGTGGAGCAGGAGGTACGAAGCCACGAGACAGCCAGAGGTCTGCACCAACCACAGAGCCTTGTACAAGGAGCTGAGGGGGCAACTGGTGGCTGATGAAAGGCTGCAAGTTCCCAGACAAGTCTGGGAAAGGACACAGCCAAAAGAATTAGATAAGAAGCTGAAGGACCTCCACTGGATGGCAGTGCACCGGAGGCTTGCAACCAGAGAGGTTCTTTACAAACACTTGCTCACCAGGAATCCACGTTGTCCCCGGGACACATGTTTCATTGAGGAGATGCAGGAGCTGCCCCTTCGCCAAAGCAGTGTGGGGCAGAATGGACAAAACTATGCAACTCCAGGGATCGGGAGCAGTGCTCAGTTACCAATGTATCCTGCTGGGGCTGGCACCAACAGCACTAGACAAGGGGACATATCAGTAGCTTTGGCTACTGATGTCTCTAATAAAACAAGGACTGTGGAACGTGAGAAACACTCTGATCCAGCACAACACAGAATGGGGAGCGAGGGATCTGGAGGAGAGAATCTTTGGAAACCTCAAAGGAAGGATAAAGTGCGACTTGCATTTGTCCATGCCAGGACAGGGAAATGGCATGGACAAATGCAAGTGGTAGGGGTTGGAGGGACTCTTTCATTGTGCAAATTCGGTCCCATCATCCACTTGCACTGATTGATAATGGACAATTACCTCATTTAGAAAGTTGTTTTTTATTTAATGATAATTTGATTATTTCTTAAAACATGTACTAATGGTGAGATGTTTTCTTTGAAATAAAGTTTATTTTAATAGAAAAAAATATTAGTTACATATAATTATATGTATACTATAGTGTACAGCTATATTATTAGTCATAAACGTAGCAATAACATGGATGACCCTGTGTAGTGTATAGAAAATGTGACACCCTTTGTAGATTGTAAAGTATTCTTAAATGAACAGTTTACATACAGTACATAAAGTTAGAATGAAGCCTCTGTACTTTATAAACTATTCTGAGTCAGTTCACTGCTGCAGGCTGTTTAACTTATTCTTTTGTTCTTTGTCACCTTATTATAACATCAGGAAAACAGAATCTCAGTGTTACCTCAAAACTCTTGTTTTTTTCAGTTTCATAAAATAAACCATTAAAATTAGATGTTCTGTGTTGTAGCGGCAATGCTTGTTAATAAGACAGAATTAAGTGTTGCTGTGCTTTCCCAAATGAGGCCTCATCTCTCCCTTCATCTATTCAAGCTATTCATGCAGGCTGATTTAAAGATGTTTTCTTTTGATAAGGGACAGCTCCCAAAGGGGGATGCACTTAGCTAAGCCTGGCTATCATGATCAATGGTCATCCATTGGCGCCTATCTGTCTAGGGAGTGCCAGATGGACATCTGGACTGCATTCCTAGGTGTCAGGAGTAAATGACTCATATCTCACCTTGATCAACCAATCAGGGACTGGTAGGGCCGAGTAACCCACGTGGGACTTGGATGCCCATGGAACTTTCAGCCAATGAATGAGCTGAAGTTCCTACAGGTAAAAACAGGCAACACAGAGCTCCAAGAGAATTCTGTGGACTTTTTCTGTGGACTTTTCTAAAGGGAATTCAAAGGAGAATTCCAGGGCAGGACGGCCCAGGAGCAGAAGGCTCCCAAGGGCAGGACATTCTCGCAGCGCACCTCCTGACCATCCTGAGACTCAGCCCGGACAATCACGGAACGGCCAGTGTGTCCGAGTGCCAGAACTTTCCTCTGTTCTAAGTCTAGAGTGGAGGTTGCCAGAGAGTAACCAGAGGATCCACCCGAGGTTAGCAAACCTCGTGAACAGGTTGGAACTGTGGACAGCTGCATCACTATTCAGAACTAGCGCTTCATCAAGAAACGAACCGGTCCTCTTCCTGACCTGCTGGGACCCACAGTCATCTTTTCTCCTGTGCACAAACTTTGCTAGTTAAAGCCAACACTAACTAGCAGGTCAGTGAGCATCAGCAGCGCACCGTCGCAAGCCGCACAGCATAGCCTGGCACGGAGCCAGAGAGCCTGCAGGAGATCTGAATCCCCAGAGATTGGATGAGTATTCTACTTCAATGCATTACAGTTCGAGAATTCAATTGTTATCCCAACCAGTTGATATCAATTTAATTCCTAAGAGTTATGTACTTCTTTTTTGAGTATCCAATGTAGAAGTTATAACCAAGTGCATTTACGAAATGGTCTAAATGAATGATATACTGAGCGTATGTCCTCTTGATATATGTAACTCTTCGTAACTGACTGAATATATATCTTTTGTATTCTGATAACCCTCAGGATAAGATCTGTTAGGTTTACATGCATATTCTATGTATTAATAAATGTATCCTCGTGTATTAGTACCTGTGTGTGTGCGTTAATTGAGTTATATCGCATGGTTGGATTCTAAGGCCATCAAAGGAATCATTTTGTGATTTACTGCTACAATTAATAATTGACCCAGTAAATGCCCAAACCCTACAGAACTGGTGCCTTCGAAGGAGCACACTACATTATTAAGGTTATTTTATTAAATTCGAAGGCTACTCTATTTTGTGTTTAAAGCATTCCACCTTGTAAAACATTTTTGTATTACATTTTTGTCACTTGAATGAGAGGTTTATATACAAATAACATTTTTTATACTATATCCTTATTATTTATTTCTAAAGGACAAACATAATTTAGTAATACTTTGTTTAAATTAAGAACTCACACTGCCATCTTTCCAGACAACAGAATCCAATTTATGTAAAGAAATGCAGACATTAAAGACATTCATAACAGAAATTAAAGAGAAAGTTTAGATCCTACAATTTATCTTGCCAATGTTTATATATCTTTTACCATGGGTTTCCCAACATGGATCTCTCTTGTATGATATTCATCCTCCTTGGCACTCTGCATCTCATTTCATCGCAGAAAAATGTAACTTGCATTTGGTGTTGCCAGGACCTTACCTTCATCACTCTCACCTCTTCCTCAATGTGAAAACAAGCAGCTCTGCACCCATCACATCATCTGCATTTTATTTTAAATCTCCTGATGTCAGCAAGCCTCCTGAAAATCAGAGCAACTGCAGAAGCTGTCCTCTCAGCAGTTTTGCCCATGCCTTCCCCCCTTCTCTCTCTTCCTACTCTCATTTACTCTTTTCTCTTCCCTTCTGTCTTCTCTCTCCATTGTATGATCAAACATCCAACCTACTGCACCTAAAACCCCAGCCTAAATATGTTGTCTTGTCTTTCTCCTCTGCCCAGTTCTTCTGTTTACTGTCCAACACAGGAACTTCTGGTTGCTGACTCGTTCTCTGCCTTGTGGAGAAGAGCTCACAATGGCTATCTGTGGCTATTCACCTCAATGCTGTCCCTAGCTAAGCCTAGGCAGCTAAAGGGATGGGTTCCTCCCCCATTTCCACCTTGAGTTGGCATCCAACTGGTCAGTGTCAGCCTTTGACTCTTCAATTTCCCAATTTCCAGACACATACAGAGTGTAGGTAATATCCCTCATCCTTTTCGTAGCTAATATTCAATTTTTCAGCCATTCAGCTTGAATAATGATCTTATCATCTGGCTAAATCCAGCAACGCCAGGTCACATTCCAGTTCAGATAACTATTCCAGGCCACAGCAACTGTTCTGATAACCCAATACCTTCTGCTGCCCACTGCCGCGATCCCCTCTCAAAATAGCTAGCAGAGCTACCTGCCAAATAGTAGCTCTATTCCTGCTTATTTTGAAGCTACACTTCAGTTGCTTTAATTTGGCCACTACAGAGTTCTAATCAAAGCTAGATGGTCCTGCTACTGTAGCTTTCCACTATTGCAACCACCTGTTCACTGAATTACACTGTGTCATCCACAGCATATTAACTTCTCAGGCGCCACTTTGAAATCCACTAGCTAAAACAAATGCAAATACACACTTTTCATTGTTACACAAATTTTCAGCTAAAAATCTGCTCTGTTCCAGCAAAACTACAGCCAAAGTTATCTCAGTGTTGTTACTCTCCATCTGTGTTTTTGGTGATTCTTTTGGGAGTTCTAGGCAACTTTACCTTTCTGGCCAGCATACCCAAAGCCAGGAAGGTTACACCAAATATTCTATGCTTATGCTCTTGTCACTCTCTTGAAAATATTAGGATTTAAATGAACTATTGAAATTTAGTTTTTTTCTAGGAAGATTATATCCTAATTTCGTACAGGTGCAGCTATTCAAAATGCCTACTCATTGCCACCAGAGCTAGATCCACTATACCAAGTTATGATTCAAAAGGCTGAATCATACTGCCCAAAGAAAACTGATAGGTGCAATTTCTTAGAAAGAGTTTTTTCTTTTGGCTTGTTCACTTGTTTAAAATTTGTATATAGATGCAGCCATTCAGAATGTGTATCAAAACATTTTGTTTACTGCATGATAGTTATACTGTACTGCGGTATTATGATGCTGAATTTAGTTTTTCACTGGCCAAAGGAGATCAACAGGTGGCACTTATGGTGTGTTAGCTTCATTTAATATGTTGTACTACTTTTTAAAATCCACTTAAAATTGAATATCAATAGGGAATCATGTAACTAAAGGAAATTTTGGTAACTAAAAATTAAAAAAAACTAAATATAATAATGTTTATGGATATAATTAATATTAATTTCTGAATATATATATAATTAGATAGCCAGTAAATGGTTGCTGTAAATAAAAAAAAAACGAAGAAAAAAAAACATACGGTAACAGAAGTATTCAACCTTAATTAACATTTTCTCCATTCAGTTCTACAACCCAGTCACCTTCTGTGGTTATTTTGGGAAACATTTGTACTCAATTTAACTTCATTCCCTGTAAATACTAGAAAGGTTAAAATTAAAAACAATAAACAATTTATTGAAAAGACTAATAATTCAGTCACACTGGGTTAAACAGATATTTACTAATAATGACAATGTCACAGTAAACAACACAACATAAACATACAACATAAACAACAATCTCTGTGAAGTTTCCCCTCTACAAACAGCAAAAATGATGAAACCCACCTCGTTCGTTACTGCCGCATTCATGCCAATTTGTGTCCTTGAAAGTAATGTTTGTGCTGCTTTCATTTCTGATAGTGCTGCATTTGTGCCATTGAAAGTACCTTCCCAGCTGCTTTAGTTCTTTAGCACCTTCTTATGTCTTGTTTTTCGGGTCATCATGTGACCATGCATGGTGACTTGACCTCCAGTAACCCCGTCTGTTAAGTTCAGGCACTATTATTAGTGCGAGGATAATGATGTCTGCAATTTTGTTTCTCTGTTAGCACAGGGTGTAGGCAGCAGTTGATTTTGCATTTAATATCTGTATCTTCTGTGTGTTTGTGTGAACAGGAAAATTAAATATCTCCAATATCATACCCTAATCAGAAGAGTTGCAGGTTTAACCGTAAAAGGTGAACATTAGCAAACAATTGCATGTTCTTAGAAAGGCTTTAACTAGCACATCTTAATACTTAGTATCATGTCCTTTTTACAATCTGAAAAAGTAACGAGTTTCTCATTGTGTCCTTCTTAAATAAACATGCAAATCAAGGGATGTTTAAAGATTTGACCCTTTCGTCTGAGCCATGTATTTAAAAAAGGTTAGAATTTTTTAATGCAAAAAAATAGTAAATGTGAAAAGGAACCAAGATCTTTTAAAGGGCACTATGTACTAAGTTGACCCAGGTAATTCATAACACAAGTACAAAACAACACTGGAAACTCTACCGTCTCACACTTTAACACTGTAAAAGTTTGCTCTCTCTCACTCACCCTGTGATTGTCTCAAATATTTTTAATTAACCATAGTGTAAGCTCTGAAAAAAAATTCTGCTGGATTTGAATTTCTGCTCTTGGAAGCACGAAGATGATTACAGTCCTTCCCCACTCAGTCTGTGCCTTTGCAGCTTGGTCACTTCTCAGAGTCATTCAGTCATTTTCATAGTGGTTTTAAAGCCACTGCAGTATCTCAGGAAAAAAAGAATCATGGACATTACCTTTAACTGCACAAACCAGCACAGACAAAGGTGGGTTGTATTGTGTTGTTTGTAGGATGGAAACTTAATGGAACTGTCACTATCAACTACCAGAAACCAAACTATTGCACTGCAATTGATTAGCAGCTACCCAGCTTGCAGATGTTTTCCAAAGTATTGCATCACCATTTGTATTTGGGATATGTCAAGTTTATAATTACTATACATATCTTATATAATTATAATAAAAGTTAAATATAATTATAAAACATATGCATGTTCGCTTTAATTTTTTACTTTTATTAATTTTACCATTTCATATGTATTTATACAGTATATTATATTGTTACAGCTTTTGGGTGACTTGAGAAGTGTCTCTTAGATCTTAGATAAAGTTCATGACACTGGGAAGAGAAAACTAACTTCGAAACCGATACAGTAGGATGTTTGCTGAGGTCTGGGGGGGTCCCTTCAGCAGAAACAATAGTAAAGTTTATGTTAGAATGCCTAAAGTTGTGGATTAATTATTGCAAAAGAGCAGGGCAGAAAGTATAAGTTCACCTTAAGGGGAAGAGAGAGGCAGGAGGAAGAAACAAGGAGAGCAGGGAGAAGAGAGAGGAGTCCACAGGAGTTGGAACTAAGAATGTGAAACTTATTAGAGCGTGGTATTCTGTTTTTAGGGAACTTGGGTTTCCTGGGTAAAAGATACTTCAGTTAAAAACGTCTTTCCTGATTAGGGTTCATTTTATGGATAGGGATATAGGCTCCCATTTATTTTGTGGCATCCAGGGTGCAGAGAGAAAGATTTAACTGCTGGTTGCTTTATATTTAGTTAGGAGGCAGTTTATCTCTTGTGTGGCCTCTGTAGGCATATTAAGAGTTTAGTGCTTAGTAGCAGTGTGGGGTTTTCTGGGTGCCCAGAATGTTAGGCCTATGAGACGTCTGTAAATAGTATATATAATGTAACTTTGTGTGTTGTATGTTTTGTCTTATGTAGTTTATTGTAATAAATATTTGTTTTAACCAAGTGTGCCTGGATTATTAGTCCTTTGGATTATTTTAACAAAGCTGTGTCAGAGAATAAATCATTCACTTGCCTCTAGTTATACTAGATACTCGGGTATATGGTTAGAAATCACGTTCTGTACAAGTTGGGGGTTATGAATAACTATTTCACTGATTGACTTAACTGCTTGGTCAAATACTGGTTTTCACCAGTTTCTTAACCCCCCATTTTTAACAATATATTATCATTATTTTATTGTCATTATTATTTAAAGGCAAATATGCACATGCAATTTCATAACTGATATGCATACTATATTTATATTATAAATATACTATATTTATATTTTTTATTAATAATATTTATATATATATAACAGTATGTTAAATATTACAATATTGGGGATGGGGTGGATATTGTGAATATGATATGTAATACCAGTATTTTCTGTGTGTTTTTGTCAATAGTAAAATGAAATCTGTCTCCAACAACTTAATGTAACCACAAGAGTTGCCATTTAGCCTTAAAAAGGGAACAGTAACATAATTTTCATAAATTACATACATTCTACAGAATTCTTAGTTTTTCTGTAGTGTTTTTTTTTTTAAGAAAGGCTGAATCCCATACACACAATGTATACAGTAATTGTTGCAATTCAATTCAATGCACCTCTGGACTCTGTAATTTTTACTTGGTTACAATTTTTTTTTATTTTGTTTATTGTTCCATACTGCCACTTGTATGTTTTTGTACTGTTATTATTTATTATTTACTTTTTTTACTTTCACTATTATTATTTACTGTTTTGCAATGTACTGTGCACTTTGTGTAAGTGTTACCTATTGTACTGTTCATGTACAGAAAGGTTAGCGGGACTACTAACCCAAACATAATACAAACATATATATCTGTTGAACAGTAATTCTCGCAGTGTGAACTGTTGTTTGCACAAAAATAAAATGACAAGCTTTCTAAAAATGCAATTATGTGATAGATGTTATATAAAGAAAATGTGTGAAGAAATCACAAATAGCACTCTTAAACATGTTGTTTGAAAGAAAACAAAATCAGAGGAGTTTTGATAAAAAGATTTCCTGTCCAAGACACTGTAGTGTGCTCTCTGAAGGCACCAGTTCTGTAGGGTTTGGGCATTTACGGGGACAATTATTAATTGTAGCAGAATCCAACCATGCGATATAACTCAAACAACGCACACACACAGGTACTAATACACGAGGATACATTTATTAATACATAGAATATGCATATAAACCTAACAGATCTTATTGACAGGGTTATCAGAATACAAAATGTATATATTCAGTCAGTTACATATCAAGAGGACATACGTTCAGTATATCATTCATTTAGACCATTTCGTAAATGCACTTGGTTATAACTTCTACATTGGATACTCAAAAAAGAAGTACATAACTCTTAGGAATTAAATTGATATCAACTGGTTGGGATAACAATTGAATTCTCGAGCTGTAATGCATTGAAGTTGAATACTCATCCAATCTCTGGGGATTCAGATCTCCTGCGGGCACAAAGAAACAGTTGCAGGCTGTTGCTGTCCAATCCGCGCTCTCTGGCTCGGTGCCAGGCTGTGCTGTGCGGCTTGCGACGGTGCGCTGCTGATGCTCACTGACCGGCTAGTTAGTGTTGGCTTTAACTAGCACAGTTTGTGCACAGGAGAAAAGGGGACTGTGGGTCCTAGCAAGTCAGGAAGAGGACCGGTTCATTCCTGATGAAGAGCTAGTTCTGAATAGTGATTCAGCTGTCCACAGTTCTGACCTGTTCACGAGGCCTGCTTCTGGTGCAAACCTCGGGTGGATCCTCTGGTTACTCTCTGGCAACCTCCGCTCTCGACTCTTAGAACAAAGGAAAGTTCTGGCACTCGGACACACTGGCCGTTCCGTGGTTGTCCGGGCTGAATCTCAGGATGGTCAGGAGGCGCGCTGTGAGAATGTCCTGCCCTTGGGAGCCTTCTGCTCCTGGGCTGTCCTGCCCTGGAATTCTCCTTTGAATTCCCTTTAGAAAATTCCACAGAATTCTCTCAGGCCCTCTGTGTTGCCTGTTTTTACCTGGAGGAACTTCAGCTCGTTCATTGGCTGAAAGTTCCATGTGGGTTACTAGGCCCTACCAGTCCCTGATTGGTTGATCAAGGTGAGATATGAGTCACTTACTCCTGACACTTAGGAATGCAGTCCAGAAGTCCATCTGGCACTCCCTAGACAGATAGGCGCCAATGGATGACCATTGATCATGATAGCCAGGCTTAGCTAAGCGCATCCCCATTTGGGAGCTGTCCCTTATCAAAAGAAAACATCTTTAAATCAGCCTGCATGAATAGTTTCTCTGTGGCTGCATAACAGAGATGAACAGAGAGATGGGGCCTCATTTGGGAAAGCTCAGAACACTTAATTCTTTCTTATTAATAAGCCTCGCCGCTACATATCCCCCCTTTTTGAAGGTCACGAGGTCCTGAGGGTTTGTTGCCTTCAAAACAAAACAGAGTTAAGTGATGTCCCTTGCCATTAGAACATTAACCTTAAATGTGCACATTACTCCTCGAGAATTCATACCGGAACCAGCATTGGATACAAACAAGATGAATAACATCTGGAGTATGTATAAACACGGTAGGAGACATTATCTCAGTCTAGGAATTACACATCAGGAAGTTCACTGTCAATATCTGATATCTCTGTAGTAGATATTTGGGGAGAAGTCACTTCCTTTCTTTTGACATGAGTGTCAATCAATGTCTCACTGTGTAAGACATCTCCCATGGCAGCCTTGAGGTAAAAGCTTCCTGCTTTTCCTCTGTGTTTTACTGCCTGCTCTGTGACTTCAGGGGTGGAGTCAGCACTCGCTTGGGAGCGGCTGACCTTATCCAGGCAGGAACCCTTCCGCTCAATCAGATAGACTGAGGGAGGGAGAGGGGGTGGGTCTCCGTCTCCTCCAGTGGAGAGTATCAGCTCATTCACGCTTCCGGCAGCCTTGGGGAGCGGTTGTCCCTGTCCTAATAAAGCTTGTTCAAGCCTGGCCAGGCGGGCGGCTACTGAATCCTTTTGTTCAGATTTAACTTGCCCTTTCCCTCCCCCGGTGTTCTCATGGCACTTAGGACGCTGTGTGCGGTCCTGTGTGCCTGCTTTGGAACGGGGCTTAGCCAGCTCAGGAGCCTGTGCTCCTTCGAGCAGGGGGGAATTAACCCTGCGGGCTCTGACGGCGAACACAGTCACTTTAACAGCTTTTTGCTCAGAGCGACTTTGGACATCATACTCCCAGGCTTTCTGCACGAATCTCTTAATATCAGTCATTTTCATGGTCTGTGCAGCTGTATGCATTAAGATCATCTTTCTGACTGACGGGTGCAGATTCGCAATGAATAAACCGTTGAAATGTGTGTTCTCTTCGCAACCCTCATCATTTCGCCCTGCAAAATAAGTTCGTCTAAGTCTCTCGTAATATTCGCGAGGGGACTTTGCTCTCTCGTGCTTAATGTTAAGGGCGGCGGCTATCGCGGCAGTCGGGTCAATAAACGCACTGTATTCTTCGATAAGTGCTTGACACAGCTGTTCAAAGTCATTACAGACTTCTTTCATCTGCCTAGCCATCCACTCATGTACAGCTCTGCTGGTAGTTTTCCTGACCAGAAACACTTTCTCCTGTTCTGTGGCGTTTGGCAGGTTTTGCAGGGTATACCTGAGGTCTTGAATATAAGTCTCGATATTATTCTCTTACACTGAGGGGTCAAATCTCTCTATGTCCTTCGCTAGCTCTCTCAGAGAATGGAGATTTATTTTCCTAGCTTCTCCGCTGACGGAGATATGACGGAGATCGTGGTCAGACTTGTCGCTGCTAGAGAGAGTGCTTAATAGCGACTCGAATTCAGACCTTTTAGCAACCATCGTTAAACTTAAAGAGTATTACTTTTAAGTATGAAATCACAGTTTTACCACAGAAAACCACAAGATCAAGTATGCAATCAACCCGGTAGATCGCAAAAGATCACAAAACAATCAAGCACTGCTTAAAGAGCAAGGGGAACTTTTTTCCTTTCGGCTTTCAGCACACTGTATTGTCGTGTATGAAACCCGCAGCGTTTTATATTGAATTATTCCGCTTGGTTGACTCATTTCAGTCTTACCAGCCCATGTCAGGGACACCAATAAAAAATGTAGTGTGCTCCTTCGAAGGCACCAGTTCTGTAGGGTTTGGGCCTTTACTGGGACAATTATTAATTGTAGCAGTAAATCACAAAATTGATTCTTTTGATGGCTTTAGAATCCAACCATGAGATATAACTCAAACAACGCACACACACACGGGTACTAATACACGAGGATACATTTATTAATACATAGAATATGCATGTAAACCTAACAGATCTTATCGAGAGGGTTATCAGAATAAAAAAGGTATATATTCAGTCAGTTACGAAGTGTTACACATCAAGAGGACATACGTTTAGTATATCATTCATTTAGACCGTTTCGTAATTGAACTAGGTTACAACTTCTACATTAGATACTCAAAACAAGTACATAACTCTTAGGAATTAAATTGATATCAACTGGTTGGGATAACAATTGAATTCTCGAGCTGTAATGCATTGAAGTTGAATACTCATCCAATCTCTGGGGATTCAGATCTCCTGCGGGCTCAAAGAAGCAGTTGCAGGCTTGTTGCTGTCCAATCCACGCTGTCTGGCTAGGTGCCAGGCTGTGCTGTGCGGCTTGCGACGGTGCGCTGCTGATGCTCACTGACCGGCTAGTTAGTGTTGGCTTTAACTAGCACAGTTTGTGCACAGGAGAAAAGATGACTGTGGGTCCCAGCAAGTCAGGAAGAGGACCGGTTCATTCCTGATGAAGAGCTAGTTCTGAATAGTGATTCAGCTGTCCACAGTTCTGACCTGTTCACGAGGCCTGCTGCTGGTGCAAACCTCGGGTGGATCCTCTGGTTACTCTCTGGCAACCTCCGCTCTCGACTCTTAGAACAAAGGAAAGTTCTGGCACTCGGACACACTGGCCGTTCCGTGGTTGTCCGGGCTGAGTCTCAGGATGGTCAGGAGGCCCGCTGCGAGAATGTCCTGCCCTTGGGAGCCTTCTGCTCCTGGGCTGTCCTGCCCTGGAATTCTCCTTTGAATTCCCTTTATAAAAGTCCACAGAATTCTCTCAGGCCCTCTGTGTTGCCTGTTTTTACCTGGAGGAACTTCAGCTCGTTGATTGGCTGAAAGTTCCATGGGCATCAGAGTCCCACGTGGGTTACTCGGCCCTACCAGTCCCTGATTGGTTGATCAAGGTGAGATATGAGTCACTTACTCCTGACACTTAGGAAGGCAGTCCAGATGTCCATCTGGCACTCCCTAGACAGATAGGCGCCAATGGATGACCATTGATCATGATAGCCAGGCTTAGCTAAGTGCATCCCCCTTTGGGAGCTGTCCCTTATCAAAAGAAAACATCTTTAAATCAGCCTGCATGAATAGTTTCTCTGTGGCTGCACCACAGAGATGAACAGAGAGATGGGGCCTCATTTGGGAAAGCTCAGAACACTTAATTCTTTCTTATTAATAAGCCTCGCCGCTACAATAATCTATTGATAGGCTTCATCACTCTCTCCTTCCCACTGATAGCTGATGTGTGGTGAGCACACTGTTTGATAATACAGGGTGTAAAATAAGTCAATAGTTCAGTGAAAATGATTATTCTGTAAACAGTGCATTTTTTTAATTTTGTATAAATTTGTGTAATTTAAATAAATATTTTATGTGCAGTGTGAATAATATTCTCAGTTTGAAATCTGAACTTTTAATATGTCAAATTTTCTAACTTTTTGATACAGATCTATTTAAGGACCATAGTGTATATTTATATCACAAAGATTACAAATTACTTTAGCTTTCTTAGCTTCATACTGTAGTTAGACTATAATATGGCACAAGAGTATATGTAGTTTAAACACCTCGATGGTCTTTTCATATTTTAAGGTATAAAGATTGATATGGTATTCCTGTTTGTACATAAATGTGTGTGTTAAGTGCCCAGTTACTGCTTCATAAAATATAAAGACATACAGTAGACGTGCATTATGTTTTCTTGCAATTTGTTTTTTCCTATTAGCTCTCAGTGTGATTTATTCATTTGTAATTTCTGTACAATATAGGGCAGAGTGTGCAAGATTGGTGCAAGCCTTTCTCTTTTTAAACACAACAGTGAACTATTTAAAATGCATATATTTCTGTCAAATAAAAGGAGCTTAAAATACAAGGATAAAACTGATATTATGGGAATCAAATACTGTTCCAAGGATATTTATAAATACTGAACAACTATGAAGAAAATTTGTATCCCAGAAGGGAATCGTTGTCCTGATTACACATATTCCTTTGGTCTTGCATACAGATCATAATGGTTGCAATTGTGCAGAAATAACTCAGCTTCAGAAATTTGAGTTGAAAGTGTAACAGAAGGTTGGTTCCTTAAAGATCAATGGGTATTCCTACTGCAATATCTCTATATAAATATAAACAATGCATTGAAACTAGGCCATGCAAATCACAAGTATAATTTACAATGAGCTGTTTCTGACAATTTAAAAATTAAAAATAAAACATCAATGTATGTTTTTAGTACAGTATTTCATTCCTAATTTTGGCTATCTTTCTATTATTCATATTCATTTTAATGATTGTATTTCAAAGCAAATTTTCATTTTATGCCTTGTACTTGTTTCTACACTAATGCAATGTATGATATATCTTTAAATTAATGTAGTACATATCAGGGAATCATATTATTTTTAACTGTGAATATAATTCAGATTACTAAGCAATGATTAATAATAACCATTGTGCTTGTGCTAGTGTTTATTACAATTTATTATATTGTTATGGCTGCAGTTGTAGGTGATGAGAAAGTATCTCTAATAATATAGATAAAGTGTGTAACATCTGGCAGTGTAAACATTATCAGATTCAAAGCAAAGGGGATGTTTGCTTAGATATAGGGGTCCAGATTCAGTGATCAGAGCAACTAAGGCTTACCTTAGTTAATTAGACAGGACAGAGGATGAGGAGGCAAGACAGGAGGAAAGAACAGTCCTGCTTAGTGGGTGCATTTTAGAAAAGGGAGATAGGTTCCCATTTATTGTGGCATCTGGGCTTGCAGAGAGAGATTTAACAATATTGGGCCTCTGGAATGCCTTGTCTGTAAACATATACTCTAAATAGAGAAACTTGTGTGTTATATGTTTATGCTGTATGTAGTCTCTGTTACTGTCATCGTTAATAAATCTTTGTTTAACCAATTAATACTTTAGTGTGCCTAAATTATTGTTCTTTTTACCAAATCAGTGCCAGAAATCCTTACAAGTTGGAGACTATGATATTTTTTGTATTTATCAATTTATCTGTCATTTCCTAGTCTTCACAATTTTTCTGACCCCTCTTTTGTAACAATATCAATTTAGTGAATTTAAATTAATATAATCTAAATGTATTTCAGGTGGGTAGCTGCGTCAGCATGCATAGGCTGCAAAGGAACAAGTATTAGGTTTATTCCATGCTGAAAAAAAGAAGAAAGAGAACACAACGTTTCGGCCTTGGAGCCTTCTGCAGGTGAAGAAGGCTTCACCTTCACACCTGAAGAAGGCTCCACAGCTGAAACGTTGTGTTCTCTTTCTTCTTTTTTTCAGCATGGAATAAACCTATTACTTGGTCCTTTGTAATCTAAATGTATATTACATTTGTTGCAAGCTCTATAAAAGATGTGCTTATTATAATTGAACTACTTGTGGCAGGATAGTTCAGAGGTTAGTGTCAATTTTAGAACAGGACAATGAATTTGAATCTTTTTGAGCAACTAACTTAAGTACAGCTCTATAGCTCTACAGCTTGATGTTGACCCGTACAAAGTATCTGTATATTTTAGACACAGCTAAATATAGAAATCGTAACTATAGCCCAGTTTCAAAATTATTTTTACAATTTTATTTACTAAATATAGGGATTTCTGTATATGGAGTTTACCACAATTGAGCAGCCCAGAATCCCTGCGCATAATCAAGTGTTAAGTGAATTTAAATTATAGTGTTAACTACTCTAATAGGTAGATAAAGAATTTGTTAAGACCAAAAAGCTAAGTTTTATTCACATTATAGCAAAGAAGTAGGTTTAGGCATTATTAATCATTACCGTTAAAAATATGGAAACAAAGATATAATTAGGGTAGAAGTGTGATTTTACAGCTCTTCAGCTTATTCAAATGGATAATGTCCTAATCTTTTTTCAGCCTTTGGTGATTGCTAGAAACAGAACAGTGTCTTAAAATGCTTCATTACAGTCACCTACTAAAAGGTTAACATGCATGTATTAGAAAATTGATAGCAACATATTTGTGATACATTTTATTGATATTCTTCTATGATATAAACTCCATATATACTGTACAGTATCTGGAAATATGCATAGATCAATTACCATCAAAAGGAGAATTTAAATATTTCTTGGAGGACGAATACACTAAGGTAAGATGTTGTCTTTTTTTTTCTTGTCTCAGGTCTACATCAAGTTTTATTTTCTTGTGTTGTGCTCAAAAATAAAATCTGTGTTGTACAGTCCTTATTGTTTCTTCAGCATTCAGTCTCACCTTTGAATTATATACAAGTTAAAGATACAATATGATCATTAGATTTATAAATAAGCATTTCTGTCAGAGAATAAGTATTAGATATAAAGATTTTCAATATAAGTTACTTTCCTTCTTTATTCATATTTAAATGTTATTTAAAATAAAAGTTAAATAATAAGATTTTTTTATGGATATGGTACCTTATGAAAACGAGCATACACTGGTACGGTAGACAGGCTAAAAGCAGTGGTGTCCAGGTAAGACTTCACTGAATTACAGATGCAGTCATTCAAAACAAGCGGGGTATGCTGCGGTATATCACAGTGGGCGTGTCATTTCGCATCATGCTGGATATTAATATATGCAAATTAGATTATGTTAATAGTATCCGGAATCACCTTGTAAAACCGCCAGGAGAAGCTAATAAAGCTTAACCTCTCATGTACAGCATTTGAGATTTTAAATTTAAACTATGTACTACAGCATGTTAATCATCATTCATTAAAAAGTTGGTATATTTTATGAAAGCAAGATTGCTCAGTTGGGCAAAAGTACACAACCTACCTTTATCATAAATATTTTAATTATGCAGAACTATTTTATGCATCAAAGTCTTTACCGAAGATATTCCTAATAGTATTAATAATGAATGACCTTGGACAAGCTATAAACTCAAAGTATTACCCTGGTCCACATTCTTTGTAAACGAAAATACTTTATTTTTTCATTGACAAAAAGTAACACCACAGCATTTCGTTGATCTGATCATGCATTAGTTTCCAGTCATACAAAGTAAGTCACAGCCACAAGTAACTAACTAACACAGACAGGACATTAGCTAGCCAATATGATAAAGGAATAAATGACTTGTTTTTTGTTTATTTCTTTAGCACATTTATTTGAACATTTCCATCAATCAAACAAGCACTGAAAACTGTCCAATCCCTAGTTCGTCAGGCATTTTCTTTTTCGCTGCGGGAGCACTCCTACTGGTCCTGGTCTCAGTGCCTTCTAGGATATAACACCAGCGATTTGTTGTTAAAATTAGGTTTCCTATAACGACGCAATGAACTCTTGCTTGCTTTTAACTGAGCGTTTCATAATTTCTTAGAATGAAAATGATTTAAACTATGCGACACTTATCATTCAATGAGAGCTCAAAATATCACAAGTGTAGCGGCAATGCTTGTTAATAAGACAGAATTAAGTGTTGCTGTGCTTTCCCAAATGAGGCCCCATCTCTCTCTTCATCTCTGTGGTGCAGCCACAGAGAAGCTATTCATGCAGGCTGATTTAAAGATGTTTTCTTTTGATAAGGGACAGCTCCCAAATGGGGATGCACTTTGCTAAGCCTGGCTATCATGATCAATGGTCATCCATTGGCGCCTATCTGTCTAGGGAGTGCCAGATGGACATCTGGACTGCATTCCTAAGTGTCAGGAGTAAGTGACTCATATCTCACCTTGATCAACCAATCAGGGACTGGTAGCGCCGAGATACCCATGTGGAACTCTGATGCCCATGAAACTTTCAGCCAATGAACGAGCTGAAGTTCCTCCAGGTAAAAACAGGCAACACAGAGAGCCTGTAGAGGAGAAATTCCAGTAGGAGAATTCTAAGGAGAATTCCAGGTGTGCAAGACTATTCTAAAGAATTCCAGGGCAGAACGGCCCAGGAGCAGAAAGGCTCCCAAGGGCAGGACATTCTCGCAGCGCGCCTCCTGACCATCCTGAGACTCAGCCCGGACAACCATGTAACGGCCAGTGTGTCCGAGTGCCAGAACTTTCCTTTGTTCTAAGAGTCGAGAGCGGAGGTTGCCAGAGAGTAACCAAAAGATCCACCTGAGGTTAGCATCAGCAGCAAGCCTCGTGAACAGGTCAGAACTGTGGACAGCTGAATCACTATTCAGAACTAGCGCTTCATCAGGAACGAACCGGTCCTCTTCCTGACCTTCTGGGACCCACAGTCATCTTTTCTCCTGTGCACAAACTTCACTAGTTTCAGCCAAAACTAACTAGCTGGTCTTCAGAGAACATCAGCAGCGCACCGTCGCAAGCCGCAACAGCACAGCTTGGCACCGAGCCAGAGAGTGTGGATTGGACAGCAACAGCCTGCAACTGTTTCTTTGGGCCCGCAGGAGATCTGAATCCCCAGAGATTGGATGAGTATTCAACTTCACTGCATTACTGCTCGAGAATTCAACTGTTATCCCAACCAGTTGATATCAATTTAATTCCTAAGAGTTATGTACTTGTTTTGAGTATCTAATGTAGAAGTTGTAACCTAGTTCAATTACGAAACGGTCTAAATGAATGATATACTAAACGTATGTCCTCTTGATGTGTAACACTTCGTAACTGACTGAATATATACCTTTTTTATTCTGATAACCCTCTCGATAAGATCTGTTAGGTTTACATGCATATTCTATGTATTAATAAATGTATCCTCGTGTATTAGTACCCGTGTGTGTGTGCGTTGTTTGAGTTATATCTCATGGTTGGATTCTAAAGCCATCAAAAGAATCATTTTGTGACTTACGGCTACAATTAATAATTGTCTCCGTAAATGCACAAACCCTGCAGAACTGGTGCCTTGTGAGAGCACAAGGATCCTCAAGAGCGCAACAAAGACAGCAGAAAAAGATATCAGATACATGAGAATCCAAGCTTTTTTATTGACGCTAAGAAGTAGTCTTTAAAATTTCTTTATCACACATTGAAGTCAAAATTCTGGGGAGTGCATATATTAGAGAATATAGTACAGCTTCGAATGTGTGTCAGCCAATCAGATTTCAGGACCGGAATTATTCGTTTTATAATAGGAAATATAGTATGGAATCACGTATCTAAAGAAATTAATAGTGATATTAATTTAAGGATCTAGATATCTAAAAATATATATTTATATAGCAGGTAGTATTTTTGTATTCCACTTTATTGTTAACACAGAAAAACAGATTCACAATGCGAAGATATCACTAATAATATTAATAATGAATATCCTTCGACAAGCTGTAAACTATTACCCTGGTCCACATTCTTTGTAATCGTCTTTGTAAACGAAAATACTTTATTTTTTCATTGGCAAAAAGTAACACCACAGCATTTAGTTGATCCGCATGGACAGAACTACAGAGTCCGTTAAAACCAAGGGTTGGGGATAATGCATTTTTATTAACAACACGATACAATGTTGTATCGCGTACAAGATGTATGTACAAGATACAATGTATCTACCATCTTGAAACACTGCTCACCTGCTCTGGAATTTGTAATGATCAAGTGCCTCCCCTTCTATCTGCCGAGGGAATTTACAACTGTTATTATCACCACCGTCTACATCCCCCCTGACGCTAATGGCAAAGAAGTGCTAGAGGTACTGCACACTGCAATAAACAAACAGGAATCTGCACATCCCGACATTACTCTGTTTCTCCTCTCGGCATACAGACAGCTGTACAGGCGAGTAAAACCAGTGGTCAGAACAATGAAAGTGTGGCCTGAAGGAGCTGAATCAGTCCTGCAGGACTGTTTTGAATGCACTGACTGGAGTGTGTTTAAAGAGGCTGCCACACAAGGATCATACACATACATCGACATACAGGAATATGCATCGTCAGTCACTAGCTACATCAGGAAATGTGCTGAGGATGTCACACTCACAAAAGAAATAAGAACTTTTCCTAACCAGAAACCATGGATGAACAGTGAGGTTTGCATCATAATCAAAGCAAGGGATGCAGCATTCAAATCGGGCAATAAGGGCAATAAGGTCTGCCAGGATCAATCTAAACAATGTTACATGCAAAAAACACACTCAAACAGGAATTAGAGGAACACTTCACCACTAATGACCCAAGGCGCATGTGGCAAGGTATACAGGCCCTCACAGACTACAAGGGGAAGAACATCTGTGCACCTGCCCATGATGCCTCCCTGCCTAACGAGCTCAACACCTTCTATGCTTGGTTTGAAGCCAACAACACAGAACCAGTCATCAGAACTGCACCCTCCGCAGCTGACCAGCTGCTCTCACTGTCTGCAGATGAGGTGAGGAGATCTCTGCAAAAAGTGAACACACACAAGGCTGCAGGACCTGATGGCATACCCAGTCACGTTCAGAGTTAGTTAGCACACTAACTCTGAACACTGGGGTCCCCCAGGGGTGTGTGCTTAGTCCATTACTCTACTCCCTCTACACCCATGACTGTAAGGCCAAACACAACACCAACCCCATCATCAAGTTTGCCAATGACACCACAGTTGTAGGTCTGTTCACAGACAATGAGAGGGCCTACAGGGAGGAGGTCAATCTCCTGACAACGTGGTGTGAAGACAACAACCTCACCCACAACCTCAGCAAAACCAAGGAGTTGATTGTTGATTTCAGGAAACTGCAAAACTGAAATGCCCCTATCCACATCAATGGGACTGAAGTGGAAAGGGTCAGTAACTTTAAATTCCTTGGCGTCCATATCACCGAGGACCTCACATGGTCTCTCAATGCCACCTGTCTGATCAAGAAAGCGCAACAGCACCTGTACTTCCTAAGACGGTTGAAGAAGGCTAAGATATGTCCCCAGATCCTCACTAACTTTTACAGATGCACTACAGAAAGCACACTGACAGGTTGCATCACAGTGTGGTATGGCAACTGCAGTATTGCTGACCGCAAAGCCCTACAGTGGGTGGTGAAAACTGCCCAGTCCATCACTGGGGCTGCCCTCCCATCTATACAGGACATTTATGACAGACGGTGCTTGAGGAAAGCTCTAAGCATCATCAAAGACCCCACACATCCCAGCTACAGACTGTATGACCCTCTACCATCTGGAAAACAGTACCGGAGCATTCGGGCCCGGACTACCTGACTCAGAGACAGTTTTTACCTCCACACTATCAAACTATTAAACTCCCAGCCTCTCTCACTCTCACCTCAGCTCTCACCTATGATCTGAACCTCACAGTGCCTTCTTTCTTACCAAAAACTCACACATTGAAATCTACCTCTACCTTACATGTCAAAAAGCTCACTCCCCATAATTTCTATCCTTTCATTCTTTTGATGGATGTTTTTGCACATCTGATGTTGTTTTTGAACATTACCTGTTACCTTTTTGTTGTTTTGCACATTGCCTGTTGTTGTTTTTGCACACTGCCTGTTGTTGTTTTTGCACACTGCCTGTTGTCTCTGTCTTTCTTTTATTATATAATTGTATTGTTGTTGTTTTTTTTTGTACTACATATCGTCTGAGAGCTAGCTAAATAAGCCAGACCTCAGGGAAACAGGTACAAATTCACACTTAACAACAACACATTAACACCTAACAAAGGGAGCAGGGCCGAATTAGGCCAGTACCCACTATTGTTAAACATACAGAAAAGAATATTAAAGTATTGGCTTTAATATTAGCCATACTGAACATTTCCCCCTTTCCATTCAACGGGTGTCTGAGTTGCTGTGTCCTATCTTCTGACAGTCACTGTTGTGAATGTCTGTAGAGTGTATCTTATTTTTAGTACTATATTCAACAACAGATGACAATTCCCTTAATCCTCCCTTAGTCTTCTTGAAATTGTCGGATTATGAGTGAATAAAAGCATCTTATTAAAAACATGTTTGCATTTGTTTGGGAGCTATATTATGTATTTTTCATATGTAAGATATAATGATGTGTTCCCGCTTACACATCACATGACTTTAAAAGCTAGAAAAACAGGTTTCGATTCACATTATCTGGCGAGGCTTGTTTTGTCAAAGGACAGCACAAAAAAAAACAGACAATATACAGTGGGGGGAGGGCAAGCGAGAGAGAGAGTTTTTTACCCTCTGTCAAAAAAAACCAAATCACCCGGGGCAGAGACTCTGGGGGGATCATTGTGTGGTCAGTCAATCCAAACAAGTTCAGTAGTAAAGAGAGAAAAGTCAACAATTGATTTAAGGACGATCTGTCAAAGTGCAATGAAATACAATACCGTTGTTGTTGCTGTTATTGTTGTTTTTATCCTGTAAAGCGTTTTCAGAAGCCACCTTTAAAGGTGATATATAAAAGCGCTGATTCTTATGGAATGTGTTCTGCCGGGGAACAAGTGTAACCTTGTTCATGCACAAACAATGGCATGTTACATTATTAATTTGGGTTTCTCCTCTTGCCAGAAAGCTCTTAATTGCATTTTGAGTGCGGTTTTTTACTTTTTTTAAATTGCAACCCGTAAATAAAGCTGATACTGTTTAGACTTATATTAGGATTTAGACTTATATTAGGATTATATACTTTGTGAAAAGTGATAGTCTTTTAACCTTTTCTGTGAATTCGCTTGTTATCTAACAAATGCATACTTTTAGAATTTGATTAACAGGGAATATAATATGTAATTGCGTATCTAAACAAATTAATAACGATATAATTATATTCATGTACTGTCTGGCGGAATAAACTGAAGAGGTTAGTTAATGCGACACGGAATTACTTTCCACCCCCTCTACATTCTCAGAGTAGAACAGACTAACCTTCTAATGAAAGACGGTCCACCCCCCACGGACAGGAAAAGTGCCCACAGGCACTTAAACTTAATATGGTCAGTAGCAGTAAACAGTAACATGGTCAGAGGGAGCACGTACAAACGTTTCCGAAATAACCACATTTAAGACTTTGATGCTTAAAATGTTTAGGGAGAAAGTGGAATACTGGTGTGTATTTTTTCTTTGAACTACCAATACTAGCCATATACAGTCTGTAATGTAGGGATTTCTATATGTCTTTATTTAGTGGTTACATTAGTGACAAAGGCTAAACTTTTAGCTTCAGTAACGCGTACATATCTCCCCTTTTTATAAAACGACATGGTTGAAAACTGTTCCAGAGCCACTGTTGTTTCATCAGTGAAAAGTACATCCTGAAATGCCTCTCCCTGTTCAATCCACTGGAAAAAAGAAAAGGAGCATAAAGCGTCTGATGGTCATAAATGATATTCATTTAGGAACAGCATCAGAGATATGTTTTTAACTGCATTGCATCGGAGAGAATACCATAGTGTGTTTTTTTTTTTTACTCCCTGGCGGAAACTGGCTTCCATAAGAATCAGTATGGCTCAGAGATTAAATATAGCTTCACTCGCACCAAACAAATGTATATTTCTAAATATCACAACATGATCGAATTTAAGTCATTTTAATAACAATGAATAGTCACCTAGGCATTACAATATAAACATTTATATTGATTTAAATCGCATTTTGATTTAAATCGCAAAAGCGGGTTTAAATATATATGTTTTTTGATTCACAATCAGACAAATGCAACATAAATTGATATCTTTGTCTTCTAAGTATCTTAATAAACTTTCAGCATAGCTTTCTCCCCGTTTAGATTTATTTTTCTTGGAATCTTGGGATCAAAAGTGGAAAGATTAGATTGTAATTGTTTTTATTTTTTAAATACATTTTAGAAAAGTGTCATCTATACTAAAAAGCTATTCACCACCTGCTATAAAGATACATATTGTGATACTTTCGGGTTCCGATAGGACAGACACAAGAACTCAGACTTGTGTAGTTAAAGCAAGTTAAAGCCTTGATTTTATATATCACCTTTAAAAGAGGCATCTCAAAGCAAAGTAAATACCCAACACTGATTGTAACCATCTGTCATGCTAATAAAGCACCTTGAATTGAATTGAGAGAGAGAGATTTAAACCGCGACACTTATCATTCAACCAAAGCTCGAAATATCACAAGGATCACAGCAAAGAGCACAGCAAAGACTGTATTAAAAGTATAATAGTGACAAACTAGTATACTTTAGATCTTTTTTTCTGAACCGGGGAAAATCTGATCATGTTTCTCTATAACAATAATAAAAAACTTTATTTTACATATCACCTTTATGTGATATCACCTTAAGGACAGCACATACAAGGGTTAATTGCACAACGGACCACGCAAAGAAATAGTCTTCTTAAGGTGTGAGGGCAGGAGTGGATCGCAGAAGGCATAATCAGCAAATTAGGAAAACAAAGAACAGGACAGGCGAGACGTTTATCCAGAGAGCGAGTGATCAGAAAAAGGAACAGCTGTTACGCCCAGCTTTTACGCTCTCTCTCTGCTGAATGAATAAAAGCATTTTATTAAAAACGCGTTTGCGTTTGTCTGGGTATTTACTTTGTAATCTGTGGTTTACATCTACTGTATTGCTTTGAGATGCCACTTTTAAAGGTGATATGTGAAATAAAGTTTTTTTTATTATTGTTATAGAGAAACATGATCAGATTTTCCCTGTTTCAGAAAAAAGACGATTAAAATCTGTAATCTTTCCACTTGTATGTCATCGGAAAATACAAGAAGTTTCTGCTTTGTGTAAGGATGGTATCAAAAAGTAATCTAAGTGGTGAGAAAGCTGTGCTCCTCAAAGCGCTTTACAGGACAAAAACAATAAGAACAATAGTGTTAGGCTGGGCAAACGATTTTTTTATAGAAATACAAAATGAGATATAATGATGTGTTCCGGCTTAGACATTAACGGGTACAACCCCCCTCTCTGTGGGAGTGCTGGCTGTGACTAATTAAACCGGTTTAACAGGTATTTTCAAAGTAGAAGGGGGCGAGATTTCCAGCAAAAGACACCTCCCCCCTCCAAAACCAAGGAGTACAGTACTTACTAGTTAAGAAAGCTAGGCTCCTCAATGAAATCGCTTTAACATGCTAATGCATTGGTGTAACAGTCCGGGCGTGGCAAGCCTCTAATGTCAACTCGACTCGATTGGAAGACAATGAACATATTCTAGCCCTAAATGAATTAATAGCAAACATGGTTTACATAAAAGACATTTTTCCAAGAAAGTTTATAATAATATGATCGATAGCTGAAATCTGAGCCTAAATAAAAAGAAAAAGCATTTTCAGAGAGCAATTACGCTGTGTTTATGTAGAATAAGTGATTAGGTTTATAAGCAATCTAATTACTTATTCGTTTAAAACACTATATAAAATAAAGTTTATTATTAATTTGCTGGACAGAGCGGTGAACATTATTATGCATAAGACAAAGATAACGATCCTGATCAGTTTAGAAATCTGTGTACGCTGTAAGGTTTTTACTTCTTAAACTTCTAAAATACACGTTTCGAATAGATAAATGCCTGATGAACTAGGGATTGGACAGTTTCCAAGTGCTTGTACAATCGATGGAAATGTTCAAATAAATGTGCAAAAGAAAAAAACAAAATAATCATTTATTTCTTTATCATATTGGCTAGCTAATGTCCTCTCTTTGCTAGTTAGTGGCTGTGTTTCTGTGTTGGGTAGCAACGGGTGACTGTTCTCAGGCGGAAGATGTAAACAGCTTAATTTTCGTGACAAAATTTTTTTTTAAATTAAAATTCATTCTATACAGCAATCGCATATTTGGGTACCGTTTCATAAAACTTTCATGCTTAAAATGTTTAGGGAGAAATGGAAGACTGGTGTGTATTTTTTCTTTAAACTACCAAGACCAGCCATACACAGTACAGTTTACGTACATACAGTAATGTTCATGTTCCTAAATTAATGTCGTTTATGACCTTCAGATGCGTTATGCTCCTCTTCTTTTTATGCTCAGCTACTAAAATTTCCCTTTAGTGGTAAAATTCCATATAAATATTCAAAACTAAGCGGATTAAAATGTGCACAGTAAAGACATTAAATGATTAAATCTTTTCACTACCAACCAATACACCACGAGTGCCCCTGTTGGTCGTTTTGGCCAGCCAATCACTTACTTGGCTTGTGGGTAGGTTACCGTACCGTGGGTTTGTACCGCGCATTTTGAATGGCTGCATCTGTACCTGTATATGAGTATAATGACAATAAACTTGAACTTGAACTTGAATCGCGTATCTAAACAAATTAATAACGATATAATTATATTCATGTACTGTCTGGTGGAATAAACTGAAGAGTTAGTTAATGCGACACGGAATTATTAAGAATTATCACTTCTTTTTACACTTGAGAACAAATGAGAACATTCCACTCAGTGGGTGATGCATAGTTATCTCAATCACCTGCTAATTCATTTTACACCATGGGAAGACAGGAGAATGTGATTGTGCTGTATCTTTACGGAATGTGTGTTTCAATCAATACAGTAATTGATTAAAATCGCAAACTCATGTTTAATTAAATGCCTTTTTTGATTCACAATCTGAAAAAGAAAACCGGGGTAAAGTCAGCTTGAAGTTCAAAGACGATTTTGGCACACCTGTAGCATTTTCACGAAACCTCCTAGAGTTGTGAGAACACTTGCTTTGTGTATAAAGTACATTGTGAATGTTTTCACAGCCTTCACTTTGTTGTTTTTATGCCATTTTTTTTACCTCGCATGAATATTCTTATGTCCATATCTTCACAAGGGAATCAGTGCGAATTTTAATACTAATTAAATGACCGCGGACACTTTCCACCACCTCTACATTCTCAGAGTAGAATAGACTAACCTTCTAATGAAAGACAGTCCGCCCTCCCCCCCACAGTCAGGAAAAGTGCCTGCAGGCACTTAAACTTAATATGGTCAGTAACAGTAACATGGTCAGAAGGAGCAAGTAAAAACGTTCCTGAAATAACCACATGTAAGACTTTGATGCTTAAAATGTTTAGGGAGAAAGTGGAATACTGGAATGTATTTTTTCTTTAAAATACCAATACTAGCCATATAAAATTTATAACATAGGGATTTCTATGTTTATTTTTTTATTTAATGGTTACATTAGTGACCAAGGCTAAACTTTTAGCTTCAGTAATGCATATGCCGTATGGCATACATGTTTGTTTTGGGTTTTGCTTGTTCGCATACAGATGCAGCCATTCAAAACAAGCGGGCAATACCGCATTATTTTGCGGTGCGCTTGACGCTGTTTACCGCAAGTTATTGTATTAATACCTTAAATTCTCGAATAGTGCCGCATGATACCACGTGGAACCGCAAGTAAAATAATAGTATCCGGAATTTCCGCACGGTGGAGCTAATAAAGCTCAACCTCTCACGTTTGAGCTGTCGCCATCAAAGTCTTTACTGAAGATATTACTAATAGTATTAATAATGAATGACCTTGGACAAGCTGTAAACTCAAAGCATTGCCCTGGTCCACATTCTTTTTTTCATTGACCATCTTTGTAAAAGTAACAAATATCACAAGCTTGGATTCCCATGGTCTGTATCTTATACACATATCTTTTTCTGTTGTCTTTGTTGATCTCTTGAGGATCCTTGTGATATTTTGAGCTCTCGTTGAATGATAAAAGTGTCGCAGTTTAAATCATTTTTGTTGTTAGAAATTATGAAATGCTCTGTTAAAAGCAAGTGAGTTTTTATATCTGTTATACTAAAAGAAAATGCCCGACGAACTAGGAATTGAACAGTTTGTCAGTGCTTGTAAAATGTACAATGGAAATGTTCAAATAAATGTGCTAAAGAAATAAACAAAAAAGTAAGTTATTCCTTTATCATATTGGTTAGCTAATGTCCCATCCTTGTTAGTTAGATCAACGAAATGCTGTGGTATTACTTTTTGTCGATGGAAAAATAAAGTATTTTCATTTAAAATGACGGTTACAAATAATGTGGACCAGCGTAATACTTTGAGTTTTACTGGTGGAGCTCATACAGTTGTGTCTGGATTTCCTGGTCAAATATTTGGCTAGTGTGTATTGTCTGTTTAGGGTTCTGTAGCATTCCACATGGCTGGGCAGCTTGATCCCCCCTCCTGCCTCTCTCTGTGTACAGTAGAGCCTCCTGTCCTGGCTGGTGGAGCTCATCCTGGCTGGACAGGAGGCTCTACTGTACACAGAGAGGGGCGGGAGGGGGGAACAAGCTGCCCAGCCGTGTGGTTGAAGCTGATACCCTGGATTCTATTCAGACACAGCTGTATAAGCTCCACCAGTCAATAAAAAATTATGCATTTGCATCTGCACACAGAGCAGTGTTTACTTGAACATGGAGATGCCATACTGAATAATTCCTGCACACAACCATTGCAGCGGAATTTGCATTGTTTGGCAGGGCTATGATTCATACAAGTGGTCGTGGATTTGGAGACAAAATGTATTTACATTGGGTTGCTGTAAGTGGAGCACTAATAAGCCCAAAGCTCTACTTATTATTTTACAAGAGAATGCACCTGACAAGCTGGACACTATGCTTCTCAAAGCGCTTTACAGGATAACAACAACAATAACAGCAACAATTTCTGGGAGGAAAAATATGGTCAATATTAATAATAATAATAAACTTTATTTTATATAGCGCTGTGATAGAGTGATTGTTATTTTTTTCTTTCTGAATGTGAAATACTCCAATACTTTCCCCTACCCTTCTGGTATGTTTGATGGAGTGTATTTGGTACGAATGAAGTGTGAATGATACTTACCCTTTTTGTTGATTCCCTAAAAGCACTGCACTCTCCATTTGGAGAATTGTATTGTATTGTTTTGTGTTGATCAAGATGGCCACTAGTCACCTCTCCTGTTTGTAGTATCACACAAATGATCTTAAAGGGAAAGGTTACTGGTGAGCCATCTATAAATAACCAATGTAAGGTTAGTTGTTTTGTTTAAGTGAATATATCACAGTTGCATGACTCTGTTAAAATTTATAAGTTATTTTGGGATGGTTAAATACTTTATTTTGATCAATCTGCCCATCTCTGTTAACAAAAATGTGAATGAGTCCCTTTAAGAGGATGGTCCTTAGAAGAGGAGGGGCTATAAAAGGGACTGGGAGAGCTCAGTATGGAGGAGGGTGCCTTGTGGAGAGTACTCCTGTGAAGGTTCCGTCCCCCCCCATTATCCCTATTTTGATGGCACTAAATCCAGTTTTGTTTGCATTTGAAGACTGCTTTGTGGGAGTTTCTTTTCTTCTGAGCCAAATCTGATCACTTGGCTGGTGACAAACGCCTTAAAAGGTAGCTCCTCAAAGCGCTTTACAGGATAACAACCGATGAAACAGTGGGTGGGGGTTGAAAATACCTGTGAAACCGGTTTGTTCACAAACAATGTACTGTAGACACAGAGACTCAGTAGCAATTAGCAATAGCAAAATAGCAATATTATTGACACGCAATTGACTTTTAAAAAAAAAAAACTTTTTTTTTGACAGCTGGTTTTTGTTGACAGCTTGACACAAGTTTATCAGTGAAAAGACCACGGGCATTCTTCCTCCCCCCTACATTCTCAGAGTAGAATAGAATTTATTATTAGCACAATTTATTACAGTGCTAAATTTAATATTATTGATTACTGATAGCTTATGCTTATACATAGCTTTCTTAACATGAGAAGTACTACCGTAAGTACTGTAAGTACTTACTGTACTTAAGTACTACTACTGTAAGCAAAAGAAAAGGGGTTTTGGAGGGGGGGGGGTGTCTTTCGCTGGAAGACTTGCCCCCTTCTACTTTGAAAATACCTGTGAAACCGGTTTAATTTGTCACAGCCAGCACTCCCGCAGAGAGTGATGAAAACCGCACAGCGCCAGGCGAATGCAAATTAATATGTTGGGCTTTTGGGCTCAGGTGGATTTGCGCCCTACAGTTCAACCTGCGATACCGCTGTGTACTGTACATACAGTGTGAACATGTGTTATTTTGAAATATAAAAAATGTCAATATACTGTAGTGTCCATAATATTTGCTATTTTGGTTTTTCAGAGAAGTGTTTCTGTTAAAAGAAAACTCATAGCGATTGCTGGATTTAAACACCCGACCTCACCCTTGTACAGAACTGTAAATTGGTCGCTTAAGCCATGATGCCACCGAGGCAAGTCGTTTGACACACAGTGAGACAGCAGTACAGATATAACAGTAATATGGTCGGAAGGTCAACCACATGTAAAACTTTGGTGCTTAAAATGTTTAGGGAGAAATTGAGTATTGGTGTGTATTTTTTCTTTAAAATACCAATAACAGCAACATACAGTTTACATAATATGTTTATGTTCCTAAGCTAATATCGTTTATGACCTTTATGACCTTTGTTATGCTCCTCTATGTTTTATGCTTAGCTACTAAAATTTCCCTTTAGTGGTAAAATTCCATATAAATATTCAATACTAAGGGGATTAAAATGTGCACAGTAAAGAGATTAAATGATTAAATCTTTTCACTAATGACCAATACACCACATTATCTTCCGTGTCGCATTAACATTGGAATGTTTTTTTTTTACAAGTGTCAAAAAAAGCGATACACAACCTGTCTCCTCTATAACTCTTCAGTTTACAAAGAAATTCCGCCAGAGCCTCACAACATTGTCCAATAATACTCTTCTCGGGTCTAATTTGTAGTTAACCAGGATTTGAGCTACAGACCATAACAGACCAAATAACAGAATCCACCTGTGGTTCGTGTGTTAACAAAACGTGTTTACAAAGAAAGTGAAATACAGTAATACTACCAGCTATATAGATACATAGATTTAGATATTTAGATCCTTAAATTAATATCATTATTAATTTATTTAGATACATGATTACATATTCTCGATTATAAAACAGATAATTCCGGTCCTGGAATCTGACACCCTTCTGAAGCCTTACCATAATCTCTAGTATACGGACGCCCCTGAAATTTGACTTTTTACTGTGTGATAAATTTTAAAGACTACTTCTTAGCGTCGATAAGAAAGCGTAGATAAAAAAGCTTGGATTCTCATGTATCTCGTACAAGTATCTTTTAAAACAGTCTTTGTTGTGCTCTTGAGGATCCTTGTGATGTTTTGAGCTCTGGTTGAATGATAAGTGTCGCAGTTTAAATAATTTTCGTTGTTAGAAATTATGAAACGCTCTGTTAAAAGCAAGGGAGTTTTTATGTCTGTTATACTAAAAGAAAATGCCCGACGAACTAGGGATTTGACAGTTTTTCAGTGCTTGTACAATCGATGGAAATGTTCAAATAAATGTTCTAAAGAAATAAACAAAAAAATCATTTATTCCTTTATCCTATTAGCTAGCTAATGTCCCGTCCTTGTTAGTTAGATCAACAAAATGCTGTGGTGTTACTTTTTGTCGATGAAAAAATAAAGTATTTTCATTTAAAATGACGGTTACAAATAATGTGGACCAGCGTAATACTTTGAGTTTACAGCTTGACCAAGGTCATTCATTATTAATACTATTAGTAATATCTTCGGTAAAGGCTTTGATGCATAAAATATTTCTGCATAATTAAAATATTTATGATAAAGGTAGGTTGTGTACTTTTGCCCAACTGAGCAATCTTATAATATACCAACTTTTTAATGACTGATGATTAACATGCTGTAATACACAGTTTAAATGTAAAAGCTCAAATGCTGTACATGAGAGGTTAAGCTTTAATGGCTCCTCCTGGCAGTTTTACAAGGTGATTCCGGATACTTTCCGGCATAACAGGTGATACTGCATTTCCATGCGACACGCCCACCGCGGTGTAACGCAAAATACCCTCGCGTTTTGAATGGCTGCATCTGTATTTGTAGATAGTGCTGAATGCATATGAATAAATAAACGATTTCCCAATTCACATTCACATTACCTTTTAGTGCAAATTAAAAGTGTAATTAGCTTTAATGTGTTTTTAATTTATTAATAGTAATATAATAATAAACTTTCACATACCAATTGAAATAAAAAATTGTATTCATTTATGGTAACACCTCTATCATTCAACCATGGTCCTGACTATGACCATGAACTATTTACATATTAAAACTATTTCCCAATAGCACAATTTAATATGTGGTTTTCTATATTTATTGTCAATTAATTTTCCATAATATTGCTATTCTATTTTTTCAAAAAAATGTTTGTTAAAAGAAAAGTCACAGCACCAGTTGGATTTGAACACACAACCTCTGGTTTACAACTCAGGAACATATACCACAATACCACCGGCAAGATCACATGCGTGGTGGTGAAACAGCCCTACACATACAGAATCAGCAGACATTGTACAGCATGTACTACTGTGTTGCAGTATATGAATATAATTATATTGTTATTAATTTCTTTAGATACGCGATTCCATATTATATTAGCAGAAAAGCTTAAAACTACCACTTTTTATACACGCTATTTCACATGTTAGTTAAAGACTTTGATGCTTAAAATGTTTAGGGAGAAACGGAATACTGGTGTGTATTTTTTCTTTAAAGTACCGAGACCAGCGATATACTGTAATACTGTATGTTTAAGTAACAAAATTAATATCGTTTAAGGCCTTCACACGCGTTATGCTCCTATTCTTTTTATGCTCAGCTACTAAGATTTCCCTTCAGTGGTAAAATTCCATATAAATATTCAATACTAAAACAGGCACAGTAAACACATTTAAATCTTTCTACGACCGACCAACGCACCACCAGTGCCCCTGTCGGTCAACCAATCACGTACCGCGGTATTGCACGAGGACATAGCCAATTACCCACTGTACGTGTCTGTGGCGCGCACTTTGAATGGCTGCATCTGTATAATGCTGCCCTAGGCTAGGACTGTTAGCCCTTTATTTGCTTGTCTATGGACAGCATGTTTGCTCCATTGTACTTTTTGGACAATCAGTCTGTATAAATCTGTGCACATTTTGCACATATTTTATTATTTCTACAGTGACTATGATCATCATACCTATATATAATTTGCACACACCTATATATTTATTTATTTTGTATTTATTTATTTTATATTTATGTTGTTGTTTAATAGTTGTTATAACTATTCTGATGTCTGTTTTTGCTTGTCTTGGGCTGGACTTCTGTAACACATCAATTTCCCTATGGGATTAATAAAGTCTTATCTATCTATAAATACACTGGTGAATATAATTGTGATTCTGCCACAATGAAATAATAAGCAACTATTCACATTTCTGAAAATTGTACATATCAAAGTTTGTCAAATATTAAAAATAATATTAATGATAAAGTAGTAACATGAGTGAACCTCTAGACCAACAATCTCCAGGATGCTTCAAATTTAAAGATCCCCTCAAACATTTTTTCCTGATAGCTTTCCCCCCAACCCCCTCCCCTTGGACAGACTGAGAAAGGTGTTATATCCAGTCAAAAGCATGCAGTGTCGCAGAGTTTAGCACTTTTGCAAGTTAATGAAAGGCTATGAACTACAGCAGTCCTGCTCCTGTGCCAATGTTAGTGGTTTAATGATAAATCAAATTACAATAAGATTAACTACACAACATCTTTTTTCTGTTTAAGCTAAATGAGAAAAATAGAAAATCAAATCAGTCAGGATCTTGGGGTTTAAGGTAACTTTCTATTCAATGAAATAAGCTACAATACAGTCAAATAGACAGATTTTAAATATTTCAAGCAAAATTGGCCATTTAGGTTTGTCAAAATCAGCTTTTTTGTGAGCAGTACACAACTTCTCAAAAGGTACCCCTTTCTCTTGCGCAAACTCAACAAAGTGTTATTTTTTTATTTTGAAACTTTTGACGGTATACCTCGGGGATTAATTTGAAGCATAATCAAAACAAATCACCCACTGTGCACACCATGATCTGACGAGTGACATACAGTAGGGTTAATAGTTTCTGTTTTAAAAGGCTTCAGATTAATAATATTTTTTAAAGGTTTGTATCTGTTGGAACTGTTAATACAATGGCAAATATAATTGTGGATCTGCTGTTTATTACCTAATATTGTGACTGTTATACATATGTGTTGCACTAGTGATGTTGTTATTGGGGTTACTCACAGGTTCAGTCTTTAGCATTTTCACATTGAAACAAATATGCAAAGATGCAGCAAGTACTGTTGTTTCATTTGTGAGTCGGATAGTCGTGCTAAAGATTATTATTACACTAAAAAGGACTGGACACTCCGCATTTGGTTCCAGGGCAGTAAAGTGTAGCACATAAACAACATGTACAACAAATATATTTTTGCCACCTCTTCACATCAAGCTTGGACTTGGAAATTACGTGAAGGCAATGAACAAGGAAGGTGATACAGACAACACTAGCCATCACATGATTGTGTAAGGGTGTGAAAATGGCTGGAGAAGCAAAGTTCCTGAGCTGTGCAGTGTCTTTTAAACCAGAACCAAGACAGGTGATGATTGGTCGAAAGTTTAGCAGGCATTTCGGACCCACATGGGGTGCAGGTTCCTAAATGGTTGTGAGGGAATTAACTAAAAGTTTTTACTAAAAGTTTGTATTTTATCTTGTTACCTATGTATCTTTATACTTATATTTTACTAAATCCACCTCAGGATATCTGGTCTCAAAAGATAACATAGTCACATAACGTCTTTACTCATAGCTGGCAAATTTCTCAGGGAAATGACCGAGTGACATATCCGGGAACAAATGGTTTATGCAGCAGAAGGGGTTGCTTGTCACGCAAGCTGGCAGTAAAGAATATATATGTACTGATCAGCATTTTAGAATGACCATATATAGCCACAATGCAAGTAGAGAGTCACGTGGGAGAATATCTTGTATCGTTTGTTTCACTGTATAAAAGATAACTGTAAGCGTTGTCTTTTAAGTCTTGTGTCACACAAGACTTCCATATGCATATGAAATAAAGATAACGTTCAACACACAAACTCTCAGCTGAAGCCCTTTTTTCTGGCACAACGGTCAAGGTGAGAGATGAGTAACAATGACCTCTGACAATCAGAACTGCATGAATAGCTTCTCCGTGGCTTCACCACAGAAATGAGAAGTAGATGGGGCCCCATTTAGGAAAGCACAGCAACACTTAATTCTGACTTATTAGTAAGCATTGCAACTACAACATTGAACAAGGAAGCATCAGATACTGAGTACAAATAAAAAATAATCCGCAAAACACCTTTAGCTTGGTTTAACTAATGCAAGAGCTCAGCACCATTATTTGATTTAACGCATTATATTGTATAAAAGTTCATTTCTTTTTTCTCAATAATCCCATGTGATACAAAGTCTGACATCATATTTGTCTTCAACTTCAAGAGATCTATCGTAATCACCAAAAATATCTGGAGAAACAAGCCTTTTGAAACAATTTGTAGTCCAATGTAATTAGGGTTTGCTGGTCACATTATTATTTAATTTGATTTCATGAAATGATTCACATCCTACTAATTAATCTATAAAATGTGTGATTTATTATAATATTTTGGGGGGGTGAAATGTTTTATAAATATTTAATTTCTTATGGTTGTTGGAGTCTGTTGACCACTTTCACTCAACATGGCATCTGAATATATTAGCTCTAGTGGCTGTTTCCATGGCAATAAGAGTACCCTTTGAACTGTTGCAGGAACCATAATCTTTATTTACTGTTGTAGCTAGGGACATAGAGTGTGTAACAAAGCTGTATGACTTGAATCCGTTTTTTGTTAATAGAAATATTTAGTGTCTTATATAAGGTCTTCTGAATAGGTCCACTAGGGTCAAAGTGTGTAGTAGAAATTTACTGTTATGCTTTTTCTGCAAGACTTTCTACCACAGTATGTATGTATACTCATCCCCTTTTCAGCCATCTATTCAGTATGCTGTCTTAAAACAAAAAAAACTGATGTTCTATGTCTATAATTGTATATAAATTATATGTTTTTTAAAATATTAAAGTAAAATTACTTTGAATTTTTTTAAAAATATTTGCTTTACATAATAAAAACTCCAAATATTTGTATTTCTAACATTAATCTTTGAAAATAACTATGTAGCTAAAAATAAATAAATGGAGAATTACCAAATAAGATTTGGTTATCATAGTATCTAATTGTTAAAGTTTTATTTACTTTGTGCACTTTTGTTTCCTGTTATTTCTTGAAAATATAATGGAATGACACAGGGAATAGATACTGGAAAAACAGAGAGAGATCATGTAAGGAACATTTTAAAGAAAAATAATGTATATGTCCCTCCACTATATGTCAGACAATGCTGTATTTTGAGATTTACTTTGCTAAGGGTCAGTTGTTTTTACCTTGAGGTTACAAAAATATATTCCCATGGCTCTTTATGAAAGAAGAAGCAAGAAACCAAAACCCTCGGACAACACATTAATCTCTCCAGGGAATTCTGCCATAAATCCTTAATGACTACAAAATACATCTACTTGTAAAATACAGGGAGGTATTTTCCTCCCTACACAGTACTGAGGACTGTAGACACATTAGATTTAGATAGCAAGTGTTCTACCTAGCTCAGTGTACCAGTTTCTTAATTCAATGCCTGCAGGTTTCCCTCTTTATTTATGCATCTGCATTAAAATTATATTGCATGTCTTGTTCATATGTTAGGTTGCACAGAATTAAGTTTTATTTCCAAATTTCCTTTGAAATGAGAAATCAATATAACGGCAAACATACCATAAAAATCTATATGATCAATTAAATTTTTAATGGATAATATCTGCTTTCATGTCAGTGGGAACAGTTACGTTCAATTAGTTACAGTCAGTGATTTTCATTCAAAAGGGATAAAGGTCTTCACACACTTTTTAAAATAATAAAAGTTGCACTTTTATTACAGGTAAGAAACTGTTGGCATACAGTCATGAAGACTTCATAATCCACACCATAATGTTCCACCGTTAGAATATTGAATAGTTGAGTAATGTCAAAAAAAATGTCATGCGTATTACATTGTAAAAAATAAAATAAAATGATAGGGCATATATTGAATGAACGAATTTCACTCAAACGTAAAACTTGATGCATCACTAATTAAATTTTTGAGTAACACTGTACAGTCCATGTGACTTGAACTTGAACTTGAACTTGAACTTTATTGCCATATGTAACCGGTGCTGGTACAATGGAATTCTTACAGAAAGTCTCTCGATTGTAAAACAAGTGTAAAAAACAAAACAAAGTGCAAACAGTGCATCAAGACAATGTACAAACAAACAATAGACAATGTGCAAGTAAACATGCAGACAGTTTGAATGTAAACAATACAGACGTGTAAACAATGACTGGAGACGTACAATAAATAAATTACAATGAGGTAGATGGTGATGGTGTAGGTGTGGTCCGAGGGGGATGGCTAAATGTGTTCGCCAGTCTCACTGCTTGTGGATAGAAGCTATTGAAGAATCTAGTGGTAAGTGTCCGTATGCTCTTATATCTCTTGCCTGAGGGCAGTGGGGTGAAGAGCTCATGCCCTGGGTGGTGACTGTCCTCTGTGATGGCCAGAATTCTACCACGGCAGCGGTTCTCATAGAGCTGTTTAATCTCGGTGAGACCGCAGCTGATGATCTTCTGGGCCATATTGACCATTCTCTGCAGTGCCTTTCTTTCTCGCGAAGAGGTGTTGCCATACCACACGGTGATCCCGTTGGTGAGGACGCTCTCGATAGTGCATGTATTGACTTAATGTTTTCCTTCAAGTTACATTCAGGTGGGGGGCATTCAGGAATGTGAATTATGGGAGTTAGATTATGAATGAATAAAAACATTTTATTAAAAACACGTTTGCATTTGTTTGGGTGCTATATTTTGTATTTTTCATATATAAGATATAATGATGTGTTCCTGCTTAGACATTGCACGACTTTAAAAGCTATAAAAACAGGTTTTGATTCAGGCTTGATGAACTCTAACAATGAATAACCCTAATTAATCGAATCCCAGGTATGAGTTCATAAAGCCTGAATTATGTACTATGCCTACATCTGCGAAACACCTGATCATCTGCTCAAAAGATTTCAGTGCTTTCTATACAGTATATTCTAGTCACAGCGGGGGCAGGACATTTGAGGTGCCCGCCTGCATGGTGACCACTCAACAGCCGACTGGCTGTGCCGATAAATAATTAAAAACCGGTTTGACAACTCTTAAGCATACTTAAGCATACTGTGGTTTTTGTTAACACAAGTTTATCAGTGAAAAGACAACGGGCATTCTCAGAGTAGAATAGTCATGCTTTCCAATCAAAGACAGTCCCCTTCCCCCCACGGAAAGACAGACAAATGTTTTCACTGCTTATTAGTCACTATTCAGAGGGAAATGCGGTGACGTCACCGTGCAGGCGAGCAGCTCCAATTTCAGGCGTAAGTGATAAATACTGTATATTTAGCTGAAAAGCTGTACAATGCAAGAATTTCGTTACTCTAGGAGGTTTTGTGAAAAAGCTACATAAGTGCCAATTGTAATCATTTTTATTTTTAAATACATTTTAGCAAAGTCATGTACCATAAAAGTATGGTAATTAAAAAAAAACATTAATACTTTCGATGGAGTTTAAATAAAGTCGATGTTTTCTCTTTTGGCTAGACTTGACTATTTAGCCATGAGATATACAATAGATTGTCATTAAACAACCTTATGTTTATTAATCTTCCTTGTTATGCATAGTGAGAATGATAATGTAAAGAGAATTAATTTAGTCACAGAGTGCTCATAAATTGTGCTAGGAAGAAAACAGATAGGTGTTCTGAAAGGTCACATATAAACAGATTTTCGATGGACAGAATGATAATGTAACGATTTTGGGACACAAAAACTCAGACTTGCGGAGTTAAAAGTTGCCTTTATTTTCTTCTCCGTCACCACCTGCCAGCCAGCTCTCTCGCACCCCGACCAGAGAGAGACACACGACCAGCCCGCGAGCCCGAGAGAGAGAGAGAGAGGGTGAGAGAGAAAGGGTGAGAGAGAGAGAGAGAGGGCGAGCGAGTGAGCGAGCGAGTGAGAGAGAAAGAAACACCCAGGGGTACAGAACCAGGGAACTATTTACATGGAAAACGGGCGATCTCCCCAGACTATACTCCCGTTTCACTGTGGGACAGCTGCACTGTGAGCGGCCTTCATATACTCCGCCCTGACCACTTCCACTCCTGTCCTGCCCCTCACAGCGTACCCCAGCCAGGCACTCTTCGGCCGCTGCCCGGGGTGAATGCGCTACATTAGATTAGCATACTGTAGAGGAAAACAGTATGGGCATTTTTGATATGAGGACTTTTGAAACCAAATTTCCCAAATTTAATATGTGCTTTTCTATATTGGTACAGTAAGACTAATAGGTTCTTGTAAAAACAGTATTCAGAATTGGTAGTGGTTAGAAATCCCATTTTATGATAAGGGATCCGTCAATACCACATCAATCAACGCTATTATCAGTTCAGTGAAAAATGTTATGCTTGCAATATAAATGAAGGTGTGGCTTTCAACAGCAATTGTAACAGCTCTTATCCGTTACTAAAAGGTGGAAATATTCCATAGTAACTAGAAAAGGTAGTAGATAGATTGCATAGGTTTTTATATAATACATGCACTTAATTTACTATCCTCAGATGGCTGTTTATTCTCATTCTGAAAGCTTGCTGAATAAATTAATTTTTTTCCTCAAATATAACAAAGAGAATTATGTTTAGGGAGAAATGATGTTTTCAAAGAAATGTTTGTTAAAAGAAAAGTCATGGTACTGGCTGGATTCAAACAGCCAACCTGTCACTTACAAGTCCGGCACCTAGACCACAGCGCTACTCACAAGGTCACATGAGGGGTGGTGAAACAGCCCTACACATACTGTGTCAAGAGACATTGTACAGCGTGTACTATTGTGTTGTAGTACATGAATATAATTATATCGTTATTAATTTCTTTAGATATGCGATTCCATATTATATTCCCTATTAATCGTATTCTAAAAGTATGCTTGTTTGTTCCGGTATCGAGCGTATTCGTAGAAAAGCTTTAAACTACCTTTTTTTATACATGTTATTTCACATGTTAGTTAAAGACTTCGATGCTTAAAATGTTTAGGGAGAAATGGAATACTGGTGCGTATTTTTTACAGAGTACCGAGACCAGCCATATACAGTTTACATACTGTAATACTGTATGTTTATGTTCCAAAATTAATATCGTTTATGGCCTCCACTCGCGTTATGCTCCTATTCTTTTTATGCTCAGCTACTAAGATTTCCCTTCAGTGGTAAAATTCCATATAAATATTCAATACTTAAACGGGCACAGTAAAGACATTAAATATACATACTGTATACAGTACAGTTTGCATACAGTAATATGTTTATGTTCCTAAATCAATATCTTTTATGAGCATGTGAAAGGCATGGTGAATGGGAGATTCTCAAAAATTACTGTACTTTGCATGATTTGAAACAAATGCATGATTGGATCAACGAAATGCTGTGGTGTTACTTTTACAAAGACGGTCAATGAAAAAAAAGAATGTGGACCAGGGCAATACTTTGAGTTTACAGCTTGTCCAAGGTCATTCATTATAAATACTATTAGTAATATCTTCGTTAAAGACTTTGATGGCGACAGCTCAAACATGAGAGGTTGAGCTTTATTAGCTCCACCTTGCGGAAATTCCGGATACTATTATTTTACTTGCGGTACCATGTGGTACTATGCGAGAATATGTGGTATTAATATGGTAACTTGTGTTACACCAATACAAGCGGTATTGTAATGTAAAGCGGCAAAATAATGCGGTATCGCCTGCTTGTTTTGAATGGCTGCACCTGTATATTGCTTATAGATTTAAGCAATATAACTAACTTTCTAAAAAGTTTTCTAAAATGGTTTCTTTAAAATAAATTCTGTACTCACTGGACAGTCACCCCTCACGGCCACACCCTATGTACCTGATGTTAAAGGTTATGGGATGTGGAGATGTGCTTCGGATCTCACAAATATATGTATTTATTTGAAGTGGATACAGACAGAGATAAAGTGACCAAATAAGCACAGGGGTTCGGGGTCAACAGGGGCAGAAATTATAATAGAACTATTGCAAGTGAATTTAACAAACGTAAAGCTTTTTTCTAACGTGAAGAACATTGTATGGGAAATGGCTCTTTAAATTTAAGCGAAAGGATATAAAAGTTTTAAATATTTTAATCAAGCACATTTAACAGTGATAATAAACTGTTGGTGATAATCATACTGCTTATAGGTTTTTAACATGGTATTCATATATACTTTTTAGGTATATATTAATGTAAAGTTTTCTCATTTATGATTATTGTATGTATTTTGCAACAACGTCAAACAAGTTCTTACCTCTGCATCATAGAAAGTGTAATATTGAAATTCTGTATACACCAGACAGGCACCCCTCACGGCCACACCCCATGCACCTGACGGTAAAGGTTATGGGATGTTGAGATATACTTTGGGTGATCTACAGACTTGTCAGAAATAGAAGAAAGGCATACAAGGAGCAGCTACAGAGCTCCTTGAGTCACTTTTTTCAAGTCTTACGCTGCATGATTTGATGGACGATGATGATTTCCAGCATTTCTCAGGTATATATATTTGGCTTATTAAAAAATCTAATCATAGTGTTGCTAGTGATAGCGTGTCTCATGTATCCATGTTGTTACCAATAGATGCAGCGGATATACACCTGGTGCTAGTAACAGGTACGATGGGGAATAAATGTGCAACGTCATCAGAACTCGGCAGCATAAGTGAGTAATAATTACTCTGAGTGAGTCTGGACGTCTGCTAAAGATTGTAGCGAACATAAATGGCGTCGCAGACATCAGATATACAGAACTTAATACCATTGCTAGTGAGCGCATGTACCCATTCTTTTCCATTAGATGCTCCGAATGCACAGCTGCCACAGCCAGCAGGCTTGGCGGGAGTCAAACGATTGGCTTCATCGGTGCACTCCAACGCTAGTGAGTAATAATTACGATAGTAATAATATTGGAAAGGTATGACGAATGTAAGGAGAATTTGTTAAACTAGCAGGCTGAACTTAAACGCTACTGACAGCATGATGTTGCAATTCTAAGAGAACGTTGTGTCAGGCTCAGAGACGAGGTCATGAACATGACCAGACAGGCGGGTGCTGTGCGCTTGATGTGCATTGACTCCTTTCAGTTTGTGACAATCGCTAGTGTGTGCATGGACATGTTCAGACTTATGTTTTTACAGGAAGAGATGATCGCATTACTACCCAAACAAATTACCACAGACAGCAAAAAAGATTTTCTTGTGCCCAGCATTCAGTGACTTATGTACATCGAACAGAGAGCACATTAAAATCCAACACGCATTAATCAAACCTGGCAAAATTAAGGTCAGACCATATTTTATGAATGGTTATGCTGTAATTGATGGAGCGTAGACTGCTTTTGAGTTCAACGGGTGCTTTTTTCATAGGTGTAGTGTTTGTTACTGCGAAAATGATTTTAATCCAATGACAAATACTACTTTTGGCTGGTTGTACAGAAAGACAATGGTAAAAATTAATGTTCTCAAAATGAGGGGTTTTAACTTGTGTGTTTTGTGGGAGCACGAGTTCAGAGACATGCTTGTTGAAAATGGAGACTTGCGGAAATTTCTCACCTCTGCTCAGTTAGCAGAGCCCCTGCAACCACACAATTCACTTTTTGGTGGGAGAACAAACATCATTTGCTTGCATTACATAGCGAAGCCTGGTGAAAAATTGAATTACTATGATTTCACCAGTCTGTATCCATTTGTGAACAAAACTAAAAAATACTCAGTGGGTCACCCCAGAGTAATTTATAACAACTTTGAAGATTTGAAAGGCTATTTTGGTTTAGCAAAGGTGAAAGTTTACCCACCCGGATGGTTGTACTTTCCTTTCTACCAACCAAAATTGATAAAAACCTATTTTCTTACTGTGCCGCATGTGTGCCAAAACAAAACAGAGCAGCCACTGTGAACACTGTAATGATGATCACGTGTTGACTTGCATGTGGTGCACTCCGAAATTACATTTTTATTATTATCTGGGGTATAGGGTGGGTGAAATTTATGAGATTTGGCATTTTGACAAGTCCTCACACGATCTTTTTTCCAACTTCATCAAACTGCATCTGAAAGACAAGAAGCTTTGGGGTTTCTGGAGTGGTGTACCAATGCCAAGAAACAACAAAGGTATATCAGCAAATATTATGAGAAAGGGGGGGTCTGCTTGGACCCTGGCAACATTAAAAAGAACCCGGCCAAAAGACAGCTCTCAAAAATTGCCTTGAACAGTGGTTAGTATGGGCAAAGACCGAATTTACCACAGACCACCACTGTGTGAAACCCCGATGAATTATTGAGGTACTTATTTGTGCCTTATTATGAGGTGTCAATCTGTGAGTTTATCAATGAAAACACAGCCTGTGTCACCTGGAAAAACACTAAAGACCACTATACAGGCCAATCCAACACCAACATTTTCAAAGCCAGCTTTACCACCGCCTATGCCCGATTGGAGTTATATGCATTGTTAAATGCTTTGCAAGACCGCTGTCTGTACCACAACACAGACTCGGTCATCTTTGTGAGCTGCGAGGGGGAGTGGAATTCGGAACTGAGTGATTACTTGGGGGAGTTGACCAATGAAATTGATACCGACCAGCACATCACAGAATTTGTGTCAACAGGGCCTAAGTCGTTCGGGTACAAACTGTCTGGAGGGAAAGCCTGTTTAAATGCATGTTTTCCATGCATTCAGTTTATAGAAGATCTACCGGCATCGTTTTCCAACAATCGGTTACTGCCATCTGATAAAGTAAGTTTGATTATAGTTGATGATTTGATGGAGTCTGCGTGTGAAAATAATGAGTTAGAAAAGGCTTTTACAAAATACATACACCACAGAAACCTTAGCATTATGTATATTGTCCAAAATGTGTTTTGTCAGGGATGGAAAAGCAGAACCATCACATTAAATGCAAAGTATATGGTGCTCTTTAAAAACCCTAGAGATAAACTACAGATTACAACGCTGTCCCAACAGATGTAAGGCCAAATTATTTTTGGAAGTGTTCGAGGACGCTACTAAAAAACCTTTCAGTTACTTGCTGGTGGATTTTAATGCAGACACCCCAGATGACTACAGATTGAGAACAGGTCTTTCCCCCTCAGATGTACCCTACGCTTATGTATTTAAAAAACTAAAAGTCAATGATTTCGCAGCCATAGACTCCAAAAACCACATCCAGTCCGACGACATGTCTTCATGCGTTCGGAAAAACCTGACTCTCTTACAGTGTTTGATAAAAGCTGACCCCAGTCAGCAGAAAGTTATTCTCTGTGGTGCCTCTGACGACCTTGTTCAGACAATTGCTGAAATCGCCTTGAACACTTTGAAAGGGAACATACCACTATCTGCTAAACAGTTTGGGGCCCTGAAGAGAAAGCATAATTTGAAAGGGTCTTAGTTAACCAATCCGGTGGTTTTATCGGAGCACTGTTGAGTATTGCCGTGCCATTGATTACAAGGCTTCTACAAAACCGCTAATGAGGCATGCTGCAAAAATGTACCTTGTACCTCACAAACAGCTCAATCGGCTCCTAGAGTGGTCTGGCAATGAGAGCAATGTGAGCAAAATAACAGCCCGCAGGCTGCATGATGAAATGAGAGACACTCTTCAAAACTCACATCTGACCGAATATGAAAAAGTGAAATTGTATAGTTAGGTGTTACAACTGTATTTGACCTTAGTACGTCATGAGGCTTCTGAAAAGGAAACTTTAATTGTTGTACTACCTGAAAATGCGCCCGCCAATCTATCACCCTCATTGCCACAACCACAGCCATCAACCGACGCTGACTATGTTTAAGACAGTGTGTCTCAGAAGTTCAGGAAAAATGCAGAGATATTGTTAAAGACTATGGCCTGCAATGAGCCGTTAATAGCCTGGAATGAAAGAAGAGAATTTGTGTACAAGGGTTCACCCGTTGAGGGCTGTCACATGATCTGGTCACAGCTCTCACACAGCAGCAGCTGGTGTCAGCCGGTTGGAAGCCCAAAGGCTGAGATGTGTTCATGGGGGCTTTGGCGGAAATCAATGTGCCTGGCATCTTTCTCACCAACGCTGGGGGGTACACAGCATCTGTCAAAATGTTAAACCCACAGCAGAAATGTCTGCTGCCACCCCAGCTACTGAGATAACAGCAGAAATGCCTAGGAGACGAAGATTAATGATGAGACCTTCCTGATTGTCTTTGTAACATTTTTTTCTCCTAAGGGTACAGATCCAGCCATTCAAAATACTCTAAGTAAGCTGCATTAAAACGTGGTAGGCATGGTGCATCATACTGCATTATACCGCATTTTAATTGAATGATGATAATAGTATCCAGAAGCACCTTTTAAAACCTGCCAGGTGGAGGTAATAAAGCTATGTACAGCAATTGAACTATCGCCAGAAAATGCCCTGTTTCGAATCCTGGTCACTGCAGTGGGACAGTCTATTTCCAATGAAGAATTTAAGTTGTATACTCTATAGACTTTTAATAATTTTAAACCGTGTATTACAGCATGTTAATCATTAATTGGTATATTTTATAAAAGCAAGTTCGCTCAGTTGGACAAAAGTACACAACCTTCCACCTTCATCATAAGTTATTTAATTATTCATACTGTAAATATGTTATGCATCAAAGTCTTTGACTTGGTAACTTAGTGGGTTCTGGTTTTAATGTGCTTGTTCTAACATTAAGCTTATATTGTATACTTCATAAAAAGTTATAATATTTTATCCTTTTTATAAGAATACATAGTAAGAACACCACTTGCAGTTATTGTAAAAAGATAAATGTTGTAGTGATTAAACATCACGTGATAGTTATATGAATATGGAATCATGTAACTAAGCAGCTAAAATATCACAGATGGACATTTCTGAAACATTTTGACATCAGTTCTTTTTAAAAATCTTTTATTGTCCTTGTAGTGGTAATGGACAAAGCACTGCACCTAATGGTTCAAAGCGTGAGTATTACAGAGTATCAGAGTAATACAGAGTATTAGAGAATTAGAGTAAATAATAAGTATATTATTAGTTTCTTATATAGTGAATACAGAAAAATAGTCCAGTATTATAGCTTGTTGTTGGCTCTGGCGTGTATCTGGATAAATTAAGTGATGGTATTGTGATTAAGGATTTCTTTGCGAAATTCTTTGTTAAACAAAGGCGGGAAGAAGGGTTATTTTTACAATTGGCACTCTGAGATTCTGACTGATTTAATTCCCCTCATTTAGCTAAAACAGATAAAGAAATCATGCAGTAGTTACATGTATTGGAAGGCACTCTGTTTTATTTAGATACACTCCAACTCAAACCTGTGTTGTACAGTGATATAGACGTGGGTAATGTCACCACCATTAAGCAATGTGCTTATCGTGCAAATCCTGCTAAACTAGAAATTAGGCACAAGAAAAGTATTGCTGGACAATGTTGTGTGGCTCTGGAGAGTTACAGAGGAGACACGTTGTGTATCGCCTATTTTTACATTTGTAAGAACATTCCAATGTTAATGCGATACAGACGATATTATCAATAACCTTTTAAATCTGAAGCTGTTACTTCACATCTGCATGTCAAGATCACGGTCTCAAAATAAAAAAAAACATCAAACCTTTGATCGGATGAGAACGTCATGATTGCTTTCGCAAGGATGTGAAATGTGACAATTTGTTACAGTTACCATCAGGAGAAAAAAAAGTTTTTTTTTATTTGTGGTTGCCTGCAATAGCTGGATAGTTAACATGTCATACGCTTAAGTGAGAAATTAATAAAAATGCTAATGTAAATATCATATTTACAATTTGTTGAAAATAAAAATGTAAAGTTCTCTAAAGCTTTCTCAGTCAAGTACAAGAATTCAACTAGGGACCTGTGTAAGCATGCGTAGGCAGCAAAAGATCAGCTAAACAGGGAAGAGAATGCTTTCAGAGAAAACAATATTTCAGATCTGAAGAATACAAATCCTCAATTCAATTGCAGCTTAAACGTTTCCCCACACACCCTGCCCCCACTGCGATATACACAAACAAAGCACAGCAAACATTACAGTAGATTACAGTAGTAATTCTGGCTTTATGAACTCACACCTGGGATTATTTGAATATTAAACTTATTCAAAATAAGTTTAAAAAAAAAAACTGCACCAGGTACTAGATCTTGTTTATATTAAAGTTATATCACTGGGCAGTGGTGGGTGTTGCACTTTTATGTCAGCAACCTGCTAATCTGCTTAACACTTGTAGAAAACATAATTTTATTTCTGTACGAAATGCGTGTTGCGTTTACAAAATTAAAGTGTTTCAAATGTTAAATTAAGAAGTAAAAAGAACTTACAGGTTACACAAAGACTCAAACTACAGTATGCAAATATGAGTGTTAAGAAAAAAACAGGACATTTGATTGATGGTTGCCTTATTTTTTTTTAAAAAAATGAAATAAAAAATAAGATACAATGATGTGTTCCTGTCTTACTCAAACATTGTGTGACTTTAAAAGCTGTAAAAAATTGTTTAGATAGCAGAAAGTCACCTTGTTCTTACAAGCAGATCTGTTGAGCAGAGTTTGTGTTAACACAACACAACTTTGTCAGTGGAAAAAAAATGAGCACGGGCACTTTTCCTTCTCCTTTATGTTCTCATGTACAAGTAGAATAGGTGAACCTTCCAATTAAAGACAGGTTCCTTTTGCCCAAGACAGGCAGCAAACAGTCGAAACTCACCACACCCAGACTGTTAACTCGATCAAACTTTTTAATAGCCTTGTAAATGCACTTACACTGTAAGATATGCACTCAATGTGCCACAGGTGTCACATTTACTGTTGTTGTGTCATGTACAGATGCAGCCATTCAAAATGCGCGGGCGATACCGCATTATTTTCCGGTACGCTGTACGCAGTCTACCGCAAGTTACCGGTAAATACGGCGAGTTACCGGTAAATACCGCGAGTTACCGTAAATTCTCCTATAATACGACAAGCAAAATAATAGTATCCGGAATTTCCGCAAGGTGGAGCTAATAAAGCTCAACCTCTCATGTTTGAGCTGTGGCCATCAAAGTCTTTAACGAAGATATTACTAATAGTATTAATAATGAATGACCTTGGACAAGCTGTAAGTGTAAACTCAAAGTATTGCCCTGGTCAACATTCTTTTTTTCATTGACCGTCTTTGTAAAAGTAACACCACAGCATTTTGCAATCACGCATTTGTTTCCAATCATGCAAAGTACAGTAATTTTTGAGAATCGTTTCACCATGCCTTTCACATGCTCATAAAAGAGATTGATTTAGGAACATAAACATATTACCGTATGAAAACTGTACTGTATACAGTATGTATATGTATATTTAATGTCTTAACTGTGCCCGTTTAAGTATTGAATATTGATATCTAATTTTACCACTGAAGGGAAATCTTAGTAGCTGAGCATAAAAAGAATAGGAGCATACTGCAACGCTTGTGAAGGCCATAAACGATATTAATTTTGGAACATAAACATACAGTATATGGCTGGTCTCGGTACTTTAAAGAAAACATACACGAAACATGGTTTCATTATGACCAGAATCGGTCTTGAGATATTTTTAACTTGATTTACAGTATTTGAGAGGTATGTCTTAACACCGATACTACAGTACGTAAATACTGCTCACGTATATGTTTCTAGGTTTATATTATGCATTTCATATGGTCAAATTACTTTTGAGCAACTAATAAGAAGCGCGAACGGTATGCCCAGGGCGTTTTAGTTTCGTTTTGTGCTGGGACTCTGCTTTTAACAATGTCGCCGTGGATTGATTAGAGATATCAAGTACATACAAGTCATTTTTTAAATGTTGTAGTTCGTCTTGTAAAAATGTTACGAGTACATCATCTATCAACAATTACACAGGTTCTGTTTCCATATTGCGGATTTTGGTTACGTAATATTATTTTCTAAATTTCACGTTGCGAATATATGATTTGGGCAAACAGAGCCGCAAAGAAGTACATTATGGGTTGTTGTTTTTTTTTTTTTTGCAGTTTTATCTAGAACACGCGATGCTTAAACCTTTGTCTGATTCTTGTGAAACTATCCACATGACAGTTACAGTACCTAGGAGTTGACTTCAGTGATGTCACTGATGGGATGTTTCTAAAAATCCATCCTCTGTAAAACGTCTTCCCTAGTTGTCCTGCAATATGTATTCGCTAATGAAGCTGTGTGTTCTGAGCCTGGATCTCTACATTTCTGTATGAACCAGCTTAGAGGGCTAAAGACAGCTTGTGTTTAAATTGAGTGTAAGGTCATTTATGCTTCTAAAGTCATGGTCAGCATTTATTATTGTACTGTGCTGTAAACTTGTTCTGTGCCTAGTCACATTATTTTATAGCGTTTTTATAGCGTTATCAAATCTGGTGGCGCTGTGTGTTAGCTTCCTGACTCCCATGTCACATGGTCTGTGATTGAATCCCATGGAACTATGATTTTTTAACAAACATTTCTTTGAAAAAATGAAACGTTTCCCTTGGTCAGAGATTAAATAAAACCTCACTCGCACCAAATAAATTTATATTTCTAAATATCACAACATGATCGAATTTAAGTCTAACAATGAATAGTCACCTATGCGTTACAAAATAAACATTTATATTGATTTGAATCGCGTTTTGATTTAAATCGTAAACGCGTGTTTAAATATATGTGTTTAAAGGCGATATACTGTATAAAAGCGCTGATTCTTATGGAGTGTGTTCTGCCGGGGATTCAAAAAATTTATTTTTTTTAATCGCGTATCTAAGGAAAATTGCAGTATAACTTTGTTCATGCACAAACAGTGGCATGTTACATTATAATTTGGGTGTCTCCTCTTGCCAGAAAGCTCTAAATTGCATTTTGAGTGCGGTTTTTGACTTTTTCTAAATTGCAACCCATAAATAAAGCTGATAAAGCTTAGACTAACTGTATTCTAAACTGTATTACAACAGCACATTGGACAATGCAACGTAAATTGCAAAAATGCACTTGGAATCTGTCCAAGCCCTCCTACGAAAATTATTTAAACTGCGACACTGATCATTCATCTCTAAATAAACTTTATTTTATATAGCGTTTTAAGCGAATAGGTAATTAGATTGCTCATAAACCTAATCGCTTTTTCTACATAAACACAGCGTGATTGCTCTCTGAAAATGCTTTTCCTTTATATTTAGGCTCAGATTTCAACTATAGATCGTATTATTATAAACTTTCTTGGGAAAATGTATTTTATGTAAACCATGTTTGCTATTAATTCATTTAGGGCTAAAATACGTTCATTGTCTTCCAATCGAGTCGAGTTGACATTGGAAGCTTGCCACTCCCGGACTGTTACACCAACGCATTAGCATGTTAAAGCGATTCCATTGAGGAGCCCAGCTACCAGTTAACACTATACTTCCTACTTTGAAAATACCTGTGAAACCGGTTTAATTCGTCACAGCCAGCACTCCGGCAGAGAGGGGGTTGTACTCGTAAAGTAGAAGCAGGCGAGATTTCCAGCGAAAGACACCTACCCCCCCCCCCCCCTCAAAAACCCAGTAAGCAGTAATGCTTTATGTTGAAAATTGAGGTGGATTTTGTTTATGATAAAGAGAATAAACTGGGATGGGAGGAGGGTTTGGTTTTGCATAAGGGGAGGAATTTGCAAGAGTATAATGGTTTGATATATTTGATTTTGTATTGTGGTCGTTATCTATGTTTTTGGTTGGTATTATGTTTATATGGTTGTTTTTGTTCGTTGGTTGTTATTATGGTTATTAATAATACGATCTATAGTTGAAATCTGAGCCTAAATAAAAAGAAAAAGCAAGTGATTAGGTTTATGAGCAATCTAATTACTTATTCGTTTAAAACGCTATATAAAATAAAGTTTATTATTAATTTGCTGGACAGAGCGGTGAACATTATTATGCATAAGACAAAGATAACGATCCTGATCAATTTAGAAATCTGTGTACGCTGTAAGGTTTTTACTTCTTAAACTTTTAAAATACACGTTTCGAATAGAAAGAAATCCTCTTCCTGGTACAGTCGCATGAAGAGAGAGGCGAAACAGCCCTACACAGGCCTGTCGCAGTACACGAATATAGTCATATCGTTATTAAATTCTTTAGATACGCGATTCCATATTATATTAGCAGAAAAGCTTAAAACTACCACTTTTTCACACGCTATTTCACGTTAGTTAAATTTAATTTATTTATATATTATATATTTATATCTCTGACCAAGGGAAATGTCTCATTTTTTCAAAGAAATGTTTGTTTGTTGATTGTTATCAAAAATGACTTAAAATCGATCATGTTGTGATATTTTGAAATATAAAAGTCAATTGATTGCCCATAATATCGCTATTCTATTTTTCGAAGAAATGTTTGTTAAAAGAAAAGTCCAGCACCAGCTGGATTTGAACACACAACCCGTGAGTTGGTAGTCGGGCACATAGACCATTAGGCTACAGGGGAAGTCGCATGAAGAGAGAGGTGAAACAGCCCTACACAGCCCTGTCGCAGTACACGAATATAATCATATCGTTATTAAATTCTTTAGATACGCGATTCCATATTATATTCCCTATTAATCAAATTCTAAAAGTATGCTTGTTGACTCCGGTATCTCTTTAGTTAAAGACTTCGATGCTTAAAATGTTTAGGGAGAAATGGAATACTGGTGTGTTTTTTTTTACTTTAAAGTACCAAGACCAGCCATATACAGTACTGTATGTTTATGTTCCAAAATTAATATCGTTTATGGCCTTCACACGCGTTACAGTATGCTCCTATTCTTTTTATGCTCAGCTACTAAGATTTCCCTTCAGTGGTAAAATTCAATATCTACAATGGGCACAGTAAAGACGTTTACTGTACTGTAAATCTTTCTACGACAGACCAACGGACCACGAGTGCCCCTGTCGGTCAACCAATCACGTACCGCGGTACCCCGCGTCATCTGTAAGTGACAGAGTCCTGCTGTCTGTGAAAGAAGAGTTGTTTATTTCGTATGCATACAGGAGAGCAGCCTGCACTAGCCAGTCTCCCTGAACAGTTATAAAGTTAGCCCTTTTATACAGTATAACAAAGTTTGGCGTAGACAACACATAACACAATATCCTTAACAAATGTTAACACACAACGTTCCTGAGCTGGGTTAACGGAAAAACCATTCTATATATGGTAAGTTTAAGATCACAGCTTCAAAAAAGGGGATATGTGGCCAACGTTCCACAAGGCATTGTGCTCATGTTATTCTTAGTCATGCTAACACCCCACAAATCCTGTGGTGCTTGCAGATGCACAAAGAGATGAAGTAAAACAGATTAGTTTATTGCATGCAAGGAACAATAAAGCCGAAGTCTTGTTTCCCGCAAGAAACAACAAAACCGAAGTATTGTTCAACGTACTGTTACAAACTTTTGGGTTATATAGTGTTTTCTTCTCCGTTTCTGACGTCACTCGGTCTGATGGTAAAGAGGGGGGTTCATGGTATTTGGCCAGTTTACGATGTTCTGGGCAAATGGTCAGTTTAACATTACACCCAGGGGGGTTCCTAGCTTGCATCTGCAATCCTTATCAGTTAACCCCCTTTCCTGCCATAAACCCCAGCTTGTGACTTAGAAGTCTAAACCCCCTACAGAAAGGATTAAATTCAAACCCCCGTCTTCACATCTTTCTTCACAGTCTATCATTCTAACCATTATACATAATAATACATTCACAAGAGACACTTACTGACAAATCAAAAAAACTCTTCCATTTCTGGACATAAACCTAAGCATTAACCATCAATGACTCTCTACTTCTGTCTATTATAAACCCACAGATTCACACAGCTATCTCCTGTACAGCTCATTTCACCCCACACATACTAAAAACTCTCTCCCCTTTTCACAGGTCCTCAGGCTCTAATGTCTTTGACGAGACTACCAAACCAAGCCCTCAAAAAGCCCTCTTTTTTCATTAACAGAGAATATCCAACCCATGTTATTGACACGGCCCTTTTCAGAGTCATAAATAGCCCTCGGATTATCAACTCAATTAGGAACTCATGGCCTCAAATTTGCATTCCATTGGTGCTTCCCTACCACCCTAACAAACCTTCCATCTCCAGGACCATTAATGACAACTTCCCCATCTTACAGGATAATCCCTCCACTGGTACCCTTTTTTTCTGACTGCCCCCTTATCACATATTGCCAACCACCTTATCTGTGTAACCTTATTGTTCACAGCTCCCTGACTGCCCTCAGCAATCATCCACACCAGGCACTTTCCCCTGCAACAGAACTCACTGCATCACCTGTAAATATGCTGTATACCACACATTTTCATGCTCGGCAATTCTGGATCACTTAAATGGCAACTTGTATGTCCTGCAACCTTAATTACTGCATCTCTTGCAGAAAATGCCCAGCTGTCTACATTGGTAAAATAGGAAGAAGACTGGGAGACCATTTCAGGGAACATGTTAAGGCTCTGAGGATCAAAGATCTCTCCCATCTCTCCCAAGCCCATAGTTTTTCATTTCACCTCTAACACCCATGATCATACTGATGTCTCCGTCTACATGAATATTTTATATACATGTAGTTCAAGTAGGTAGCTGCATCAGCATGCATAAGCTGCAAAGGAACAAGTAAAGATTTATTCCATACTGAAAAGAGAAGAAAAGAAACACAACGTTTTGGCTGTGGAGCTTTCTTCAGGTGTCTTCAGGTGTATATATTTTTATGTATTCACAATATAAGAAACAAACCGAAAGTAATACTCTGATGGCGCTTTGAACCATAGGGTGCAGTGCTTTGTCCAATTTCTACTAAAAGGACAATAGAAGTTTCTTAAAAAGAAACAGATGTCAAAATGTTTCCGAAATGTCGATATTGATATTTTGTGATATTTTAGCTGCTTAGTTACACGATTCCATATTTATATAGCTGTCAAGTAATGTTAAATGTTAAATGTTAAACATTTATCTTTTTACAATAACAGCAAGTGGTGTTCTTGCTACGTATTCTTAGAAAAGGATATGTAGCGGCGAGGCTTAATAATAAGGCAGAATTAAGTGTTTCTGAGCTTCCCAAATGAGGCCCCATTTCTCTGTTCATCTCTGTGGTGCAGCCACAGAGAAACTATTCATGCAAGCTGATTTAAGGTTTGATAAGGACAGCTCCCAAAGGGGGATGCACTTAGCTAAGCCTGGCTATCATGATCAATGGTCATCCATTGGCGCCTATCTGTCTAGGGAGTGCCAGTTGGACATCTGGACTGCATTACTAAGTGTCAGGAGTAAGTGACTCATATCTCACCTTGATCAACCAATCAGGGACTGGTAGGGCCGAGTAACCCACGTGGGACTCTGATGCCCATGGAACTTTCAGCCAATCAATGAGCTGAAGTTCCTCCAGGTAAAAACAGGCAACACAGAGAGCCTGAGAGATTCAGATTCAGATTCAGATTCAGATTCAACAAGATTCAGTAAGATTCTGGAGAGGATTCTGTGGACTGTTCTAAAGGGAATTCAAAGGAGAATTCCAGGGCAGGACGGCCCAGGAGCAGAAGGCTCCCAAGGGCAGGACATTCTCGCAGCGCGCCTCCTGACCATCCTGAGACTCAGCCCGGACAACCACGGAACGGCCAGTGTGTCCGAGTGCCAGAACTTTCCTTTGTTCTAAGAGTCTAGAGTGGAGGTTGCCCAAGGTTAGCACCAGCAGCAGGCCTCGTGAACAGGTCGGAACTGTGGACAGCTGAATCACTATTCAGAACTAGCTCTTCATCAGGAACGAACCGGTCCTCTTCCTGACTTGCTGGGACCCACAGTCATCTTTTCTCCTGTGTACAAACTTTGCTAGTTAAAGCCAACAGTGAACATCAGCAGCGCACCGTCGCAAGCCGCACAGCACAGCCTGGCACCGAGCCAGAGAGCGCGGATTGGACAGCAACAGCCTGCAACTGTTCCTTTGTGCCCGCAGGAGATCTGAATCCCCAAAGATTGGATGAGTATTCAACTTCAATGCATTACAGCTCGAGAATTCAATTGTTATCCCAACCAGTTGATATCAATTTAATTCCTAAGAGTTATGTACTTGTTTTGAGTATCTAATGTAGAAGTTGTAACCAAGTTCACTTTACGAAACGGTCTTAATGAATGATATACTGAACGTATGTCCTCTTGATATGTGTAACACTTCGTAACTGACTGAATATATACCTTTTGTATTCTGATAACCCTCTCGATAAGATCTGTTAGTTTTATATGCATAATCTATGTATTAATAAATGTATCCTCGTGTATTAGTACCTGTGTGTGCGCGTTGTTTGAGTTATGTCGCATGGTTGGATTCTAAAGCCATCAAAAGAATCAACTTTGTGATTTACTGGTACAATTAATAATTGTCTCAGTAAATGCCCAAACCCTACAGAACTGGTGCCTTCAGAGAGCCACTATGATTACATATTTGGCATCCCTGAACCGGTTTTCTCTACAGATAAAACGTTATAACTTTTTATGAAGTACAGAAAATAAGCTTAATAAGCTTAAGCACATTAAAACCAGAACCCATGTAAGTTACCAAGTTAAAAATATTTATGATGAAGGTGGAAGGTTGTGTACTTTTGCCCAACTGAGCAATCTTGCTTTTATAATATTTACATAAATTACATAAATATAATATTTACATAAATTTCCGCAACTGGCGATCAATTGATCACTCAAGGTTTGCAAATTCTGTTCTGTCCTCCTTATCTACTTTCTTTTCTTCTGACCCTCTAGAGGACAAAATACAGTTACTTGACAGTGCTCTTTTATCTACCCTTGACACCTTTGCTCCTTTAAAAACTCGAACCATCTCCTTCTCTCGCCCTGCCCCCTGATACAGCGACCATCTGCGATCTATGAAGGCAGCCTCCTGCAAACTTAAGCATAGGTGGTGTCTTTCTGGCCTAAATGTACATTATTAGGCTTAGAGAGATTACATCTCTGAAGATAAGGTTACAATAGAGCCTGCTAGATCCACCTACTTCTCTTCAATTAAGATCACCATAACAACCCCAGACATCTTTTCTCCACCATCAACAGCTTGCTAAAGCCAAACTGCCCCACCATTACCTGCCTCATCGCAACTTTGCAACACATTCTTTAGCTCCAAGATTGACAACATCCGGATGATACACATATCATTTCCATACCTCCTCCCTTCTTGTTCAACTTTTATGGTTCCCTACTTTCCAACCTCTCTCTTATTGACTCAGCATCCCTCAATAAACTAGTTATACACATGAAACCTACCACATCTATTTTAGATCCTATTCACACCACTTTATTTCAGTCCTGTTTCTCTACTCTCTGTCCCATTGTCCTCAAAACTGCTGCCATTTCCCCCGTGCCAAAAAAGCATAACATGGCTCTCAACAATCTTAACAATTTTTGCCCCATCTCCAACTTACCTTTTCTTGCCAAAGTTCTAGAATGTGCTGTCACATTTCAGTTACATAACCACCTCATGACAAATAACCTTTTCGAACCCATCCAATCTGGCTTCCGTCAACTTCACAGCACAGAATCAAAGTTACTAACGACCTTCTATTAGCTTCTGATTCTGGTTCTCTTTCTATACTCATCCTTCTTGATCTCAATGCTGCTTTTGACACTGTTAACCATGACATCTTACCTTCTTGCCTTGAAACTCTGTTTGGAATTTCTGACACGGCTCTCAAATGGTTCAAGTCTTACCTCACTGATCACTGTCTCTCTTAATGGGTATAGGTCCGAAATTGGTCTGGTGTCTGGTGTTCCTCAGGGCTCCATACTGGCCCCCTTGCTCTTCAACATTTACATGTTTCCTCTTGGTCAGCTTTTAAGATCACATGGCCTCAGCTATCATTTCTACGCTGATGATACTGAAATATACATCCATCCCAAACCTGACACTGATATGGCTGCCTCTATTCTAATTGCATCTCTGACATAAAAACTTGGATGACTCAAAATGTCCTTAATCTTAACCATGACAAAACTGAAGTCATGCTTATTGGCACCCCCCATCAACTTCGTACAGCCAATCCTGTAACCCTATCTGTAGACTGTTCTGTACTTGATCTTCAGTTTAAATTGAAAAACCTTGGGGTGATATTGGATTTTGGCTTAACATTCGACCCACATGTGCAGCAAATTGTCAAAACATCTTTTTTTCACCTCGGCAATATCGCTAGACTACGCCCTATGCTATCTCTAACTGTGGCCGAAAAGCTGGTCAACACATTTGTTCTGACACTGACACAGAGTCAATTCTCTCAAATTGACTACTGTAATGCTCTACTTGCTGGGGTATCTAAATGAAGGTGGAAGGTTGTATACTTTTATCCAACCTAGCAATCTTATTTTTATAAAATATACCACATTTTTCAATGTTTAATGTTTAATATGCTGTAATACACAGTTTAAAATTATTAAAAGTCTAAACAGTATACAAATTCTTAATTGGAAAATATTGCCCCTCGGCAGTAACCACGATTCAAAACCGTGTGTTTTCTGGCGACAGCTCAAATGCTGTACATAAGACATTAAGCTTTATTAGCTCCACCTGGCACTTTTACAAGGTACTATTATCCTATTGAAAAAAAAAAAATGCGATGGAGGGGATGGCCTGGCAGGCGTTGCTGGATGTACCCAGGGACCAGCGGTACAACTACGCGGCATTGGCGTCGGCCCTCCGGAGGCATTTCGGCGGGAGAGGGGAGGTGCCGGGACTGCTGCGGGTGAGATTGGCCCAACTCCGCCGCCAAGTGGGAGAGCCACTGGGTCCGGTCACCACAGATGTGGCCTACTTAGCCCGGCAGGGTTACCTTACAATCCCGGAGGAGATTGCGCTCCAGGCGTTCCTCCGGGCCCTGGTGCCAACTGAGGTGCAGCGCCACGTGATGCTGGCCGTGCCGGTCCCCTTGGAGCAGGCCCTCGCTCTGGCTGAGCAGGCTGATGCTATATTCGAGGAGACCGGTAATAGCAATTAGCAATAGAAAAATAGCAATATTATGGACACTCAATTGATTTTTTTTTTTTTTTAAAAACTATTTTTTGACAGCTGGTAAAGCATCCCACCGCGCCCGCACGCCAGCATTATATGCTCATGTACGGGTAGAATGTGTTCATTGTCTTCCAATGAAAGATGCGTTCCTTTCGCTGAAGTCGGGAGAAATTAGAAGCTTGCCACACCCGGACTGTTACACCAAATGCATTAGCAAATTAAAGCAATTCATTGAGGAGCCGGGCGCAATAATTGTTTTGTTCCTTGATTTTCTGATCTGCAAGGTCATTTGGCTGCAGCAAATGTGAATTCTGTCTGGCATTGCCAGATTGTGAAAAAATAAAAGTATTTTAATCAAGATGGGGGCAAAGGATCATCTCTATGACACTCTCACTTATAAAATTAATCTGAAACAAAACAAAAACTAAAAATAAGATACAATCTACAGACATTCACAACATAAACATATCTTAAAACATATATTGTTAAATTATTACTTTAAATATATACTTTAAGTTACTGAAACAGCCAGGTAATAAAATTGTTGAAATTTTCTTCTTGTTTAGAGGTGGGGATATTCTGACAAAATTTGATTTAAAGATAATCTGTCAAAGTGCAATGATATGCAATATTGTTGTTGTTATTGTTATTTTTATCCTGTAAAGTGCTTTGAGAAGCCACCTTTAAAGGTGCTATATAAAATAAAGTTTATTATTAATTTGCTGGACAGAGAGGTGGACATTATTATGCAGAAGACAAAGATTGTGAATCAATAAACACATTTAATTAAACACGGGTTTGCAATTTAAATGGAAATGGGTGTGTCGGGAACTCTTAATCTAAGTACAAATAAAATAAATAAAACAGGTTTCGATAGTTAATAACCACTTTTTATTTTTCTTCATCCTGATCAGCTTAGAAATCTGTGCACACTTTAAGGTTTTTACTTCTTAATTAAACGTTTAAAATACACTTTTCGAATAGAAACAACATATTCTGTTGTCTTCCTGGTATGTAGAACAGATCAGCAGGTCTTTTTTCCCAATCAGAGGGGTGTCAGCCAATTACCATTCTGAAGCCGTACCATAATCTCTGGTATAGGCACACCCCAGAATTTTGACTTTTTACTGTGTGATAAATTTAAAAGACTACTTCTTAGCGTAGATAAGAAAGCGAAGATAAAAAGGCTTGAATTCTCATGTATCTGAAACACGTATCTTTTTCTCTGCAGTCATTGTTGTGCTCTTGAGGATCCTTGTGATATTTTGAGCTCTGGTTTTTATGTCTGTTATAGTAAAAGAAAATGCCCGACGACCTAGGGATTGGACAGTTTTTCAGTGCTTGTACAATTGATGGAAATGTTCAAATAAATGTGCTAAAGAAATAAACAAAAAAAGTAATTTATGCCTTTATCATATTGGCTAGCTAATGTCCTGTCCTTGTTAGTTAGTTAGTTAGTTAGTGTTTCTTTTTGTCAATGAAAAAATAAAGTATTTATTTTAAAATGACGGTTGCAAAGAATGTGGACCAGTGAAATACTTTGAGTTTACAGCTTGTCCAAGGTCATTCATTATTAATACTATTAGTAATATCTTCGGTAAAGGCTTTGATGCATAAAACATTACTGCATAATTAAAATATTTATGATAAAGGTAGGTTGTGTACTTTTGCCCTACTGAGCAATCTTGCTTTAATAAAATATACCAACTTTTTAATGACTGATGATTAACATGCTGTAATACACAGTTTAAATTTAAAAGCTCAAATGCTGTACATGAAAGGTTAAGCTTTATTGACTTTCCGGTATGACGTCAAATGATGTCGCGTTTTGATGCGACACGCCCACCGCGTTTTGAATGGCTGTGTTGCGGCATGGCTTATTAATAAGAAAGAATTAAGTGTTCTGAGCTTTCCCAAATGGTCCCATCTCTGTTCATCTCTGTGGTGCAGCCACAGAGAAACTATTCATGCAGGCTGATTTAAGGTTTCCTTTGATAAGGGACAGCTCCCAAAGGGGGATGCACATAGCTAAGCCTGGCTATCATGATCAATGGTCATCCATTGGCGCCTATCTGTCTAGGGAGTGCCAGATGGACATCTGGACTGCATTCCTAGGTGTCAGGAGTAAATGACTCATATCTCACCTTGATCAACCAATCAGGGATTGGTAGGGCCGAGTAACCCACGCGGGACTCTGATGCCCATGGAACTTTCAGCCAATCCACGAGCTGAAGTTCCTCCAGGTAAAAACAGGCAACACAGAGAGCCTGAGAGATTCCTGAGAGAATTCTGTGGACTTTTCTAAAGGGAATTCAAAGGAGAATTCCAGGGCAGGACGGCCCAGGAGCAGAAGGCTCCCAAGGGCAGGACATTCTCACAGCGAGCCTCCACCATCCTGAGACTCAGCCCGGACAACCACAAAACGGCCAGTGTGTCCGAGTGCCAGAACTTTCCTTTGTTCTAAGAGTCTAGAGCGGAGGTTGCCAGAGAGTAACCAGAGGATCCACCCGAGGTTAGCACCAGCAGCAGGCCTCGTGAACTGGTCAGAACTGTGGACAGCTGAATCACTATTCAGAACTAGCACTTCACCAGGAACGAACCGGTCCTCTTCCTGACTTGCTGGGACCCACAGTCATCTTTTCTCCTGTGCACAAACTTTGCTAGTTAAAGCCAACACTAACTAGCCCGTCAGTGAGCATCAGCAGTGCACCGTCGCAAGCCGCACAGCACAGCCTGGCACCGAGCCAAAGAGCGCGGATTGGACAGCAACAGCCTGCAACTGTTTCTTTGTGCCCGCAGGAGATTTGTATCCCCAGAGATTGGATGAGTATTCAACTTCAATGCATTACTGCTCGAGAATTCAATTGTCAGAGTTATGTACTTGTTTTGAGTATCTAATGTAGACGTTATAACCAAGTTCATTTACGAAACGGTCTAAATGAATGATATACTGAACGTATGTCCTCTTGATATGTGTAACAGTTTGTAACTGCCTGAATATATACCTTTTGTATTCTGATAACCCTCTCGATAAGATCTGTTAGGTTTATATGCATATTCTATGTATTAATAAATGTATCCTCGTGTATTAGTACCCGTTTGTGTGTGCGTTGTTTGAGTTATATCGCATGGTTGGATTCTAAAGCCATTAAAAGAATCAATTTTGTGATTTACTGCTACAATTTATAATTGTCCCAGTAAATGCCCAAACCCTACAGAACAAATGCAGTCACAGAGCACTACATTTAATTTGGCGTCCTTGGGTGGGCTCGACAAGACTGAAATGAGTCAACCAAGCGGAATAATTCATATAAAACGCCGCGGGTTTCATACACGACAATACAGTGTGTGCTGAAAGCCGAAAGGAAAAAAAAGTTCCCCTTGCTCTTTAAGCAGTGCTTGATTGTTTTGTGATCTTTTGCGATCTACCGGGTTGATTGCATACTTGATCTTGTGGTTTTCTGTGGTAAAACTGTGATTTCGTACTTAAAAGTAATACTCTTTAAGTTTAACGATGGTTGCTAAAAGGTCTGAATTCGAGTCGCTATTAAGCACTCTCTCTAGTAGCGACAAGTCTGACAACGATCTCCGTCATATCTCCGTCAGCGGAGAAGCTAGGAGAATAAATCTCCATTCTCTGAGAGAGCTAGCGAAGGACATAGAGAGATTTGACCCCGCAGTGTCAGAGAATAATATCGAGAGGTATATTCAAGACCTTGGGTATACCTTGCAGTACCTGCCAAACGCCACAGAACAGGAGAAAGTGTTTCTGGTCAGGAAAACTACCAGCAGAGCTGTACATGAGTGGATGGCTAGGCAGATGAAAGAAGTCTGTAATGACTTTGAACAGCTGTGTCAAGAACTTATCGAAGAATACAGTGCGTTTATTGACCCGTCTGCCGCGATAGCCGCCGCACTTAACATTAAGCACGAGAGAGCAGAGTCCCCTCGCGAATATTACGAGAGACTTAGACGAACTTATTTTGCAGGGCGAAATGATGAGGGTTGCGAAGAGAACACACATTTCAAGGGTTTATTCATTGCAAATCTCCACCCATCAGTCAGAAAGATGATCTTAATGCATACAGATGCACAGACCATGAAAATGACTGATATTAAGAGATTCGTGCAAAAAGCCTGGGAGTATGATGTCCAAAGTCGCTCTGAGCAAAAAGCTGTTAAAGTGACTGTGTTCGCCGTCAGAGCCAGCAGGGTTAACTCCCTCCTGCTCGAAGGAGCACAGGCTCCTGAGCTGGCTAAGCCCCGTTCCAAAGCAGGCACACAGGACCGCACCCAGCGTCCTAAGTGCCATGAGAACACCGGGGGAGGGAAAGGGCTAGAAAAGGCTGAACAAAAGGATTCAGTAGCCACCCGCCTGGCCAGGTTCGAACAAGCTTTATTAGGACAGGGACAACCGCTCCCCAAGGCTGCCGGAAGCGTGAATGAGCTGATACTCTCCACTGGAGGAGGCGGAGACCCGCCCCCTCTCCCTCCCTCAGTCTATCTGATTGAGCGGAAGGGTTCCTGCCTGGATAAGGTCAGCCACTCCCAAGCGAGTGCTGACTCCACCCCTGAAGTCACAGAGCAGGCAGTAAAACACAGAGGAAAAGCAGGAAGCTTTTACCTCAAGGCTGCCATGGGAGATGTCTTACACAGTGAGACATTGATTGACACTGAGGTTGAAAGGTGTTTGATATCACACGGCAAGCTCAAACGGGTAGAAAAAGAAAAGGGCATGCGACTCAGAGAGGAACCTTTGGTGGATCACCAGAAAGGCAAAGTGTGGAAACAGGTCAAGGCTCCTAAGCCTTCTGTACAGAAGGAAAGGGGGGCCAAGAGGCAGACTGTGCTCACACAGTGCCCACCGAACACAGAAGCCCATGCGGAGATTCCTTCTGTTCCCTCTGGACAAGAAATACAAATATTTTCTTGTTCCCAGGATATACAGGGAAGTCGTGCCCCAGCCGAGGTCCCAACAGCCTCCCTGCCACAGGAGCGGTGCTCCAAGCAGCCGCCTGATCCACCAGGTAAAGCACACCCCTTTTACATCCCTAAAGAGGAGCAGATCTCCCCACCTGGCGATGAAAAGGAGCTTTCCCTGTGCACCCTGGCACCCAAGAGGGGTCAGGAACACCACCCTGTAGTGGTGGAAGGGATCCAGATGGCAGGAGAGCAGGTTGGTGATGTAACCCTCACCCTTAGCCCTGAGAGGTCCTCTATTAGTGAGGATCTGCTTGAGCAGCTGTCACAGGGCCACCGCCAGGTGCCCCTGGCACAACATTCACAGGTTAGACAGAGAGCCCAGCTGGACACTGGGACTACTGCGCTGTGGACACCCCTGATCCCAGATGCCGATTCCCTCTGCTGTGACTCAGGGAACCTGCAGTCAGGTAACATTATTTCTCACAACTACCAGGTAGTGAGTGAGACTGACCTGATTGTTCCTGCCTCAACGGCAGGGTTGCCAACACACCCAGTCCCCAGGAAGGGACAGGGAATGAAAGCCGAGCCGGTTCTCTCACAGCCACCAGCTCAGTCTGTCAGTCTGAGTCTGACCAACAGTGGTTCAGCCAGACTGGAGCTGGATGGTCAAGCCACCCGCCTGCCAGTGCAGGACATCGCAAAGAGGGGTGTCAGAATCCCTGCCTGCACTGACATGGGCCTGGTGGGTGATAGTAAGTTCAAAGACAGTGAACTAGCTATTCCACTGCTGGGGCAGCTCCTTGAACCCCTAGCAAGGGAAGGGGGGAGCGAGCAGGTGTCCTACACCCACGCCCAGCAAACGATTGTAAACATGCCGATAGAGGGATTCCTCAATCAGGAAGTGTGCAGGGTGGACCTGAACAGTGAGAATGGGATAACAATCCCAGATCACTCAGGTGCTCCAGATGACCACTCAGCCGAGGGTCAGGCATGCTCCACCGCTGCACCACCCCCTGCAGGGTTCCTAGAGCACAGGCATGAACTAATCGAAAAAGCAGATGCCCTGGAAACGGAGGAGCAGCATCAGCTGCTGTGTCAGATCTCCCCAGATTTCCAGGATGGTGATGCCCAAGATGCCACAGGGCATACTGAGAAAGACACCATGTACACGCTGTGCCAGCTTAGAAAGGCAACAGTCACTCAGAAGGAGATGACTGGGATCAGCCACCCGAAAAGACTTTTGGGAGGACTGATTTCTGCCGCCACTGTTGCAAGTTTGCTTTTTCTGGTAGGTTTGTGTGCTACTGGCACTCTCACCCTGACTGCCCCAAGAAGGAAGGTGTCAGAGATGCCAGAGGGTAGTGACAGACTGTATCGACAGCAGCAAAGGCTGGAAAGCTTAGGGAAAACCCTACAGGCAACTTTCTATGCAACAGGGTTAAACCTTATCCCCCAACCAGTGGAGATGATTGCCAGTGTTATACAGTGGGTTTATGCTTGTGTGCAACAGGCCAGAATGTTGACACAAGACCTGTTAAGAGAGCTTAGTGCCACTGTAGCCAGTCTAACCATGGCAGAATTCCCAAACCCACTTGATTCCACTTTTTCTCAGTAGAGGAGTATGTGACATTAACCCCATCGTTCATAGCTCACCCAGAAGGCAAACCAAGATTGAATTCGGTTCCAAATCTTGAGATGGGTATGGCTACCAAAGCTATCCATTGGCTGTGTTTAAACGATTCACCAATGAAGGGTGTAAAGCTACTAATGAGCAGAGGGAGGTTAATGAACCCCATGAAGAGCAGGTGGGAAGTAAATGGCTGGTCAGCACACCACATTTAACTGTCACTATGACTTGTGACAGGCATGATACAGCTACCACAATGCAACTACCTAACCAATAGTTTTCCTGTAAGTTCCCGAGGAGGCCATAGTACAGCTTGGTGACTTAATAGTGTACGGTCTAGAACCAGACAATATAAGACCAAACTTGAGGTCTTGGATGCCTTCAGAGGCCACACTATTGAATTGGATGGAAATCCAAGAAACAGTAAGCCCTGAAGAGGTACAGGTAGTTAGTTTGCTTTAATGGAACAAACCTCCAAACCACCCTAGCAGATACCCAACACAGGTGTTGTGGTTTATCGGGGGGCTGGGAACAGGAACTGTTGTTATTGTAACACTACTGCCGGGTAGCTGGATCATGACTTGATGTACTCTGAATGCTGTACTCTCACATCAAGATGTACTCTGGGTAGCATGAATGAGTCAAAGGTAGAATGTCAAAAGAAAGGAAGTTACTTCTTCCCCAATATCTGCCTATAGAGGTATCAGATATTGACAGTGAACTTTCTGATGTGTAATTCCTAGACTGAGATAATGTCTCCTACCTCGTTTATAAATACTCCAGATGTTGTTCATAATGTTTGTATCCAATGCTGGTTCCGGTATGAATTCTCGAGGAGTAATGTGGACATTTAAGGTTAATGTTCTAATGACAAGGGACATCACTTAACTCTGTTTTGTTTTGAAGGCAACAACGCCTCAGGACCTCGTGACCTTCAAAAAGGGGGGATATGTAGCGGCAATGCTTGTTAATAAGACAGAATTAAGTGTTGTGGTGCTTTCCCAAATGAGGCCCCATCTCTCTCTTCATCTCTGTGGTGCAGCCACAGAGAAGCTATTCATGCAGGCTGATTTAAAGATGTTTTCTTTTGATAAGGGACAGCTCCCAAATGGGGATGCACTTAGCTAAGCCTGGCTATCATGATCAGTGGTCATCCATTATCAAAAGAAAACATCTTTAAATCAGCCTGCATGAATAGCTTCTCTGTGGCTGCACCACAGAGATGAAGAGAGAGATAGGGCCTCATTTGGGAAAGCACCACAACACTTAATTCTGTCTTATTAACAAGCATTTCCGCTACACTAGCATGTATAATGTATTAATCATTTTGCATTCTGAACGGCTGGATATGTACATCAGATGATGTCCTCACATATAATCAGAAGCATTTCAACCAGTAACACATTTCTTAGCTTTGTTAGGGGGATGAAGTGACACTACAGAAAAAAAAATCAAGAATGTCCTAATATTAGTACATAATATAGTGGAATCTTATATATAAAGCTAAACATTGCAATTACTTGCAATGAAAACACAAGGCATATGTACAGATGCAGCCATTCAAAATGCGTGGGGTATTTCGCGGTACACCGCGGTGGGCTTGTTACATAAAAACGCAGTGTTACGCGGTGTAACGCGTCATTTGACGTCATACCGGAAAGTATCCCGAATCACCTTGTAAAACCGCCAGGAGGAGCCAATAAAGCTTAACCTCTCATGTACAGCATTTGAGCTTTTAAATTTAAACTGTGTATTACAGCATGTTAATCATCAGTCATTAAAAATTTGGTATATTTTATGAAAGCAAGATTACTCAGTAGGGCAAAAGTACACAACCTACCTTTATCATAAATATTTTAATTATGCAGAAATATTTTATGCATCAAAGCCTTTACTGAAGATATTACTAATAGTATTAATAATGAATGACTTTGGACAAGCTGTAAACTCAAAGTATTCCACATTCTTTCTAACCATCATTTTAAACAAAAAGACTTTTATTTTTTTCATTGACAAACACCACAGCGTTTCATTGATCTAACTAAGGAGGACAGGACATTAGCTAGCCAATATGATAAAGGAATAAATGACTTTTTTTGTTCATTTCTTCAGCACATATGTACAAGAACTTGGAAACTGTCCAAGCCCTACTTTGTCAGGCATTTTCTTTTACTATAACGGACATAAAAACTCCCTTGCTTTTAACAGAGCGTTTCATAATTTCTAACAACGAAAATGATTTAAACTGTGACCCTTATCATTCAACCAGAGCTCAAAATATCACAAGGATCCTCAAGAGCACAACAAAGACTGTATTAAAAGATACTTGTATCAGATACATGAGAATCCAGGCTTTTTTATCTATGCTTTCTTATCTACGCTAAGAAGTAGTCTTTAAAATTTATCACACAGTAAAAAGTCAAATTTCTGGGGAGTCCGTATACCAGAAATTATGGTAACGTTTCAGAAGGGTGTCAGCCAGTCAGATTCTAGGACCAGATTTTTTTTTATGATCGAGAATATAATATGTAATCACGTATCTAAAGAAATTAATAATGATATTAATTTAAGGATCTAAATATCTAAATCTATGTATCTATATAGCTGGTAGTATTACTGTATTTCACTTTCTTTGTAAACATGTTTTGTTAACACCCAAATCACAGGTGGATTCTGTTTTTTGGTCTGTTATGGTCTGTAGCTCAAATCCTGCTTAACTAAAAATTAGACACAAGAAGAGTATTATTGGACAATGTTGTGAGGCTCTGGCAGAATTTATCTGTAAACTGAAGAGTTATAGAGGAGACAGGTTGTGTATCGCTTCTTTTGACACTTGTAAAAAAAACATTCCAATGTTAATGTGACACGGAAGATAATGTGGTGTATTGGTCGTTAGTGAAAAGATTTAATAATTTAATCTCTTTACTGTGCACATTTTAATCCATTTAGTATTTAATATTTATATGGAATTTAACCACTAAAGGGAAATTTTTGTAGTTATGCATAAAACGCAGAGGAGCATAATGAAGGTCATAAAGGTCATAAACGATATTAATTTAGGAACATAAACATATTACTGTATGCAAACTGTACTGTATACAGTATGTATATGTATAATTAATGTCTTTACTGTGCCCGTTTAAGTATTGAATATTTATATGGAATTTTACCACTGAAAGGAAATCTTAGTAGCTGAGCATAAAAAGAATAGGAGCATACTGTAACGCGTGCGAAGGCCATAAACGATATTAATTTTGGAACATAAACATACAGTATATGGCTGGTCTCGGTACTTTAAAGAAAAAAAAAACACCAGTATTCTATTTCTCCCTAAACATTTTAAGCATTGAAGTCTTTAACTAACATGTGAAATAACATAATTTCAGTCTATAAAAAGTGGTAGTTTAAAGCTTTTCTGTGAATACGCTCGATACCGGAGTCAACAAGCATACTTTTAGAATTTGATTAATAGGGAACATAATATGGAATCACGTATCTAAAGAAATTAATAATGATATAATTATATTAATGTACTGCAACACAGTAGTACACGCTGTACAATGTCTCTTGACACAGTATGTGTAGGGCTGTTTCACCTTTCCTCATATGACCTTGCAGGTGGTACTGTGGTTTACGTTCCTGACTTGTAATCCAGAGGTTGTGTGTTCAAAGCCAGCTGGCGTTGTGACTTTTCTTTTAACAAACATTTCTTTGAAAAAATAGAATAGCAACATTATGGACAATTAATTGACAATAAATATAGAAAAGCACATATTAAATTTGGGAAATAGTTTTAATATGTAAATAGTTCCCTGGTTCTGCACCCCTGGGTGTTTCTCTCTCTCTCGCTCACTCGCCCTCCCCCTCTCTCTCTCTCTCTCTCTCGCCCTCCCCCCCCTCTCTCAATTCAATTCAATTTAGGGTGCTTTATTAGCAGGGATTGTCGTGTGTCTCTCTCTGGTCTGGGCGTGGGAGAGCTCGCTGGCAGGTGGTGACAGAGAAGAAAATAAAGGTAGCTTTTAACTCCGCAAATCAGACACCAAAACACATCAATACTCCATTTCTCCCTAAACAAAGCACCAAAGTATTACATGTGGTTTTCATCACTCTCTGCGGGAGTGCTGGCTGTGACGAATTAAACCGGTTTCACAGGTATTTTCAAAGTAGAAGGGGTCGAGTCTTCAGCGGGAGGGGGCAACAAGCTGCCCAGCCGTGTGGAATGCTACAGAACCCTAAACTGACAATACACACTAGCCGAATATTTGACCAAGATATCCAGACACAGCTGCATGAGCTCCACCAGTAAAACACAAAGTATTATGCTGGTCCACACTATTTGCAACCGTCATTTTAAATGAAAAGACTTTATTTTTCCATCCGCAAAACGTAACACCCACCACAGTATTTAGTTGATTTAACAAGGATGGGCCATTGGCTAGCCAATATGATAAAGGAATAACTTACTTTTTTGTTTATTTCTTTAGCACATTTATTTGAACATTTCCATCGATTGTACAAGCACTGAAAAACTGTTTAATCCCTAGTTCGTCTGGCATTTTCTTTTACTATAACAGATATAAAAACTCCCTTGCTTTTAACAGAGCGTTTCATAATTTCTAACAATGAAAATTATTTAAACTGCGACACTTTTATCATTCAACGAGAGCTCAAAATATCACAAGGATCCCCAAGAGATCAACAAAGACAACAGAAAAAGATATGTGTATAAGATACTGTCCATGGGAATCCAAGCTTTTTTATCTACGCTAAGAAGTAGTCTTTAAAATTTCTTCATTACACAGTGAAGTCAAAATTCCCTGATGTGCCTATATTAGTACGCTGGGCAAACGTTCCGAGGTCAAATTCTTCCAGCACGGGTGTTGCCAGCCTTTTCCAGGTGTGAGTAGGCACTTTGCAGCATGTAGATGATTGCATCCTCCACACCAACAATGGGCTGGTAGGCCAACTGTAGGGTGTCCAGTGATGAGCTAACCAGGGGTCTCAGGTGGGATAAGACCAGCCTCTCCAGTGTCTTCATGACGTGAGAAGTCAGTGCAACTGGTCTGTAGTCATTGAGGACAGAGGGGCGCCCTTTCTTTGGTACCGGGACCAGGCATGATGTCTTCCAGAGCACAGGGACTTTCTCCAAGCGCAGGCTCAGGTTGAACAGTCCACTCAGCTGAAGCACTCCACTCAGCTTATCAGCACAAGCCCTCAGAACTCCTGGTCAGATGTCGTCTGGTCCTGTGCCTTTACCCTGGTGCAGCCTCTTCGGCTCCCTCTTCACCTGGTCAGCCGTGATGGTCAGCCTGGCCTGGGGGATGGTGCTCATAGCGCTTTCAGTGCTGCAGGTGTTAATGGAGGAGGTGTTGGAGAGCAGCAGCTGTGGGGGATGGAGGGGTGAGTAGCTGTCGGGGGTTGTAGCCATGATAGTGGGGGGGTGGAGGAGGTGTTGGGCAGTCGCAGCTGTGAAGCGTTAGGGAGCGTGTGGCTGTGGGGAGATGGGTGTCGAGCCACAGAGGACCCTGAATCAAACCTGTTAAAAAACTGGTTCAACTCGTTGGCCATCTCCAGGTTCCCCTCCATTGCACCCCCAGCCTGTTTGAAGCCAGAGATCTACAGTAGGTACTGAATGAGGATGAGGATTTTGAAGATGACTCGAAACCTGATAGGAAGCCACTGCAAGGACTTGAAGACAGGTGTTAGGATTCTCGCTGTCATATTCTAAACATATTGAAGATTGCTCAGTGTGGATTTAATTTCCCCAGTGAACAGGATGTGCATTTATTAATTCTAGAAAAAAAGCCTTTCTTGATTTCTCTAGTTCCTAGTTTCTCTAGTTCCCTTTAAAATAAACTATTATTCCACAATGCAGAGTATTACATGGCCAGTATTTACATATGTATTTACAATTTGTGATTTAAAGAAATTAACACAAGCAGCTTTTGGGGATTTAAGTGTTGGCTGAGTTATTGCAGGATAAAAAACTTGAGATGTTGGTAAGAAAAAGATAATTTTGGTAAAGTTGAGGAATACAGTGATAACAAGAACACTTCCTAATGGGGTTAGGCATACTTTTGATGAAGATGATGAAGTTAACAGACTTTTAACAGACATTTCAGTATCTATGTATGTTTACATAGATACTGAAATGAGGATTGTATTTTAGATTTTGTGTAGTTGCTAGCATTGAACTGTGTGTTGGATGCACGTGAATTGACGGAATGGGCAAATATAGCTGATGCTGATCCACAGAGCCAGCATATTAAGATGTTTATAATTAGAGGCAATTTGTTTAAATAACTAGTTATGGATACTGAGGTGGAAAGGCTGATTCTAACACTGTGCATAGTTCCATCCATACAGTGCCTTTAATTCCATCCATTTTCTAATCTCTTTATCCAGTACAGAGGATTTGGAGCCTATCCCAGTAAGCAACGGACACAAGGCAGAATACACCCTGGACATACAGATGCAGCCATTCAAAATGCGCGGGGGATACCACATTATTTTGTGGTGCGCTTTACGCAGTCTACCGCGAGTTACCGTAAATTCTCCTATAATACCGCAAGTAAAATAATAGTATCCAGAATTTCCGCAAGGTGGAGCTAATAAAGCTCAACCTCTCATGTTTGAGCTGTCACCATCAAAGTCTTTAACGAAGATATTACTAATAGTATTAATAATGAATGACCTTGGACAAGCTGTAAACTCAAAGTATTGCCCTGGTCATTCATTGATTCATTTTTTTCATTGACCGTCTTTGTAAAAGTAACACCACAGCATTTCGCAATCACGCATTTGTTTCCAATCATGCAAAGTACAGTAATTTTCGAGAATCGATTCACCATGCCTTTCACATGCTCTTAAAAGAGATTGATTTAGGAACATAAACATATTACCGTATGCAAACTGTACTGTATACAGTATGTATATGTATATTTAATGTCTTAGCTGTGCCCGTTTAAGTATTGAATATTTATATGGAATTTTACCACTGAAGGGAAATCTTAGTAGCTGAGGATAAAAAGAATAGGAGTATACTGTAATGCGTGTGAAGGCCATAAACGATATTAATTTTGGAACTTAAACATACAGTATATGGCTGGTCTCGGTACTTTAAAGAAAAAATACACACCCGTATTCCATTTCTCCCTAAACATTTTAAGCATCGAAGTCTTTAACTAATGTGATACCGGAGTCAACAAGCATACTTTTAGAATTTGATTAAAAGGGAATATAATATGGAATTGCGTATCTAAAGAAATTAATAACGATATAATTATATTCATGTACCGCAACACAAGAATAGTACACGTTGTACATTGTCTGTTGATAATGTTTCTGTAGTGCTTTTTCAGCACTCTGCATGTGACCTTGCCTGTGGTGCAGTGGGTTAGGTTCCTGACTCCCACATCACACAGTCTGTGATCAAATCCTGCTGGAGCCATGAATTTCCTTTAACAAACATTTCTTTGAAAAAATGAAACGTTTCCCTGAGTCAGAGATTGAATAAAACCTCACTCGCACCAAACAAATTTATATATCTAAATATCACGACATGATCGAATTTAAGTCATTTTAATAACAATGAATAGTCACCTAGGCGTTGACCTAAAGTCATAGCGCAGGCAAAATCTGAACACCCAACCTGTGGTTCAGAAGTCAGGAACATAGACCACAGTACCACCCGCAAGGTCACATAAATAGCTACCTCATGCAATTGCTACCAGCCTTCTGTACACCTGACTTGTAAATATCTCTGGAAAGCCTCCCATGGTATTTTTCTAAATGTTTAGTAAATAAACTTTAATAAAGGATTCCTGTGTGAGTTCCTCCTGCATGCACTGGTGACTGAACCGCCCAGAACTGGAAGGGACCCGCTGGACGTCACCACAGCCAGGCAGAATAGGGACTGTGACATAGATGCCGTCAGGAAGTCAAGCAGTGCATTTGGGGGAGTTGTGCAGTTCCTACACCAACACTATGTCTGTGAGCAACTATAGCCAGTTTTAAAACCCAGCTCCCCTTAAGACAGGGTTACATATGCATGCATGCATTATACTCAAACTCATTTAATAATCTGCACACATATTGCAGCTTAGGGACCCTTTAACTAATGGCAACTTTAAAGATTATTGTACATTTGAAAATAATCTTGGTAATAATAATCATAGAAAAAATAACACACGAATGTTGCAAGAGCATCTGAAAGAGGTTAACAGTAAAGACTAAAAGATAAAATGTAAATATATATGTGCATTTGTGTATTTAAGGTGATAAGGTCACCTTCATGCTGTGAATAAATGTCATATATAATTACATTTAAATGACATAATTACAAAAGGCGGTGACACAGTGGTACAGTGATAGGCCACTGGGTTCAATTCTTGACCTGAGGTTCTATCTGCATGGAGCTTGTTTGTTCTCGTTGTGTTTGCATGTGTTTCCTCCAGATCTGATTGGATGGATCAACAGACAGGTTTTAAAACGGGATAGAGAAATCACAGCACTCTAATCAAAAAGGGATTTTCTTTTTATTATTTTTCCTTTGTAGGTATGGTTAGTTATGAACCTTTAAAGCCACAATACAAGAGGTTTTATGGGTTACCTTTAAATCATTAATTTTTAAAAACTCAGAACATTGGTGTTATGACCACTAAATAATTTCAAATGATCTCTAACTTACTGATCAGGTCACTAAACAGGTGAACTGATCAATTAAAGATCTTTGAAATAAAACATGCTTTACCAATCAAGTAACCAGCTTTATGAACAGTTCAGATTTAGAAACTTAAGCAATCCATTACATGTGCTGATATGATTATCTGCTTTGTTGGGTTTGGTCTGTACATTTGGTAATTAAATGTATCTCAATATTGTTGTACAATATTTTGTCATATAATTCACAAACCAGACTTAAGAGGATTTTCTCCTACATTAAGATTTGTTATGTAAATAGAAACTGATTGATAATGGTATAAAACATGTTACACTAAAACTACCTAGTCAAACAGTTCTTAACATTTGCTGTATCTTTGCAGATTTTAATTTAACAAACATGTGTGATCAATGAAAAAATTTAAACTCCAGGTGTTTTGACTAACAAAGTAGTATCATATTAGCAGGAAGAAAATGGAAAAAAATATGAACCAGCAATAGGTGTTCAAAAGCTAACTGTTTCATTAACACTACTAAGCAAAAAACATGCTCTTTGTAAGACAAATTCTTACTCCCACACAGCCAAAAGTTTTAATGACTTATTTTGCAGGGTAGTCATTATTCTTAAACATAGAGTAGATTATGTTAATTATAAGATGCATTAATCATTATTTTTGCTTATTAAGATGTGCCTTGGAAAATTGTAAACAAAGTGAGCATCAATGTGACAATGGGATCACACACAGTTACAGTATGCTGGTAAAGACACTAATCTGTTTAATTTGTACAGATGCAGCCATTCAAAATGGGTGAGGTATTTCGCGGCATACCCCGGTGGGCGTGTCACAGTATCACGCGGTATCACGCATTTCACGTGTGTCACGTGACTAACTATCCGGCGTCGCCTTGTAAAACCGCCAGGGGGAGCTTAACCTCTCATGTACAGCATTTGAGCCTTTAATTTTGAACTGTGTATTACAGCATGTTAATCATCAGTCATTAAAATGTTGGTATATATTATGAAAGCAAGATTGCTCAGTTGGACAGAAGTACACAACCTACCTTTATCAGAAATATTTATGCATCAAAGCCTTTACTGAAGATATTACTAATAGTATTAATAATGGATGACTTTGGACAAGCTGTATACTCAAAGTATAATTTCTTTAGCACATTTGTACAAGCACTTGGAATCTGTCCAAGCCATACTTTGTCAGGCATTTTGTTTTACTTCAACGGGGCATAAAAACTTCCTTGCTTTTAACAGGGCGTTTCATAATTTCTAGCTATGATTTAAAATGCGACACCTATCATTCAACTAGAGCTTAAAATATCACAAGGAAAAATACACACCGGTATTCCATTTCTCCCTAAACATTGTAAGCTTCGAAGTCTTTAACTAACGTGATACCGGAGTCAACAAGCATACTTTTAGAATTTGATTAAAAGGGAATATAATATGGAATCGCGTATCTAAAGAATTTAATAACGGTATGATTATATCCGTGTACTGCGGCAGGACTGTGTAAGGCTGTTTCGCCTACCTGAACATGCGAGCTGTCTTGTAGCCTACTGGTCTAGATGCGTGACTTCCAACTGGTAGGTTGTGTGTTCGAATCCAGCTGGTGCTGGACTTTTATTTTAACAAACATTTCTTCGAAAAAATAGGTAAGTGATATTATGGACAATCAATTGACTTTTATATTTCAAAATATCGCAACATGATCGATATTTGCGATATTTTGAATATATCTTCCCTTCTGACAGTGGTTCCTGCTTCTATTGTGTGTGTGTGTGCAACAGTAAATTTTTATAGAGAAATGGAGGCGGGACAGTATGCGTTACAATATAAACATTTATATTGATTTAAATCGTGTTCTGATTTAAATCGCAAACGCGTGTTTAATTATGTGTTTTTTAATCATGATCAGGCTAATGCATTTCTACATTTTCTGTATGAACCAGCTTAGAGGTTCATACAGAAAGACAGCTTGTGTTTAAATTGAGTGTAAGGTAATTTATGCTTCTAAAGTCATGGTCAGTATTGTTGTACTGTGCTGTACTGTGTCACGTTATTTTATAGCGTTTTTATTGCGTTATTAAATCCGGTGGCGCTGTGTTAGTTTCCTGACTCACATTATTTAAACTGCGACACTGATCATTCATCTCTAAATAAACTTTATTTTATATAGCATTTTAAGCGAATAGGTAATTAGATTGCTCATAAACCTAATCACTTTTTCTACATAAACACAGCGTGATTGCTCTCTGAAAATGCTTTTCCTTTATTTTTAAAGTAGGCTCAGATTTCAACTATAGATCGTATTATTATAAACTTTCTTGGAAAAATGTATTTTATGTAAACCATGTTTGCTATTAATTCATTTAGGGCTAAAATACGTTCATTGTCTTCTAATCGAGTCGAGTTGACATTGGAAGCCTGCCACACCCGGACCGTTAACGCATTAGCACGTCAAAGCCCATTGAGCCAGTATTGGCTTTAGTATCCCCCCCTTCTCCCCTCAATTCAATTCAATTCAAGGTGTTTTATTTACATGACAGATGGGTACAAGCAGTGTTGGGTACTGTATGTATATTGTAACGCTTACGGCAGACAGGCACTGTGTAGGAGCCGACGCACCAGAGCAGCGCCTGCAATTTTTATATTTATAACTTAGTTTTTAAAATTAGTCAAGCAATACGAAGCATCTCCTTTTACTTAGTGCCTGAGCATACTGCAACGCGTGTGAAGCCCATAAACGATATTAATTTTGGAACTTAAACATACAGTATATGGCTGGTCTCGGTACTTTAAAGAAAACATACACACCAGTATTCCATTTCTCCCTAAACATTTTAAGCATCGAAGTCTTTAACTAACGCGATACCGGAGTCAACAAGCATACTTTTAGAATTTGATTAAAAGGGAATATAATATGGAATCGCGTATCTACAGAATTTAAAGACCAGACAATCGCAAACTCGTTTTCAATAAAATTATTTTATTCATTCAGCAGTTTGTGAGAGGGACATCCAGCAGGGAGAGAGACACACACCGGTTTTCATTGACAACATTGTTTTTTTTTCAATTCCTCTTGTCTAACAGGAATGTTTTGTTTGTGGACAGACTGTTAGACAAGAGGAAAAGACTGCCTCCTCCTACGAAGCATTTCGTTGATCCGATCACGAATTCTTTTCCAGTCGTACGCAGCAAGGGTTGAGAATCTCCGATTCACCATCGTACTAATGGTTTCCCGGAGATTGGGTTAAAAAAAAACAAAAAACATACTAACAACTGTGCCATCCTACTCCTTAGTTAATACATTTTATTATTCATAAACAGTTAACATTGTTAGCAAAATATTTTGAATTATATTTAACCCTATTTTTTCTTTAGTTTTGTATTTAACTTATTATATGATAGTCAGACTTAATGTATATTTGAACAATGAAAATATATTTTTACAAGATTTTACATTAAGCACTTAAAATTAATATGGTTAATAATAGTAAACTGTAACATGCTGTAACAAGATCGGTTACAAGAAGAAAATGCTTTCAGAGAAAATGTTTCAACCAAACTTGTTCCCACACACCCCGCCCCCACTACCATTAGAATATACACAAACATTTTAGCGTTTCATTCTGAGCAGAAGACCCTCACACCTGAAGAGTGCTGGCTGTGACGAATTAAACCGGTTTTACAGGTTTCAATCACAGACCATGTGACATGGGACTCAGTAAACTACAGTAACACCGTATTTGATAACGCTTTAAAAACGCTATAAAATAATGTGACTTGGCACAGAACAAGTTTACAACACAGTACAAAGATAAATGCTGACCATGACTTTAGAAGCATAAATTGCCTTACACTCAATTTAAACACAAGCTGTCTTTAGCCCTCTAAGCTGGTTCATACAGAAATGTAGAGATCTAGGCTCAGAACACACGGCTTCATTAGCGAATACATATGCAGGACAACTAGAGAAGACGTTTTACAGAGGGTGGATTTTTAGAAACATCCCATCAGACATCCCATCATATTCACAACGTGAAATCTAGAAAATAATATTACGTAACCAAAATCCGCAATATGGAAACAGAACCTGTGTAATTGTTGATAGATGATGTACTCGTAACATTTTTTCAAGACGAACTACAACATTTAAAAAATGACTTGTATGTACTTGATATCTCTAATCAATCCACGGGTCCCAGCACAAAACGAAAGTAAAACGCATACCGTTTCTCGCTTCTTATTGCTCAAAAGTAATTTGACCGTATGAAATGCATAATATAAACCTAGAAACATATACGTGAGCAGTACTTAAGCACTGTAGTATCGGTGTTAAGACATACCTCTCAAATACTGTAAATCAAGTTAAAAATATCTCAAGACCGATTCTGGTCGTAATGAAACCATGCAAGGGAGTTTTTATGTCCGTTGCAGTTCTTTTGCAACATGAATATAATTATATCGTTATTAATTTCTTGAGATACGCGATTCCATATTATATTCCCTTTTAATCAAATTCTAAAAGTATGCTTGTTGACTCCGGTATCACGTTAGTTAAAGACTTCGAAGCTTACAATGTTTAGGGAGAAATGGAATACCGGTGTGTATTTTTTTCTTTAAAGTACCGAGACCAGCCATATACTGTATGTTTATGTTAAGATTTCCCTTCAGTGGTAAAATTAGATATGAATATTCAATACTTAAACGGGCACAGTTAAGACATTAAATATACATGTACATATTTTATACAGTACAGTTTGCATACGGTAATATGTTTATGTTACGCGATTAAAAAATAAATAAATAAAACTGGAAGGTCCAGCACCACCATTATGTTTATATGGTTGTTTTTGTTGGTTGGTTGTTATTATGGTTATTAATAATTCGATCTATAGTTGTAATCTGAGCCTAAATAAAAAGAAAAAGCAAGTGATTAGGTTTATGAGCAATCTAATTACTTATTCGTTTAAAACGCTATATAAAATAAAGTTTATTATTAATTTGCTGGACAGAGCGGTGAACATTATTATGCATAAGACAAAGATAACGATCCTGATCAGTTTAGAAATCTGTGTACGCTGTAAGGTTTTTACTTCTTAAACTTTTAAAATACACGTTTTGAATAGAAAGAAATCCTCTTCCTGGTAGTGTGTATAGCACGCCAGCACGTCTTTTTTCTCCAATCAGAGGGGTGTCAGATAGTGTCAGCCAATCACCATTCTGCGTTGGGTAGCAACGGGTGACTGTTCTCAGGCGGAAGATGTAAGCAGCTTAATGTTCGTGTTAAATATGTTTTTTTTAATTCAATTAAACGGGCACAGTTAAGACATCAAATATACATATACATACTGTATACAGTACAGTTTGCATACGGTAATATGTTTATGTTACGCGATTAAAAAATAAATAAATAAAAATGAAAAGTCCAGCACCAGCTGGATTCGAACACATAGCCTGCCAGCTGGTGGTCACGCACCTAGACCAGTAGGCTACAGGAGAGCTCGCATGATCAGGCAGGCGAAACAGCCCTACATAGCTCTGCCGCAGTACACGGATATAATCATACCGTTATTAAATTCTTTAGATACGCGATTCCATATTATATTCCCTTTTAATCAAATTCTAAAAGTATGCTTGTTGAATCCGGTATCACATTAGTTAAAGACTTCGAAGCTTACAATGTTTAGGGAGAAATGGAATACTGGTGTGTATTTTTTTCTTTAAAGTACCAAGACCAGCCATATACTGTATGTTTACGTTCCAAAATTAATATCGTTTATGGCCTTCACACGCGTTACAGTATGCTCCTATTCTTTTTATGCTCAGCTACTAAGATTTCCCTTCAGTGGTAAAATTCAATATCTACAACGGGCACAGTAAAGACGTTTACAGTACAGTAAGTCTTTCTACGACAGACCAACGGACCACGAGTGCCCCTGTCGGTCAACCAATCACGCACCGCGGTATCGCGTGTCATCATACCTGCGGTATCTGTACTGCGGTGTCTGTACCGCGCACTTTGAATGGCTGCATCTGTATGTATTATTCAACTTAATTAGGAAATTTTGACTTATTCTATAGTGATATTTGGGTTTTAATTTATTGTAACAATTAGAAATTAGAACAGTTAATACTGTTTCACATGTCTCACATGTGGATCTAAATATGCCATATACAATTTATTGAAATAACTCCAAAAACATGTATAATTAACATATTGTGTTTTATACGGATTTAAAAATCTCAGAATTAATAACTCCAGAGTTAAAATAGTTTGATTATAAGATGTTATGTTCTACCTTGTAGATTTTATCAGTCTCATATACTTAAATCACATTTATAGTCTCAGAGATGGACTGCTTGTAGTCATGTGGTTGGAAAAGTCAGATTGCCAGTTCAGCTGGAGAGAGCACAGAAGTGAGTTAACCAAAACAAATTGGTTGTGTGCTAACTTTTAAGGTGCAAGGGGTTTGTATATATTCACTGGCACAATTTTAGTTGTAAGAGTAATTTGTGAATTTACCTTGGCTATTAGTCCATGTACTCTGTGATCTTACTTCCTAGGTAGATTAATTCCATGTCTTCTTCTATCTGCTGGCTTCTTGTTGTGATTGTCTTGTCCAAAGTGTGGTTCTGCCTGAGTACTTTTGTCTTGCATGGATGCACATTGAATGCAATTTTCTCAGTAGTTTCTGTTAGAAGTTGACTTTTTGTGGTGGTTGAACAGTACTCAGTGTGAAAATTTCCTTCCAGCTTTCATCCCCAACCATCTAAATCCAGTTTCCTGATGTGTTTCTATAGCAGTACAGAGAGAAAATTGTCAGAGATAAATTATTCTACCTGCTCTCTTGATGTTATTAATGATGTCTTAGATAATCTAATGGTGTACTAGATATTGATAACTGTTTAGAAAGTGATATTTTTCCTGAAGCACTTGAAACTGCTGTAGTCATGCCCATGCTTAAGACAAGTAATTTAGACTACTGAATTTTGAAACAAGGCCCATTTCTAACTTGCCTTTTCTGAGCAAAATCTTAGAAAAGATGGTATGTAAGCAAATAAATGATTTCCAGATTAGCCTTCCAGGTTTTAAAGCTCGCATTGACAAATTAACCAAGACTGCTTTCTTTCACATGCGAAATATTGCAAGAGTTAGACCTTACCTTAGTCTGCAAGATCCTAGAAAATTGACATAAGCTTTTGTTTTCTATTAGACTACTGTAATTCACTTTGTATGGGACTACCCCCAAAAGTGACAGATAAAGATGCACCCATTCAAAATGAGCATTAAAACCCCTTACTGTGGGAATTTATCAGTACATGATTGGCTGGCCAAAAAGATTGACAGGTGGCATTTGTGGTGCATTATTTGTGAGTGAAATGATTGCTTCATTTAATCTCTTTACCATGCATGTTTAAATCCAGTTAATATGGAATATTAATGTGGGATTTTACAACTAAGGGGAAATTTGGTAGTTGAGCATAAAAATAACAGGAGTATAACATATCTGAATGTCATAAATGATATTAATTTAGGAATATACGTGAATATATTACACAAACTATATATTGCTGGTAGTGGTAGTTCCAGTATTCCACTTTCTTCATAAACATTTTATGCCTCAAAGTCTTTCACTCGGTCAGTTACTGTGGTTATTTTGGATAAGTTTTGACATGCTCATCATGACTATATTAAGTTGAAATACTTTATAAAAAGCTGTGTTTGAACCTTTTCTATGAATACTTGCTCTCGTTATCGCAGTAAAAAAAAAGTGTACTTTTTAGAATCCACTAAATAGGGAATATAATATAGAATCGCTTATCTAAATAAATTAACAATGATATTAATATAAGGATCAAAATATAATATATTTATTTATATAGCTGGTAGTATTACTATATTCAACTTTCTTTGTAAACATGTTTTAATTTGAATTTGACTCATTCACACATGATTACCTTTGAAGTAAGATGTGAAGACGGGGTTAATTTTAAGTCCTTTAAAATTAACCTCTCTTACACCTGAAGAAGGCTCCACGGCCGAAACGTTGTGTTCTCTTTCTTCTTTTTTTCAGCATGGAATAAACCTATTACTTGTTCCTTTGTAGTAAATATTATATACACTATATTAATAATTGTCCCAGTAAATGCCCAAACCCTACAGAACTGGTGTCTTCAGAGAGCACACTACACTGTTATTCTCAGGAGAGTAATGGTACAATGGTGTGAATGTCAGTCAGGACTGAGCCAACGGGGTCTGTTTAAGAATAGACTTGTATTTCTCCCTTTCACAGATATGAAATTATATTAGACTGTATACAAAAATGTTGCAAATTACATTTGATTAATAAAATTGAATGTCATTTACATACCTTTGAATTTTGCATCATTATTTTCTGGGCTTCTGCTGTTCTTTACTACAGAGTAGTCTGGATACTATTACTTACTGTGTCTAGTGTTATTGAGGTTAAGCACAGTCTTGGCAACCTACTAGAATTTGTGGGGTAAGGTTCCCAGTAATGTCCTTGATGGTACCATAAAATAGTTTAAAATTAATTAGCTCAATTGACCTGTAAGTTAGAAATATGTATTGCTCTGAAGAGATACAGTGCTTTTCCAAGTGAATTATAGTTTGGACTGTGTGCGTGTAAGACCTAAGTAGAGAAAAGTGGTTTTATCCATTTGAGTGAAATTGGTTCCCCTTCAATAAACAATCTTTTTTTTTCTTTTCACATTCAATTATAGAAATATAATTTTAAATCCAATTTTGAAAATATAAACATTGAAATGATAAGGCCTCAAATCATTAGAATCAGTGAAGTATTTGGCCTCAGCAAAATAAAGGGGAAAATGTATTTCATAATAGAAAAATAAGATGTCAGAACACATTTTGTAGGCATACTAAAGATAAATGCTCTTTTGTTTCTCTATAACCATAACAAATGTCCCCCATTTCCCCCAGAAACCATGTCTAGTGCTAACCGAGCAAATTAAAATGCATTTTGTTTTGCAGCAGGGACTGGATTTGAAGAATCTCTGAAATATTGTGCTCTGAAGTATTGTGCTCTCCCAGTCACAGTCAGAGTGATAGTGACAGTCTCCCAGTCACAGTGACACTCAGAAAATTAGAGGTTATAACTTGTTTTGTTCTCATTGAATTAAGATGTAGCCAACCAATCTTTCAATACATATCACTGTGATGAGTGTTACTGCCTGCACAATCAACAGAACAAAGGTGGAGGTCACCTTTAGTATTGTACAACAAAAGATGATCCTTAAAGGTTCAGCAACCTATTGAGGTTAGTTCAGCACCATGAACCTTACAGCTATGTGAAATCCTTTCATTGTGTTGGTTGATGAAATTCCTTTGCTTATCAGCACATGGATCAGGTAAAGGAGGAGAAAGATTTGTTCCTGAAATAATTTCTTATCTGAGCTGAAACTGGGATTGTGGTGGTTTTAATTTCCTTACATTCCTTGAAATTTGTCTTCAAACATGTCTTCATGGCTGATTTTCTTATGTTAAAAGTATCCTTTAATGAAAATTTTACCATGATTCAATTAAAGCTATAATGTGTTTCTGATTTCCCATATAATACTATAAAAGTAACAAAGGAAGCATAAATAACATTGTAATAAAATAAATAATAAATATAAATTGTAAAGGTTTCCAAATTATAAAACCCTACAGAGTGCTTCTGGAAAACATTTTCTGGGACTAAAGCATACTGGGTTATTATTGTTTGACAGTGACTTGATTAAATTAAATTAAAGCTCACTTTACAAATGATTCTTTTCTAATCTGTCTTTCTCTGTCCAGGTTCAAATGAAGAACAGGAAGAATGTTTAGATACTGTGCTCAGTAGATAACAGTTTAAATGTTTCTAGAAAAAACAGTCTGTTCAAAACATAAGATGTATTACGTATGAGTTACCTACACTATCTTCTATATTCTATTTTCTTATCAATTTATGGTATGTTTCAAAGAGAGGATCTACCCATATAAGGATACAAAACAAATAGCAATGTGTAGATTATTCTAAAAGAGGTCATTTGAATTTACTTATACTTTTAACGAAAACAAGATTAACGGGTTGAAGCTGAAGTTGAAGCTTTTTATGCAAAAAAAAAACATTTTTTTATTACCTTCTCTTTAGATTCATATTTATTATCTTTCGCTGATTTTTGCATAGATTCTTATATTGAGTCTTAAAACTTCTGTGAGCATCATCTAACGTTTAAAGATGTGCAGGCATTAATCTCAAGTAGTTTATCCATTTGCGTGGTGCACTATGGGGCAAATATAATAATTAAAAATAATAATTGCTTACACTTTTCTGGACACTCCACTCAAAGCGCTCCACCACCACCAATGTGCAGCATCCACCTGGATGATGCGACAGCAGCTATAGTGCGCCAGAACACTCACCCCACATCAGCTATCAGTGGGGAGGAGAGCAGAGAGTAATGAAGCCAATTCATAGATGGGGATTATTAGGAGGCCATGATTAGTAAGGGCCAATGGGAAATGTAGCCAGGACACCACGGTTACACCCCTACTCTTTTCAAGAAACACCCATGGATTTTTAATGACCCCAGAGAGTCAGGACCTCGGTTTTACATCTCATCCGAAGGACAGTGCCTGTTTACAGTATAGTGTCCCCATCACTATACTGGGGCATTAGGACCCACAGGGACCACAGGATGAGCGCCCCCTGTTGGCCCCACTAACACCTCTTCCAGGTGCAGCCTTAGTTTTCCCCAGGAGGTCTCTCATCCAGGTACTGACCAGGCTCACACCTGCTTAGCTTCAGTGGGTTACCAGTTGTGAGTTGCAGGGGGATATGGCTGCTGATATGAAAATCAGACAGGTAGTATTTGTGAGCCATTTGTCAGACATTATTATTAATGAAAATAGCAAACTAAATATAATCTGTGCTGTCCTTCTCCACTCAAAATGGAGATAAAAGCATAACTGATGGAAAGAATAATTCAAAATGATCTATCGTCCACCCATTTTTATGGGACATTTTCACACAAAGTTCCAACCACTGCACCCTCTCATTTTGTTGCAAAAAATGCAAATAACACGTTTTTGCCGTCTGTGATTTGACATTGTACTCTAAGCACTTTTTCTATTGTTCTTAAAGCTTGCATCCAGTTCTCCCTTAGTCAAACGTAACAGTCACCGTGGATTTGAAGATCCGTAAACTCCTTTGCATGGCCTGTCACTTGCCCTTGATTTTAAATATGCAACATGTGACAAAATACATTCATGAACACAGTAAACATCTCTAAATGAAAAGAAGTACGTAATACCTTTGATTAGTTTGTATATTATAAGAGATTCATTTTTTGATGTTGTTGCACTAGTGCTTTGCAATTTACTTGTAATTTCCTTTAACTTGTGACTTTTGTTTGTTTTTCACAATCATTTACATGGATTTTTTTATATTATAATCCATGTACTCAAAACTATAAACACAAACGGAATAACCTACACCCAACCTGCAAAACTGCAAAAGTCTCACTCAAAATGAAACATTTTTTTTCTATTCAAAAACATGTTATATTCCATCTTAATGAAACTTTGACTTCAAGACAAATAAATTGACCCTACAGAGTACTTACTAAACACTAGTGATAGCAATGAAAAACACTATAATAAAATTAGCTTTTCCAGTATTACCTTTACAAATCTTGCACTTGCAACAAAGAATATATTTAAGAACAAGAGGTTGGTTAACAAGAAAATAGTTGGTCAAATCAACATGGTGGAAACTGACATTGTCCCAGATTACAGATAGGTACTCCAGGCTACCTGCCTTTTGCAGTCAGGCAAGTGATCTGAATATTCTCAAGAAAAGTGATGAGATGAGAGGTGTATTAGGGCATAGCCTAGCACGATGATGGAGGATCCCATATTGGCTGATTGCTGCACAGAATGTGACATTTCCCCCTTTCTGGACAATGATGTTTTTTCCTCCTCTCCTCTGCTCATCAATACGGATGTATTCTCTTGAGGCTCCACTTGTGTTTTTCTCTAAAAAAATATGATAGTTATCAGAATTGTACATTTAGTATTTGTAGTAGAGCAAAACACACCAGTCACAGAAGGCCACAGAGCCTACATCACAGAGTGCTGAAAATTATACAGTGATGTTATAATATAAAATAATGTTTGTGGAAACTTACAGTAACTTACTTGCAAATATTGGTATCACAGTTCTTTCACTCTTTCAGTTTCTTTCAAATGGGACACAATATAATTGTTTTTGAACAATTCAATTCAATTCCACATTTGATTTCCTTTGGAGAATCCGGTCAAGGGTTGACAAACTTACTTTGTTAATTCCTTGAAATATGTCATTCATGAATTACTTGAATTGGTATCTCACAAAGCTGAATGGAATTGTTTTCCAAAACCATGTAGATACTTTAAGAGTTTCTTGCGCTGTAGTAAATAGTTGTAGTCTACCACTACCCTCTGGTCAAGTGTTCACAGTAGGCTACAGTTATACTATTTTCAAATTATACAGGACAGTATGAAAGATCATGAGAAATATTTACTGTAATACATTGGTACTCTCTGTACTGTATTGTGTACTTCTATTGTAATGCACAGTATTCCACAACACAGTACACAGACAGTGTCGTAGGAAGAGGGGTAAACGGGCAGGCGTTCTGGTAAGATTGAAGCAGCGCAGCAATCGTGCCCTGCTCCCGAGTATACTTCTTGCTAATGTTCAGTCACTGGACAATAAACTGGATGAACTGAGAGCAAGGCTTGCTTTACAACTGGCCATCAAGAACTGCAATGTGCTGGTGTTCACTGAAACCTGGCTTGACCCATCTGTTCCGGACTCTGCTATTCTCCCAGGAGGATTTTCTATTCACTGTCAGGAAAGAACAAAGGATTCGGGTAAGAGCAAAGGCGGCAGGGTATGCTTCATGGTAAACAATTCCTGGTGCACAGACATGGAGATTATTTTAACATCATGCTCTATACATCTTGAACATTTGACAATAAAATGTCGCCCTTTCTATCTCCCGAGGGAGCTCACATCGGTAGTTCTCACAGTAGTGTATATTCCGCCGCAGGCAAATTTCACAAAGGCACTGGATGAACTACACTCTCACCTTAACAGACACGAGAATACACATCCTGAGGGGGCATTCATCATAGCGGGTAATTTCAACAGTGCGAACTTGAAGAAAACAATGCCTAATCTAATGAAAATACAAACACGTTGGACAATGTATACACTCCCTTCCAGGATGGTTACAAAGCCCTCCCCCAACCTCCTTTTGGGAAATATGAACACACCTCCATTCTACTACTTCCCGTTTACAACCAGAAGCTTAAACAGGAGAGGCCAGCATTAAGAACCATTCAACGTTGATTAATTTTGCTACCACTGACTGGCAGATCTTCCGCAAAGCTGCCAAAAATAATATCAATCTGTATACGGACTAATTTACTGGCTACATCAGTAAATGCATTGAAGACGTGGTTCCAAGGATTGCTGTTCGCACATATGCAAATCAGAAACCGTGGGTAAATGGCGAGATACATGCCAAACTAAAAGCTAGGACAGCTGCATTCAATTCTGGCGATATGGATAAATACAAAAAATCCAAATACGACATCAGGAAAGCTATCAAGATAGCTAAAAACAACTACAGAGTAAAATAAGAGTCATATAATCACAGCTGCAACACACGGACCATGTGGAGTGGTATATGCACCATTACAGACTACAAAACGGTTTGATTTGCTCGCTTTGAGGTCAGTAACGCAGATCCAGTCAGGAAGATTCCAGAAATCCAAGACTCATCATATCCAGAGCAGATGTGTGTAAAGTTTTTAAAAAGACCAATCCACGCAAGGCTCCTGGCCCTGATGCTATCCCTGTCCGCGTTCTGAAGGCATGTGCAGACCAGCTGGCAGTTGTCTTCTCGGACATATTCAATCTCTCTCTAGCTCAGTCTATAGTTCCTTCCTGCTTTAAGAAAACCACCATTGTACCTGTTCCTAAGAAACCCAGAGTCAGCTGCCTAAATGACTACCGCCCTGTTGCACTTACATCAGTTACCATGAAGTGCTTCAAGCGGTTGGTCAAAGCATATATTACCTCCTCACTGCCTGACAGTCATTGGCCTGATCACAGACAGTGAAGAGTCTGCGTACAGGGAGGAGGTTGAAATCCTGGCAGCATGGTGCCAGAAGAACAACCTCTCTCTGAACATCAGTAAGACTAAGGAGATAATTGTGGACTACAGGAAACAGCAGGGAGGAGATCACGCACCTATCTACATCAATGGGACTGCAGTGGAGAGGGTCAGCAGTTTTAAGTTCCTGGGAGTTAACATCTCAGAGAACTTAACCTGGACCCACCACACCAACACCGTAGTCAAAACAGCACGGCAGCACCTATTCAAAAACAAAGATGTTTAGCATGCCATCATATATCAAGGCCAACTTCTACAGGTGCACTATTGACAGCATCCTGACTGGTTGCATTACTGCCTGGTATGAGAACTGCTCCGTCTGGGATCGCAAAGTACTGCAGACGGTGGTGAAGTCAGCGCAGCTCATTACCGGCTGTGAGCTACCAAATATCCAGGATATCTAGTCAGCTAGATGTCTGAAGAAGGCCAGGTCCATTCTCAAGGACCCCAGTCATCCCAGTCACAAACTGTTTTCCCTCCTACCGTCCAATAAACATTACCGAAGCATTCGGTCCAAATCCAAGTCCAACAGACTACGGAACAGCTTCTACCTCCAGGCAATAAGACTGCTAAATAGCCAACCTGCAGCTCCTTTAGCAAATCCACACAGTTTTCACTGTATTCAGCTTAACTGTACTACTTGTATATATTGTATACACCATGGACACATAGCAGCTCTATTCATATTGAGTTTTATTCAATTTCTATTACATCTATTATTATGTAACCTTATTTTCATAATCTCAATTTTGTGATTTTTGTGTTTTTGTGATTTTTGTGATTATTGTGATTTTTGTGAGCTTGCAGAAAAGACATTTCATTGCCAGCAATTACTGCTGCATGCTGTATCGTTTTGCATTTGATAAATAAACTTTGATTTGATTTGGTATTTATACTGTATGCAGCAAAGTAGAGAACAGGAGATTGAAGCACTGTATTCATTGTACAATTACAGTACTGTAGGTTGGAGGATTACAGCACTGTATTCAAATGTTCCCGAAGATAGTTGTAACTTACCTTTTCCTTTGTAAATGTCCAAAAAATTGAGGCCAATGTAGAGAGCCTCATATTTGGCTGGACTCTCTACCCTTCTTGGCCAAACCAGGGACAAGAACATGGTCAATCACAGTTGCATGAATCTCATTTGAGTTACTGCTTCTTCTTGGTCTTCATCTTCTTCTGCTCCCTCTCATTCTTATCCCTCAAATTCCAGTACTTCTTTCAGCATTCCATGTATCCATTCCTGCAAAACTCACTGATGGTCACTTACCTCCCTTTTAGTCATGGTAAGTTACTGACTGGTGATTAAACATTTAATCATTTCAGTGTTTTCATCTAGTGGAGTGAGCATTGTCTATTGATGATTGAAGCTCATTGAACACAGTGAACAAGACAGACATGCTGTTAGTGCTTTTTTCTCACTTATTTCTCAGATATTTCTCCACACTGTTAGCTTTGAGCATTTCTGACTGGTAAAGGTAAATAAAAGGTTGCACAGAAATTGAACCAGTCATGAAGATCATATTGTATTTTTTATACATCTTTAACTTTTATTTTATTTTTTAAGACCAAAAGAAATTGTTTAGAATAATGGTGAAAATACATTAATATTACTATAATATTTGTAGAGTTTGCTGTTTTTCATGTCTATCTTGCATATTTGTTAGAAAAATAAAAGAAAAAAATGATTTACACTAATTGTTCCTTAAAAACCATCAATGTATGGCAAAGAGGTGTTAAATATATACCTTAATTAAATATCCACTTGTATCTATGATTTTGTTTCAAACTTTTTTTCAGAATATTAAAGATTATACTTCAGATGATTGTAATTGAAGGGGCTGTTGAACTATATTTGTTGTGGCTACAGTGGCTATCAAAAGTATTATAGAATACTTTTGTAAGTAAGTGAAAAGTAAGAAAGTGAAATCCATACTTTGACTGGGCCCCTCCAGAATATTGACTTTTTTCATTATAAAGGAATCCAACATTGCTTTGGCTGTACGTTTAAGGTCATTGTACTACCTGGAAGATGAATCTTCTCTCAAGTGCTATGTCTCTTGCAGTCTTTAGCAGGTTTTCCTCTACGATTTCTCTGTACTTTGTTGCATCCATTTTTTTTTCTATCTTCACAAATCTTTCAGTCCCTGATGCAGCAAAGCTAGATCATAGAATCATACTGCCATTACTATGCTTCACAGTACGGATGATGCTCTCAGGATAATGTTATGGTTTATTCAATTATGTTTTTTTCTTCCACTTGGTCTCAGAGTCTCCCACATGCCATCTTGAAAAGTGTAGTCAAGATTTGATGTTACAAAACACCTCATTAAACTGTTACAAAAAACGTCCCATGAAGCCCAAATTTCTGAGTCACCCAGGCAATTGTCATAGGCATAGTTTCAACTATCTCCATCATGGAAGATTGTAATTCCTTTAGAGCTGTCACAGGCAACTTGGTGGCCTCCTTGGCTAATGCATTCCTCACCTGGAAACTTATTGTAGTTTTTGAGGACAACGTGTTCTTCACAGTTTCACAGTTGTTCCAGATTTTCAGATGTCTTTATAATTGACTTTTTTGCAATTTCTTATACCTTTTTAAATAAATATTGTGTGTTGTTTTATGTGTATAATTTAGGAGAATCTGTAGAATCTTGTTTTCTGATATTGTAGTGTTTTGTGTTGATCAATGGCAAAACATCTCATATGAATGCATTGTCATTCTATGTTGTAACACAGTGAAATGTGAAAAAGACCAGGGGGGTGATTACTTTTGATAGCCATTTTATCTGCCTTGCATTAAAATAATACATAACGAGGAAATGAAATGTGTTAAGTAAAGTTAACAAGAGATGCAGCCTTCAAATTGGGCAATAAATCAGAACTAAAGTCAGCGAGGATCAATCTAAAGAACGATATTAAACATGCAAAAAATGCACTTGTGCATGTGGCAAGGTATATAGGCCCTCACAGACTACAAAAGGAAGAACATCTGTGAATCTGCCCATGATGCCTCCTTGCCTAACGAGCTAAACACCTTTTATGCTCGGTTTGAAACAAGGAACACAGAACCAGTCAACAGAGCTGCACCCTCCGTAGCTGACCAGGCGCTCTCATACCAAGTTTCGTCCTCAGAGCCTGCACCAATCAACTGGCAGGTGTAGTCACAGACATTTTCAACATGTCCCTGGCCCAAGCTGTTGTCCCCGCCTGCTTCAAGACAACCACCATCATCACAATACCGAAGAAAACCACAGTGACATGCCTTAATGACTACCACCCGGTGGCACTAACTCCTGTTATCATGAAGTGCTTTGAGAGGCTGGTCATGGCGCACATTAAGGACACCATTCCAGACACACTGGACCCGAACCAATTCGCCTACTGGCCCAACAGATCCACAGATGACGCAATCTCCATTGCCGTACACACTACCCTATCCCATCTGGATAAAAAGAACACATATGCGAGACTATTCATCGACTTCAGCTCGTCTGTCTTTGTAATAAATATTTGTATAACCAAGCGTGCCTGGATTATTACTCCTCTCACCAAAGCTGTGCCAGAGAATAAAGAATTTACGTGCCTCTAATTATACCAAACGCTTGGGTATATTTTGAAGAAATCACTTACGGGGTGATGGAGCCTGCTAACAGCTTTTACACGCTAAACTGTAACCATCACACCTGCTTGATCACAGAGGCTTTCTCCCCCTGTACTTACCCCCAAATGGTGAATGTTTGCCCAAATGGTAAATGTTTACACTAAACTCCTGATGACAAAGGAAGGTTTCTATTTCCTTCAGTTACATCAAAGGCAGGAGGCGGGGGGACGTGTATATATAAGTTCTGTAGGACCATATCCACTTTGAGCTACGATAGGTACTATAACTATTTCCTAGTAGTTATAGTTATAATTTGCAACTTAAGTGACTAGAAAATATAAAAGCATCTAAAATATAATACCAGCACAGTACAGGTGGACCTAAATGGGTTATCTAAACATGTTATTTGTATAAAATTAATTGAAACAAAGTTGAAACATATGGGGAGAGTACAGATGCAGGGTTGAGCATTTGTGCTTTATATTGTTTAGATTTAAGTTTAATTAAAGGGGTAATTCCTCATTGGTAATTAAGCAAATTTATTTAATGGCTTGAAACCAGATATTGTTAACATGCTGTAGATTCAGAAACATGTCTGGTGGATAACACCACTGTGAAATTTGCAGAACTGGTTAAACTCTGCCGACAGATGGAGAGATACAGTATGTATACACTAAGGTGGGAGCAGTTCAAATGGGGTATATTCCACAGAAGTTGGATGAATCTCAGAAACGAAATAAGACTGGGGGAGATCTCTGGTTCACAATTATTGTAAAAGAATACAGGTCATTTTAAGAGAAACTGCAGAAAGCACATGCAGGATGAAGAAAAGCAGGGACCTGTCCTGGGGTTCATCTGACAGGGAAGAACAGAACAAAAATATGTATCTCCCCGCTAAGAAGTTTGTCTAGGGAAGATAAACAGTCCTTTGAGAGATCTGTTTACCTAGAGTGTTCCCTTGTAGCCTCCCTAAGTCTGTCCTAGTCCATTGAGCAAAATGAGTTAAAACTAAAATGTACTACTAATGGGATGTCTGTTTCTCTGTCGTGGGATACAGGAGCACAACTGTCATGCTTGTCTTATTGTACTGCTCAACGTTGTGGTATGTGGGTAGATGGCAGGAGGCTACAGGAGCAGGGGGCAGTGAGTTGTAGTTGCTGAGTACAAGATCTGAGGGCTTCCCCTGATGAGGAAAGTCTGAGCTGCTTCAGGTTTTAGTGTTTCTAGTTAAAAAACTACATAAAGCTAGATATGATAAGGCCCAAGTGTGTCTAGAACTGTGTCATTTTAACATGGCCTGGATGGACTCTTTTTCAGAGTGAGCGCAAACATATCTACTTATGGGGGTACTGCAGCCCAAGGACAAGATTGCCTTGGTTCCGGAGCAGAAGCCACCTTTAATGAGTTGAAAAAAAAGCTCTTTTACAGGTGCTGAGACTGGGGTTTCCTCAGATGGATTTACCACTCTTTTGTATGTAAGTGTGGAAAGTGGGTTCTGGGCAGCTGTGCTGACGCAGGAGCATGGAGGTAGGTACCATCCATGGGATACTATTAGGGACCATGAGATGCTGTAGCCAAAGGTTGGGGGGCCTTGAAGATTTAATACTGTTTACTGATGGGTCCTCTCTGGTGCATGGGGGAGAATGGAGAACAGGCTGGGCTGTTACGACATAATTTGATGTGTTAACATCCGGAAAGACGCCCCCCCACTGCCTCAGCACAGCAAGCCAAGTTGAGAGCAATGACTGAAACTTGTAAATATGCTAAAGGAAAAATGGTAACAATTTAAACCTACTGTATACTGTATATGTATTTGGTGTATGCCACGATTTTGGATGGCTGTGGAGGAATAGAGATTTCTTCACCAAGGCAGGGACTCCAGTTAAGAATGCTGGATTGGTCCTCGAACTGTTAGAAACTTTGCAGTTGATGAATTAAGTAGCTGTGAAAAAGTGTAAATTATATGATGAAGAAATATCTCCAGTAACTCGAGGGAACGACTATGCAGATGCTGCTGCCAGGTAAGCAGCCCTGGTAATGCAGGTCTGAGACCACTGTTGGTGGAAAAAAGGACAGCTATAGAACATTAAGGCTGAGGCCTCTGAAACCGGACATGGACATGGTTAGAAAAGAATGTGGGGCTGCATGATGATGAGGTGTGGCGCTGCCAGCAGACCGAATCCCCTGCATGCCCTCACTGCCTAATGTCTTTTGTTGCCTGAAATTGGAGATCCAGGTTTGAGTCAAATGCCGGTTTTCCCAACGGGTGGGGACTGCCCTGCCGCTTCGATTTTAATCAAGGGACACACTTCACCAGAAAGGTGTCAGGCTGTGATCACCTCTCCGGGAGTGAGGTGGGATCTACACTGCCCGCATTATCCTCAGTCTTCAGGGAAAGTGGAGAAGGTTAATCGAACCCTCAAGAAGAGACTCCCAAGTATTCTGTGGGAGGGGTCTCCTTGATGGAGCTGTGTAGTTTGAGAGCTGGGACCAACCGGACCACAGGACTAAACCCTTTTGAAGTTGTCACAGGGAGGCCAATGCGTCTCACTGACACTTTTGTTGCCCACCATCATGATCTGAGACAATTAACTAATTCTCTGTTGCAGTATTGTCATTTGCTTTCACAGGCCAATGACCTCACCACCCAACAAGTGAAGGTGGCCTGGGGAAAGACCATTCCTGGAGGCCACAACCTACAGCCGGGAGAGTGGGTGTGGATCAAGAGAGACTCCATCCCAGATGCTTCAGGCCAAGTGGGAGGGGCCGTACCAAGTGCTGCTGATGACAGACTGTGAAAGTCCAGAGGAAGGACCAGTGGATTCATGCTCCCTTCTGTCGATGTGCCAAACCTCTGGTGGAAAAGGAAAAGTCTGCAACATGAAGACTATTCCAATTTTGTTTTCTGTTAGCAAATTTTGTATCTGTATCCAGAATGAACACGAACACCAGTCCTGTAAAGGTGAACATGGAGTTAACACCTTTTTGGACCTGTCTTATCTGACAGCTGAAAAGACAAACCAGAGTGCCTGTTGGGTATGCACTACATTACCAAAATATGTGCAAGGGGGGGTCCCCATGGGGGCTGTCCCATGGCGTCTTGAAGAAGTTATAGGCATGATCATATGGAGAGACCGTATAGGGGATTTTAACATGACCAAGTATGGCGGCTGTAACGATGCTACTGTAAACTGCACCACACTGTAGTATTGTAGGGAACGGGGGCTAGAACCCACCAGTTTTGCTGGGTCTTATGACCCACAATACAACCTAAGCCGGAATCCTGCATATATCACCCTAATCTATAAGCAGAGGGGGGGGGATTTTTTTTTAGAACCATGAAGGTCACCGTATAATGGGTTGGAGTAAATGCAATCTCATCTCCTATAGTGGTCTTTAAAATTTTACCCTTCAGATCCCTGGGTGGGATAAGAGCAGTCCTAAGTTTGGTGCAGCTTTTTTGTTTTCTGCTGGATTAGGAGTGCCTAATGGAACGTATTTTATTTGTGGGAAACATGCATATCCATGGTTACCGACTAATTGGGGTGGATCATGTTATTTAGGATATGTAGTTCCCCATGTCCGGGTTCAGCTTCACAGTCCTTTTGGACCCAAACATAGACCTCGAAGAAAAGTGTCAGACTGGGAATATTATCTAGGTATAGTGCTTCCCGGAGCTGGTATTAGTTTCTTAAACAGAGAACTAGTACAAATGGCTTCCACCCTGGAAGAATTGGCAAATTCTAACTCCTCCAGGCTAAAAGCAATAAATGATGAAATGGTAGCACTAAGGACAGTAGCAATGCAAAATAGGTTAGCATTGGACTACTTGTTAGCCTCTCAAGGCGGCACCTGTGGAGTAATTGGTGCAGAGTGCTGTACGTATATACCTGATAACTCTGAGCATATCTCAGACTTGGCCAAATATATATGATGAAGGCCAGAAATATCATAGCTATTATCAAGAAAGTGAACTTTGTGTGTTTGGGGCCTGGGGTGGAGCTATGGTTCAATATTTGCTTTTAGGAGTAGTGTTGTTTGTATGTATAATTGTTATAATCACATGTATTAAAAGTATAATCACTGCTATATGTCACCGCATCACCTCCAGTAGTAATGTTAGGATAGTACACAACTATGAAGTAAAGACAGCAGACTCCACCTTTGTGTAGAAAATGGAAGATGTATGTTTCTATTTTCTGAGGGGGGATTGATGGAGCCTGCAAACTGCTTTTACATGCTGAACTGTAACCATCACACCTGCTTGATCACAGAGGTTTTCTCCCCCTGTACTTACCCCCAAATGGTGAATGTTTATCCAAATGGTAAATGTTTACACTAAACTCCTGATGACAAAGGAAGGTTTCTATTTCCTTCGGTTACATCAACGGCAGGAGGGGGTGAAACGTGTATATACAGATGCAGCCATTCAAAATGCGCGGGCGATACCGCATTATTTTCCGGTGCACTTTACGCAGTCTACCGCGAGTTACCGGTAAATACCTCTAGTTACCGTTAATTCTCCTATAATACTGCAAGCAAAATAATAGTATCCGGAATTTCCGCAAGGTGGAGCTAATAAAGCTCAACCTCTCATGTTTGAGCTGTCGCCATCAAAGTCTTTAACGAAGATATTACTAATAGTATTAATAATGAATGACCTTGGACAAGCTGTAAACTCAAAGTATTGCCCTGGTCCAAATTCTTTTTTTCATTGACCGTCTTTGTAAAAGTAACACTACAGCATTTCGCAATCACGCATTTGTTTCCAATCATGCAAAGTACAGTGTAGGGCTGTTTCACCTCTCTCTTCATGTGACTCTATTCAAAAGCCATTTAGCAAAGAGGGGATGAGAAGAGTGACAAACTAGTATACTGTACTTTAGATCTTTTTTTCTGAACCGGGGAAAATCTGATCATGTTTCTCTATAACAATAATAAAAAACATTGCCACACCCGGACTGTTAAACCAACGCATTAGCACGTCAAACCCATTGAGGAGCCGGGCGCAATAATTGTTTTGTCCCTTGATTTACTGATCTGCATTAATTACAGAAATCAAGTTCCTGCTCTTTGCAGACGACCTGGAGCAGAACTGTCAGACCTGAGCGCTGACAGTCAATCTGGAGAAGACCAGAGTTATGGTTTTCCAGAAAAACAGCCAGACCTCCCTTAGTCTTCCTGAAATTGTCGGATTATGAGCGAATTAAAGCATCTTATTAAAAACACGTTTGCGTTTCTTTGGGAGCTATATTATGTATTTTTCATATGTAAGATATAATGATGTGTTCCCGCTTACACATCGCACGACTTTAAAAGCTAGAAAAACAGGTTTCGATTCACATTATCTGTGAGCCTTGTTTTGTCAAAAAAAACAGACAATACACGGGGGGGCAAGCGAGAGGGAGAGTTTTTACCCTCTGTCAAAAAAAAACAAATCACCCGGGGCAGAGACTCTGGGGGGATCATTGTGTGGTACAGAACGGAGCTCAATCAATTCAAACAAGTTCAGCGCTGATTCAGTTTCACGGACATAAAAACTCTCTTGCTTTTAACAGAGCGTTTCATAATTTCTAACTACAAAATTTATTTAACACCTTAAGGACAGCACATACAAGGGTTAATTGCATAATGGGCCGTGCAAAGAAATTTAAAATAGTCTTCTTTAGGTGTGAGGGCAGGAGTGGATCGCAGAAGGCATAATCAGCAAATTAGGAAAACACAGAACAAGACAGGTGAGACGTTTATCCAGAGAGAGAGTGATCAGAAAAAGGAACAGCTGTTACGCCCAAGTTTTACGCTCTCTCTCTGCTGAATGAATAAAAGCATTTTATTAAAAACGCGTTTGCGTTTGTCTGGGTATTTACTTTGTAATCTGTGGTTTACATCTACTGTATTGCTTTGAGATGCCACTTTTAAAGGTGATATTTTTATTATTGTTATAGAGAAACATGATCAGATTTTCCCTGGTTCAGAAAAAAGACGATTAAAATCTGTAATCTTTCCACTTGTATGTCATCGGAAAATACAAGAAGTTTCTGCTTTGTGTAAGGATGGTATCAAAAAGTAATCTAAGTGGTGAGAAAGCTGTGCTCCTCAAAGCACTTTACAGGACAAAAACAACAGCAATAGTGTTAAGCTGGGCAAACGATTTTTTTATAGAAATACAAAATGAGATTTAATGATGTGTTCCGGCTAAGACATTAACGAGTACAACCCCCCTCTCTGCGGGAGTGCTGGCTGTGACTAATTAAACCGGTTTCACAGGTTTTTTCAAAGTAGAAGGGGGAGAGATTTCCAGCGAAAGACACCTCCCCCCTCCAAAGCCAAGGAAGTTCAGTACTTATTGTTAAGAATGCTAGGCTCCTCAATGAAATCGCTTTCACATGCTAATGCATTGGTGTAACAGTCCGGGCGTGGCAAGCTTCTAATGTCAACTCGACTCGATTGGAAGACAATGAACATATTCTAGCCCTAAATGAATTAATAGCAAACATGGTTTACATAAAAGACATTTTTCCAAGGAAGTTTATAATAATACGATCTATAGTTGAAATCTGAGCCTAAATAAAAAGAAAAAGCATTTTCAGAGAGCAATTACGCTGTGTTTATGTAGAAAAAGTGATTAGGTTTATGAGCAATCTAATTACTTATTCGTTTAAAACGCTATATAAAATAAAGTTTATTATTAATTTGCTGGACAGAGCGGTGAACATTATTATGGATAAGACAAAGATAATGATCCTGATCAGTTTAGAAATCTGTGTACGCTGTAAGGTTTTTACTTCTTAAACTTTTAAAATACACTTTTCGAATAGAAAGAAATCATCTTCCTGGTACAGTATGTATAGCAAACCAGTACGTCTTTTTTCTCCAATCAGAGGGGTTAGACGCCCGGTTAAAAGCAAAGAAGATTGTCTATTATAGTGGACATAAAAAGAAGAGTTCGCTGGCATTATATCCTAGAAGACACAGATTGGCGCCAGACCAGGAGAATGCCCGCAGCGTAAAAGAAAATGCCTGATGAACTAGGGATTGGACAGTTTCCATGTGCTTGTACAATCGATGGAAATGTTCAAATAAATGTGCAAAAGAAATAAACAAAATAATCATTTATTTCTTTATCATACTGGCTAGCTAATGTCCTCTCTTTGCTAGTAAGTGGCTGTGCTTCTGCGTTGGGTAGCAACGGGTGACTGTTCTCAGGCGGAAGATGTAAACAGCTTAATTTTCGTGTTAAATATTTTTTTTTAAATTAAAAATTCATTCTATACAGCAATCGCATATTTGGGTACCGTTTCATAAAACTTTCATGCTTAAAATGTTTAGGGAGAAATGGAAGACTGATAATGGAATGGAATGGAATGAATGATAAGTGTCGCAGTTTAAATAATTTTCGTAGTTAGAAATTATGAAACGCTCTGTTAAAAGCAAGGGAGTTTTTATGTCCGTTGCAGTAAAAGAAAATGCCTGACAAAGTAGGGCTTGGACAGATTCCAGGTGCATTTTTGCAATTTACGTTGCATTGTCCATTGTGCTGCTGTAATACAGTTTAAAATAAGTCTAAACTGTATAAGCTTTATTTATGGGTTGCAATTTAGAAAAAGTCAAAAACCGCACTCAAAATGCAATTTAGAGCTTTCTGGCAAGAGGAGACACCCAAATTAATAATGTAACATGCCACTGTTTGTGCATGAACAAAGTTATACTGCTATTTCCTTAGATACGCGATTAAAAAAAAAAAATGTTTAATCCTCGGCAGAACACATTCCATAAGAATCAGCGCTTTTATATATCGCCTTTAAAGGTGGCTTCTCAAAACACTTTACAGGATAAAAACAACAATAACAGCAACAACAACAATATTGTATTTCATTGCACTTTGAAAACCAAGTAATAACTTAACAAACGTTTTATGATATGTCGCTGTTGTGAATGTCTGTGGAGTGTATCTTATTTGTCTGTCTGTCCTGGCTCTCTCGCTTGCCCTCCCCCCCTCTCTCCCTCAATTCAATTCAATTCAAGGTGCTTTATTAGCATGACAGATGGGTACAATCAGTGTTGGGTATTTACTTTGCTTTGAGATTCCACTTTTAAAGGTGATATATAAATATATACAAAGATATCAATTTATGTTGCATTTGTCTGATTGTGAATCAAAAAACACATATATTTATAATAATAATAATAATAATAATAATAAACTTTATTTTATATAGCGCCTTTAAAGGTGGCTTCTCAAAGCGCTTTACAGGATGACAATAACAATAAATAAGAAGACTACAACAATAAATAAGAAAATTTCACAAGACAGGACACAATTATAATTACAACAATACAACAATAACAATAGAGGAGACCGTGAAAGATGGTATTAAGAAGAGCAGAGGGGTGAAGAATGGAACCAGTTAAGTAAAGGCTTTTCTGAATAGGAGGGTTTTGAGTCTGGATTTGAAGGGGTTTAGAGAAGGTAACTCTCTAATATCCTTGGGCAAGGAGTTCCAGAGCTTGGGGGCATAGCAGGAGAAGGCCCTGTCGCCCATACAATGTAGACGGGCTTGGGGGACAGTAAGGAGGGCAGAATTTGAAGAGCGGAGGTTGCGAGGTGGGGAGTAGGGCAATAAAAGTTCAGACAGGTATTGAGGTGCCAAGCCATGTAAAGCCTTGTAGGTGAGCATGAGGATTTTAAAGTCTACGCGGAATTTGACCGGAAGCCAGTGCAAGGACTCCAGGATAGGAGTAATGTGAACACTTGCACTAGATCTGGTCAGGATTCTGGCTGCTGAATTTTGGACATACTGCAGCTTGTTCAGAGTAGATTTAGATACCCCAGGGAGCAGAGCATTGCAGTAGTCAATTCGAGAGAATACAAATATGTTGATCAGCTTTTCAGCCACAGTTAATGATAGCATAGTGTGTAGTCTTGCGATATTTCTAAGGTGAAAAAAAGATGTTTTGACAGCATGCTGCACATGTGGGTCGAATGTTAAGCCAGAATCGAATATAACCCCAAGGTTTTTCAATTTTGATTGGAGCTCAAGTACAGAGCCATCTACAGACAGGGTTACAGGACTGGCTTTACGAAGTTGATGGGGGGTTCCAATAAGCATGACTTCAGTCTTGTCACAGTTAAGATGAAGGAAGTTTTGAGTCATCCAAATTTTTATGTCAGAGATGCAATTAGATAGAATAGAGACAGCCACATCAGTGTCAGGTTTGGTATGGATGTATATTTGAGTATCGTCAGCGTAAAAATGAAAGCTGAGGCCATGTGATCTTAAAAGCTGACCAAGTGGGAACATGTAAATGCTGAAGAGCAAGGGGCCCAGTATTGAGCCCTGAGGGACACCAGACTTGACAAGACCAATTTCAGACCTGTACCCATTGAGAGAGACAAAGTGACAGCGATCAGTGAGGTAAGACTTAAACCATTTGAGGGCAGTGTCAGAGACTCCAAACACAGTCTCGAGACGAGAAAGCAAGATGTTATGGTCAACAGTGTCAAAGGCAGCACTGAGATCAAGAAGGATGAGTATGGAAAGAGAACCAGAATCAGAAGCTATTAGGAGATCGTTGGTGACTTTGACTAGGGCGGTTTCTGTGCTGTGAAGTTGACGGAAGCCAGATTGGAGGGGTTCGAAAAGGTTGTTTGTCATAAGGTGGTTATGTAACTGAAGTGTGACAGCACGTTCTAGAATTTTAGAGAGAAAGGGTAAGTTGGAGATGGGGCGAAAGTTGTTAAGATTGTCGAGAGCCATGTTAGGCTTCTTTGGCACTGGGGTAATAGCAGCAGTTTTGAGGACCATTGGTACAATGCCGGTGCTCAAGGATTCATGTATTATATTGAGGACAATGGGACAGAGAGAAGAGAAACAGGACTGGAATAAAGTGGTGGGAATGGGATCTAAAATAGATGTGGTGGGTTTCATGCGCGTAACTAGTTTGTTTAGGGATGCTGAGTCAAGAAGAGAGAAGCTGGAGAGACGGGAACCAGAGAAGTTGGATGAGGAGGGAGGAGGTGTGGAAATTATATCCGTAGTGGAGAGAATGTGATGCCGGATGTTGTCAATCTTAGAACTAAAGAAATCTAAGAATGTGTTGCAAAGTTGTGATGAGGCAGGTAATGTGGTGGGGCAGTTTGGCTTGAGCAGTCTGTTGATGGTGGAGAAAAGATGTCTGGGATTGTTTTGGTGATTTTCAATGATGTGAGAGAAGTAGGTGGATCTAGCAGACTCTATAGTAACCTTATAATCAGATAAGTAATCTCTCCAGGCCTGATAATGTACATTTAGGCCGGAAAGACGCCACCTACGCTCAAGTTTGCGAGAGGCTGCCTTCATGAAACGCAGATGGTCATTGTACCAGGGGGCAGGGCGAGAGAAGGAGATGGTTCGAGTTTTTAAAGGAGCAAAGGTGTCGAGGGTAGATAAAAGAGCATTGTCAAGTAACTGTATTTTGTCCTCTAGAGGGTCAGAGGAAGAGAAACAGGATAAGGAGGACAGAACAGAATTTGCAAACCTTGGGTGATCAATTGATCGCCAGTTGCGGAAATTTACAGAGCGTGAGGGGGAAGTGTTAGAAACAGGTAATTCCAGATTGAAGAGAATGGCTAAGTGGTCAGAGAGGCCTAGATCAAGGGGGGAGCAGTGGGAGACAAAGGAGTCATTTGCAATAATTAGATCTAAGGTGTGTCCTTTGTTATGTGTAGGGGTACAAACAAACTGAGCAAGGTCAAAGCATCCCAAAAGAGAAAAGAAGTCTTTAGCCAGACTGGAGGAAGTTGAATCAATGTGTATATTAAAGTCCCCTAGAATAAGGATCCTTTTAAATGTAAGGGATAAGAATGAGAGAAAATCAGCAAACTCACCTAAGAAGACTCCACTGGGTTTGGGTGGTCTGTAAACTGTGGCAATAATAGTAGATTGGGGGATAGAAACATTTAAAACAAGACACTCAAAAGAAGAGGGAGGAGGTATAGCTATAGGACTTAGACTGTAAAAAAGGTTGTAAATAACAATGATGCCCCCGCCTCTGCCTGAAAGACGCGGAAGGTCAAAGAAACCATATCCAGGAGGAACTAGTTGGTTGAACAGGAGTCCATCGTTTTGTTTGTGCCATGTTTCGGTTAAGCACAGAAGGTCCAGTTGTTTTTCTTTGATAATGTCACATAAAAGAAGAGCCTTGCTGTTAACGGAGCGGGTGTTGAGTAGCGCTGATCTGGCCAGTCTCGGGGATGCGGGGGCAAGCGGAGTGTTTGCGATTTACCTGCGTTTGCGATTTAAATCAAAACGCGATTTAAATCAATATAAATGTTTATATTGTAACGCCTAGGTGACTATTCATTGTTATTAAAATGACTTAAATTCGATCATGTTGTGATATTTAGAAATATAAATTTGTTTGGTGCGAGTGAGGTTTTATTTAATCTCTGTCCAAGGGAAATGTTTGATTTTTTCAAAGAAATGTTTGTTAAAAAAAAGTCATGGTTCCACAGTGGGATTCAGTCACAAACCATGTGATTCGGTCAGAAACCTAACCCACAGCGCCACCAGCAAGGTCACATGCAGAGGGCTGAAAAAGCACTACAGAAACATTATCAACAGACAATGTACAGCGTGTACTATTCTTGTGTTGCGGTACATGAATATAATTATATTGTTATTAATTTCTTTAGATACGCGATTCCATATTATATTCCCTTTTAATCAAATTCTAAAAGTATGCTTGTTGACTCCGGTATCTCGTTAGTCAAAGACTTCGATGCTTAAAATGTTTAGGGAGAAATGGAATACTGGATTGTATTTTTTCTTTAAAGTACCGAGACCAGCCATATACTGTATGTTTATGTTCCAAAATAAATATTGGTTATGGCCTTCACACGCGTTACAGTATGCTCCTATTCTTTTTATGCTCAGCTACTAAGATTTCCCTTCAGTGGTAAAATTCCATATAAATATTCAAGGTTCCTGACTTATACATCACACGTTGGGTGTTTGAATCCAGCTAAAACCACGACTTTTTTTAACAAACATTTCTTTGAAAAAATTAAATAGGGTTAGTGTTAGGGTTACTGTCAAACTTTAAATCAACAATTGATTTAAGGGCGATCTGTCAAAGTGCAATGAAATACAATATTCATATTGTTGTTATTGCTGTTTTTATCCTGTAAAGCGTTTTGAGAAGCCACCTTTAAAGGCGCTATATAAAAGCGCTGATTCTTATGGAATGTGCTTTTTTTCTTCTTTTTTTCAGCATGGAATAAACCTATTACTTGATTCTTATGGATGCCCGGTTCCGCCGGGGATTCAAAAAAAAAAACCATGGAATCGCGTATCTAAGGAAATAGCAGTATAACCTTATTCATGCACAAACAGTAGCATGTTATATTATTATTTTGGTTGTCTCCTCTTGCCAGAAAGCTCTGAATTGCATTTTGAGTGCGGTTTTTGACTTTTTTTTAATTACAACCCATAAATAAAGCTGATACTGTTTAGACCTTTAATTATTTTAAACTGTATTATAGCAAGCACAATGCACAATGCAACGTAAACTGCTATCTTTGTCTTCTGCATAATAATGTTCACCTCTCTGTCCAGCAAATTAACAATAGTAATAATAATGAACTTTATTGTATATAGCGCCTTTAAAGGTGGCTCCTCAAAGCGCTTTACAGGATAAAAACAATAACAACAATACTGTTAGGCTGGGTAAATGATTTTTATTTTTTTTTCACAAGAAATAAAAATGAGATATAATGATGTGTTCTGGCTTAGACATTAACGAAGAGCATAAGGTAGGTCATAAAGGTCATAAACGATATTAATTTTGGAACATCAACATATTATGTAAACTGTATGGTGCTGTTATTGGTATTTTAAAGAAACAATACTGTAAAATCCTGGATTCGGCAAAATGTTTCAGATTATCAAACTTTATTGATAAAACAAAAACTATCTGACCAAACCAGAAAGAGAAAAAAACAATCAAGAATAATGGACACAGTGAGCCTGCATTCCTTCCTTAGACGTTCACACCACACTTTTCCCTGGGTCAGAGATTAAATAAAACTTCACTCGCACCAAACAAATTACCACACACTGAACATGTTAACCTGAGCCCAAAAGCCAAACATATTGATGTGCATTCGCCTGGCGCAGCGCGGTTTTCATCATTCTCTGCGGGAGTGCTGGCTGTGACGAATTAAACCAGTTTCACAGGTATTTTCAAAGTAGAAGGGGGTGAGATTTCCAGCGAAAGACACCTCCCCACCCCCCTCCAAAACCAAGTAAGTACAGTACTTAAGGTAGTACTTCTCGCATTAAGAAAGCTAGGTGTTAGCATAAATTATTAGTAATCAATAATATTAAATTTAGCACTGTAATAAATTGTGCTAATAATAAATTCTATTCTACTCTGAGAATGTAGGGGGAGGAAGAATGCCCATGGTCTTTTCACTTACTGCAATATTATGAACACTCAATTGACTTTTTTTTTAACCTTTTTTTTGACAGCTGGTACAGCACCCCACCGCGCCCACGCGCCAACATTATATTCTCATGTATGGGTAGAATATGTTCATTGTCTTCCAATGAAAGACGGGTTCCTTTCGCCGTAGTCGGGAGATATTAGAAGCTTGCCACGCCTGGACTGTTACACCAAGGCATTAGCATGTTAAAGCGATTCCATTGAGGAGCCGGGCGTGATAATTGATAAAAGCCATTTGGCTGCAGCGAATGTGAATTCTGTCTGGTATTGCCAGATTGTGAAAAAATAAAAGTATTTAAATCAGGATGGGGGGTAAGGGAGTCGTCTCTATGACACTCTCCCTTATAAACAAAACAAAAACTAAGATACAATCTACAGACATTCACAACATAGACATATCTTAAAACATTTACATATATTGTTAAATTATTACTTTAAATATATACGTTAAGTTACTGAAACAGCCAGTTAATAAAATCATTGAAATTTTGTTCTCATTTGGAGGTGGGGATATTCTGACAACAATTGATTTAAAGACAATCTGTCAAAGTGCAATGCACTCTGCTCTCGGCTGCTGGCAAGGGTGCCAACCTGTAGAAGCAGCACCTGTATGGAGACTTTTTGGCAGCAGCAGGAGCAGTACAACGCATTACAGGAGAGGATTGGGAGGTTAGAGACACTCCTGAAGATGCAGAAGGCAGAGACAGTGTGTACAGGCAGTCAAACGCTTGAGCAGCTGTCTCCCGATGATTGCCTCCCCCCACAGAGCACACACCTCAGCACACACCTCAGGACACTCCATCCCGGCTTCTCTGCTCAACACCGCCAAGGACCTGGCTGACGCTGTCCCCGCCGTCTATCTCCCCTCAGGAAGCACCATTTACACAGCGGAATTCACAGACGCCAGTGGAACAAACAATTCTCCCAGATATCCAACTGTTGCCCATCACTCAAGAGAAGAAGGGGGGGTTGTACTTGCAGTGCATCAGTATAGATGGGACCGCTACGCCGCCCTCGTGTTTGAGGTGCTTATCATTCTCAGTGCATAACAAGGAAGATTAATAAACATAAACATAATCTCATGGTTAAATAGTCAAGTCTAGCCATGTGTGAGTCTAGTCTCACAGAGCTTCAACAACAGATGACAACTTGTTAGTTAGATTAAGAATGAATAAAAACATTTAATTAATAACGCGTTTGCATTTGTCTGGGTGCTGACAAAGTACAAAACAATTACTTTTTGACAATGAAGAACTGCGTGTGTGTCTCTCTCTCTGCTGGCGTTTGTAATCATTTTTATTTTTAAATACATTTTAGCAAAGTAATGTACCATAAAAGCATTGTGAGACATATGTGGGTTAACATGTTCAGTGTTCAGTGTGTGGTAATTTGTTTGGTGCGATTGAAGTTTTATTTAATCCATGACCCAGGGAAAAGTGTGGTGTGGACGGTTGAGGAGAGAATGCAGGCTCGCGCTGTGTCCGTTATTCTTGATTTTTTTTTCTTTTTATGATTTGGTTGGATAGTTTTTGTTTTTGTTTTATCAATAAAGTTTAATAATCGGCCAGTGAAAGCTCTGTTGTCCTTCACATGTGTGCCTGAAACCAATAACAGCAACATACAGTTTACATAATATGTTGATGTTCCAAAATTAATATAGTTTAAGACCTTTATGACCTTCCTTATGCTCTTCGTTAATGTCTAAGCCGGAACACATCATTATATCTAATTTTTATTTCTTGTGAAAAAAAAATAGTTTGCCCAGCCTAACAGTATTGTTGTTATTGTTTTTATCCTGTAAAGCGCTTTGAGGAGCCACCTTTAAAGGCGCCATATACAATAAAGTTCATTATTATTACTATTGTTAATTTGCTGGACAGAGAGGTGAACATTATTACGCAGAAGACAAAGATAGCGATTTACGTTGCATTGTGCATTGTGCTGCTGTAATACAGTTTTAAATAATTAAAAGTCTAAACAGTATCAGCTTTATTTATGGGTTTTAAATAAAGGCGATTTAAACGCGGGTTTAAATCAATATAAATGTTTATATTGTAACGCATAGGTGACTATTCATTGTTATTAAAATGACTTAAATTCGATCATGTTGAGATATTTAGAAATATAAATTTGTTTGGTGCGAGTGAAGTTTTATTTAATCTCTGAAGCAGGGAAACGTTTTATTTTTTCAAAGAAATGTTTGTTAAAAAAAAAGTCATGGCTCCGGCTGGATTCCGGCTTGTGTTGCGGTACATGGATATAATTATATTGTTATTAATTTCTTTAGATATGCGATTCCATATTATATTCCCTTTTAATCAAATTCTAAAAGTATGCTTGTTGACTCCGGTATCACGTTTGTTAAAGACTTCGATGCTTAAAATGTTTAGGGAGAAATGGAATGTTTCTTTATGTTTTCTTTAAAGTACCGAGACCAGCCATATACTGAATGTTTAAGTTCCAAAATTAATATCGTTTATGGCTTTCACACGCATTACAGTATGCTCCTATTCTTTTTATGCTCAGCTACTAAGATTTCCCTTCAGTGGTAAAATTCCATATAAATATTCAATACTTAAACGGGCACAGTTAAGACATTAAATATACATATACATACTGTATACAGTACAGTTTGCATACAGTAATATGTTTATGTTCCTAAATCAATCTCTTTTATGAGCATGTGAAAGGCATGGTGAATTGATTCTCAAAAATTACTGTGCTTTGCATGATTGGAAACAAATGTGTGATTGCGAAATGCTGTGGTGTTACTTTTACAAAGACGGTCAATGAAAAAAAGAATGTGGACCAGGGCAATACTTTGAGTTTCCAGCTTGTCCAAGGTCATTCATTATTAATACTATTAGTAATATCTTCAGTAAAGATTTTGATGGCGACAGCTCAAACATGAGAGGTTGAGCTTTATTAGCTCCACCTTGCGGAAATTCCAGATACTATTATTTTACTTGCAGTACTATAGGAGAATTTACGGTAACTCGCGGTAGACTGCATAAAGCGCACCACAAAAAAATGCGGTATCGCCGTCTTGTTTTGAATGGCTGCGTCTGTATTTATGTAATAAGAATCACATATATGTGAGTGAAATGCTGAAAACTGCACAAGGTATTCTCAGCTAAAGGAGATAACAAGCTAAGTAGGCTAATTACTTGCAACTGGAAAAAAGAGTGGTAGAACTCTTTGTAAATCAAAGATTTCAGAGTTCTGACAGACTGACTCAATCGTGACACCAGGTCTGGTGGAGCTTGTATGGTATCACACTTTCCTACCACTTGTGGAAATTCCAGAGCCAGATGTGGACATTTACGTGTAGTAGTCTCACTTTTCTTAATGACTAACACATCCCTGTGAGATTTCACAATTAAATAGATTAAAGATGGCATTCCACACAGATTTATATAAGGCAAGGATCCAACTTCCTTCCTCTCGACTAGTAAATTTTCTTTATAAGTTTGGTTTCACTGATTCAAAAACTAGTGAATTTTGTGTCAGTCTCACAGGACTGCAAACTCTAAGTCTGACCTACTCTAACTCCCACCTGTCCATATTTTCCCATGATTTGCAAGGGGTAATTTGCTACAATACACAACAGTTAAGTCCAGCTTTATTATAACTATCTCAGAATAATACAGAATTTCTAGTGAATGAATTTCCACAATTAAATCAAATAATCAAAAACCTGACCAATTGAAATAATTCATTCACATTTCATTTTTTAAATCATCAAGACACATTTTTCAGGAAAGTACCAGTACAAATTTGTTGTAAAACATTAACAGTATATAAGATCAAGCATTTTAAAATAATTCACTTTATTTTTTCACTTAATATTTAATGAAAACCTTATTATATGAAAAAGACAGCATATCAAATTACAAATGATTACTTATGTTGTGCATGCTGTTGTAACAGACAGAAAGGTTTTGGATCCCAAGATGAAGTTTAAACAGATGAGTTTTATTGCATACAAGGAACAATAAAACCAAAGTATTGTTCAAAGTACCGGTACAAAACTTCTAGTTTATATAGCCCATTTCAGCCGCTTCTGACATAGGGAAGAGATCACGGTGTTCGGACAGTCCCCCAGGCTTTGACCACTCTTAATGGTCAGTTTTAGGTTTCCTTCCTGGGGGGGGGGGGTTCTAGCTGGCACCTGGAGTCCTTATCAGTTATCCCCCTTTCCTGCCATAACTTAAAGCCTGGAATGTCTTGTGTCACAAGAAGTCCAGTCCTTGTGCAGAAAGGAATCAGTTAACACCTTCTTCACATCTTACAGATGCAGCCATTCAAAGTGCACGGCACAGACACATACCGGAGGTAATTGGCTACGGCCTCGCGCATCGTGAAGCGCGGTGACGCAAAATACTGCGGTACGTGATTGGTTGACTGACAGGGGCACTAGTGGTGCGTTGGTCTGTCGTAGAAAGATTTAAATGTCTTTACTGTGCCCGTTTTAGAATTGAATATTTATATGGAATTTTACCACTGAAGGGAAATCTTAGTAGCTGAGCATGAAAAGAATAGGAGCATACTGTAACGCATGTGAAGGCCATAAACGATTTTAATTTTGGAACATAAACATACAGTATATGGCTGGTCTCGGTACTTAAAAGAAAAAATACACACCAGTATTCCATTTCTCCCTAAACATTTTAAGCATCGCAGTCTTTAACTAATGTGAAATAACATGTGTATAAAAAGTGGTAGTTTTAAGCGAATACGCTCAATACCAGAGTCAACTAGCATACTTTTAGAATTTGATTAATAGGGAATATAATGTGGAATCGCGTATCTTAAGAAATTAATAACGATATAATTTGGTTTCCGTCAAAGCGCAATGAATTAGTGACAATGAATTAGTGTACGATCTATAGTTGAAATATGAGCCTAAATAAAAAGAAAAAGCATTTTCAGAGAGCAATTATGCTGTGTTTATGTAGAATAAGTGATTAGGTTTATGAGCAATCTAATTACTTATTCGTTTAAAACGCTATATAAAATAAAGTTTATTATTAATTTGCTGGACAGAGTGGTGAACATTATTATGCAGAAGACAAAAATAACGATTTACGTTAAAAGACATTTAATTAAACACGGGTTTGTGATTTAAATGGGAATGGGGGTGACGGGAACTCTTAATCTAAATAAAAATAAAATAAATAAAACAGGTTTCGATAGTTAATAACCACTTTTTATGCACGAAACACGGGTGATTTTTCTTCCTCCTGATCAGTTTAGAAATCTGTGTACGCTGTAAGGTTTTTACTTCTTAATTAAACTTTTAAAATACACGTTTCGAATAGAAAGAAATCCTCTTCCTGGTACAGTATGTATAGCAGACCAGCACGTCTTTTTTCTCCAATCAGAGGGGTGTCAGATAGTGTCAGCCAATCACCATTCTGAAGATATAAGATAAGTCATATACAATTTATTGCATTAGGAATTCACATACCCCAGCTTGCTTTCCATGAGACACAGACAGGGAGAGAAGCTTGGGGTCAGAGCGCAGGGTCAGCCGTTGTACCGCACCCCTAGAGCAGTTGGGGATTAGGGTCTTGCTCAGGGGCCCAACAGAGTAGGATTCCTCTGCCGGCCACAGGATTTGACCTGGCAACCTTCCAGCCAGAGACACAGATCCTTAGGCACAGTGCCACCTCTCTATAGATCCAGCCATTCAAAATGCACGGAGTACACTGGGTTTAAAAGTGATGGGTATGGCACATCATACCGCATTATACCACATGCAAATTAAATTATGATAATGGTATCCTGAAGCACCTTGTAAAATCTTGTAAAACCAGGTGGAGCTAATAAAGCTTAACATCTGTAATCTATTTAAAGCTTAAACTATTTGAGCTGTCACCAGAAAACGCATGGTTTCAAAACCTGATCACTGCAGAGGGACAATCATTTTCCAATTAAGAACTTAAGTTGTTTACTTTTTAGACTTAATAATTTTAAACTGTGTATTACAACATGTAAATTATTAAACATTACAAAGTCAGTATATTTTATAAAAGCAAGATTGCTCAGTTGGACAAAAGTACACAACCTTCTACCTTCATCATAAATATTCTAAATATGCATAAATATTTTATGCATCAAAGATTTTAACTTGGTAACTTACATGGGTTCTGGTTTTAACGTGCTTGTTTTAACATTATTAAGTTTATATTCTGTACTTCATAAAAAAGTTATAACATTTTATCCTTTTCTAAGAATAAGTAGTAAGAACACCACTTGCTGTTATTGTAAAAAGAGAAATGTAGTAGTGATTTAACATCACTTGATAGTCATATGAATATGAAATCGTGTAACTAAGCAGCTAAAGTATCACAAGTGGATGTTTTGGAAACATTTTGACATTCCTTTCGTTAAAAAAAAACCGTCTATTGTCCTTGTAGTGGTAATGAGCACTATATTGTAGCAATCTGCACTCAGGGTTTCAAAGCGCGATCAGAGTCAAATCACGTGGTACGTGATTGGTTGACCAACAGGGGCACTCGTGGTGCGTTGGTCGGTTGTGGAGAGATTTAAATGTCTTTACTGTGCACATTTTAGTCTTGAATATTTATATGGAATTTTACCACTGAAGGGAAATTTTAGTAGCTGAGCATGAAAAGAATAGGAGCATAACGCGTGTGAAGGCCTTAAACAATATTAATTTTGGAACATAAACATACAGTATTATGTAAACTGTATATGGCTGGTCTCGATAGTCTTTAACTAACATGTGAAATAACATGGGTATAAAAAGTGGTAGTTTTAAGCTGATTGTCTTAGAAGTGCCCCACTTCTAAGCGAGATTTCGGCTGTTCAAATCCAGCTAGCACCACAAATTTTCTTTTAACAAACATTTCTTTGAAAAAATAAAATAGCAATATTATGGACAATTAATTGACTTTTTATATTTCTAAATATCACAACATGTTTGAATCTAAGTCATTTTTTAATAACGAATACTTATCACCGTCTTTCCCCTGGAATCGCTCCAGAAGCAGGAACCGGTATTGTGTGGGGATCCCTTTAGATCTCCCTTCAGATTTAAAAGGTTATTAATAATATCTTCGGTGTCGCAACTTCCCAGTTTAGCTGATCTTTTAATGCCTACACATGCTTATACAGCTCCCTGGTTAAGCGATCATACTTGACTGAGAAAGCTTTAGAGAACTTAACATTTTTATTATAAAACAATTGTAAATACGATGTTTACATTGGCGTTATTAATTTTTCACTTGAGTGTATGGAGGAGTTTCAGCTGTCAATGAGAGCAGGTCCCCCTTCTTAGGCTGTACAAATGATTTTTTAATTTTTTATAAAGAAATGGAGGGTGTATGCATTACAATATAAACATTTACTGTCAAACTTTAAATCAACAATTGATTTAAAGAGGATCTGTCAAAGTGCAATGAAATACAATGTTGTTGTTGTTGTTGTTGTTGTTGTTGTTTTTATCCTGTAAAGCGCTTTGAGAAGCCATATTTAAAAGGCGCTTTATAAAGGCGCTGATTCTTAAGGAATGTGTTTTCTTTCTTCTTTTTTTCAGCATGGAATAAACCTATTACTTGATTCTTATGGAATCCCAGTTCCGCCAGGGATTTAAAAAAAAGCACCATGTCTCTTCCCATTAAACAGAAGAAACACTTTACACTTTAACTCTTCAGTTCACAGTGAAATTTCACCAGAGCCACTCACTAATAGTTTATAATAACACCTACAGATGCAGCCATTCAAAGTGCGCGGCACAGAAACGTACCGGAGGTAATTGGCTATGGTCATAATGCAAAATACCGCGGTACGTGATTGGTTGACTGACAGGGGCACTCGTGGTGCGTTGGTCGGTCGTAGAAAGATTTAAATGTCTTTACTGTGCCCGTTTTAGTATTGAATATTTATATGGAATTGTTCCACTGAAGGGAAATCTTAGTAGCTGAGCATGAAAAGAATAGGAGCATACTGTAACGCGTGTGAAGGCCATAAACGATATTAATTTTGGAACATAAACATACAGTATATGGCTGGTCTCTGTACTTAAAAGAAAAAATACACACCGGTATTCCATTTCTCCCTAAACACTTTAAGCATCGAAGTCTTTAACTAACGTGATACCAGAGTCAACAAGCATACTTTTAGAATTTGATTAAAAGGGAATATAATATGGAATTGCGTATCTAAAGAAATTAATAACGATATAATTATATCCATGTACCGCAACACAAGCCGGAATCCAGCCAGAGCCATTACTTTTTTTTTTAACAAACATTTCTTTGAAAAAATAAAACGTTTCCCTGCTTCACAGATTAAATAAAACTTCACTCGCACCAAACAAATTTATATTTCTAAATATCACAACATGATCGAATTTAAGTCATTTTAATAACAATGAATAGTCACCTATGCGTTACAATATAAACATTTATATTGATTTAAATCGCGTTTTGATTTAAATCGCAAAAGTTTAAATATATGTGTTTTTTGATTCACAATCAGACAAATGCAACATAAATTGTTATCTTTGTCTTCTAAGTATCTTAATAAACTTTCAGCATAGCTTTCTCCCTGTTTAGATTTATTTTTCTTGGGATCTTGAGATCATACGTGGAAAGATTAGATTGTAATCGTTTTTATTTTTTAAATACATTTTAGAAAAGTGTAATCTATACTAAAAAGCTGTACACCACCTGCTATAAAGATACATATTGTAATACTTTCGGGTTCAGATAGGACGGACACAAGAACTCAGACTTGCGGAGTCAAAGCAAGTTAAAGCCTTGATTTTATATATCACCTTTAAAAGTGGCATCTCAAAGCAATACAGTAGATGTAAAAACAATTAAAAGGACCACAGATTACAAAGTGAATACCCAACACTGATTGTACCCATCTGTCATGCTGATAAAGCACCTTGAACTGAATTGAATTGAATTGAATTGAGAGGGGGGGGGGGGAGGGCGAGCGAGAGAGCACATTCAGGACAGGCAAATAACATACACTCCACAGACATTCACAACAGCGAAATATCATAAAACTTTTCAACATATTGTTAAATAATTACTTGTTTTTCAGGAAGTTAAAAAAACACTTGATTTACTTATCCAGTCTCTCGAAATAAAATTATTATTCAATCAATGCAACTAATGTCGGGCAACGTGTTTTTTTTAATCCAACATTGACAGCCACATCTTAAATCTTGTCAATCAGCTCTTTTTTCTCTGTTTGAATTGTGGAGATTCAAACATCTTGGGATAACAAGTGGTCTCAAAGTCACCGAGCTCACAGAGCTTCAACGACAGATGACAATTCCCTTAGTCCTTCCTTAGTCTTCCTGAAATTGTCAGATTATGAGTGAATAAAAGCATTTTATTAGAACACGTTTGCGTTTGTTTGGGAGCTATATTATGTATTTTTCATATGTAAGATATAATGATGTTTTCCTGCTTACACATCGCACGACTTTAAAAGCTAGAAAAACAGGTTCCGATTCACATTATCTGGCGAGTCTTGTTTTGTCAAAGTACAGAACACTTTCTCTTGCTTGCCCTAAACAGACAATACACAGAGGGGAGGGCAAGCGAGAGAGAGAGAGAGAGATGGGGGAGGGGGGGTGATATGTGAATATGATAATGTGAATTCCATCAAGTCAGGCACCTGTGAATTTGCAGTATTCCCAGAAAGAGCCGCATCCCATCCACTGTTCCTCTATAAAGCTTATGCAGAAGTGAAGGAATTAAATATGGAATTTAATATGGAATTAAACTGGTTTCACAGGTATTTTCAAAGTAGAAGGGGGCGAGATTTCCAGCAAAAGACACCTCCCCCCTCCAAAACCCAGTAAGTACAGTACTTACTAGTTAAGAAAGCTAGGTGTTAGCATAAATTATTAGTAATCAATAATATTAAATTTAGCTCTGTAATAAATTGTGCTAATAATAAATTCTATTCTACTCTGAGAATGTAGGGGGGAGGAAGAATGCCTGTGGTCTTTTCACTTATTGCAATATTATGGACACTCAGTTGACTTAAAAAAATAAATATTTTTTTTTACATCTGGTACAGCACCCCACTGCGCCCACGCCCCAGCATTATATATCATGTACGGGTAGAATATGTTCATTGTCTTCCAATAAAAGACGGGTTCCTTTCGCCATAGTTGGGAGACATTAGAAACTTGCCACGCCCGGACTGTTACACCAACGCATTAGCATGTTAAAGCGATTTCATTGAGGAGCCTAACTTTCTTAACTAGTAAGTACTGTACTTACTGGGTATTGGATGGGGGGAGGTGTCTTTCGCTGGAAATCTCGCCCTCTTCTACTTTGAAAATACCTGTGAAACTGGTTTAATTTGTCACAGTCAGCACTCCCAAAGAGAGGGGGGTTGTACTTGCAGTGCATGGGTAAAGATGAGAAAGCCAGAGCCGACCGCTACGCCACCCCGTATCATTCTCAGTGCATAACAAGAAAGATTAATAAACATAAACATAATCTCATGGTTAAATAGTCAAGTCTAGCCATGTGTGAGTCTAGTCTCACAGAGCTTCAACAGGAGATGACAACTTGTGAGTTTGATTAAGAATGAATAAAAGCATTTAATTAATAACGCGTTTGCGTTTGTCTGGGTGCTGACAAAGTAAAACACAATTACTTTTTGACAATGAAGAACTGTGTGTATGTCTTTCTCTCTGCTGGCATTTGTAATCATTTTTATTTTTAAATACATTTTAGCAAAGTAATGTACCATAAAAGTAATGTGAGACATATTTGGGTTAACGTGTTCAGTGCGTGGTAATTTGTTTGGTGCGAGTGAAGTTTTATTTAATCTCTGACCCAGGGAAAAGTGTGGTGTGGACGGCTGAGAAGAGGTAGCAGGCTCGCACTGTGTCCGTTATTCTTTTTGTCTTCTGGCATGATCGGATAGTTTTTGTTTTTGTTTTATCAATAAAGTTTGATCATCGGCCAGTGAAAGCTCTGTTGTCCTTCACGTGAATGCCTGAAACATTGTACTGAACCCAGGATTTTACAGTATTTTTTCTTTAAAATACCAATTTTAAAGAAACAACATACAGCAACAAATACCAACAGCAACATACAGTTTACCTAATATGTAGATGGTCCAAAATTAATATAGTTTATGACCTTTATGACCTTTGTTATGCTCTTCATTAATGTCTAAGCCGGAACACATCATCATATCTAATTTTGTATATCTTTAAAAAAAATAATAATTTGCCCAGCCTAACAGTATTGTTGTTATTGTTTTTATCCTGTTAAGCGCTTTGAGGAGCCACTTTTAAAGGCACCATATACAATAAAGTTCATTATTATTACTATTGTTAATTTGCTGGACAGAGAGGTGAACATTATTATGCAGAAGACAAAGATAGCAATTTACGTTGCATTGTGCATTGTGCTGCTGTAATACAGTTTTAAATAATTAAAAGTCTAAACAGTATCAGCTTTATTTATGGGTTTTAAATAAAGGCGATTTAAACGTGATTTAAATCAATATAAATATTTATATTGTAACGCATAGGTGACTATTCATTGTTATTAAAATGACTTAAATTCGATCATGTTGTGATATTTAGAAATATAAATTTGTTTGGTGCGAGTGAAGTTTTATTTAATCTCTGACCCAGGGAAACGTTTTATTTTTTAAAGAAATGTTTGTTAAAAAAAAGTCATGACTCCGGCTGGATTCCGGCTTGTGTTGTGGTACATGGATATAATTATAACGTTATTAATTTCTTTAGATACGCGATTCCGTATTATATTCCCTTTTAATCAAATTCTTAAAGTATGCTTGTTGACTCCGGTATCACATTAGTTAAAGACTTCGATGCTTAAAATGTTTAGGGAGAAATGGAATACTGGTGTGTATTTTTTCTTTTAAGTACAGAGACCAGCCATATACTTTATGTTTATGTTCCAAAATTAATATTGTTTATGGCCTTCACACGCGTTACAGTATGCTCCTATTCTTTTTATGCTCAGGTACTAAGATTTCCCTTCAGTGGTAAAATTCCATATAAATATTCGATACTTAAATGGGCACAGTAAAGACATTAAATATACATATACATACTGTATACAGTACAGTTTGCATACAGTAATATGTTTATGTTCCTAAATCAATCTCTTTTGTGAGCATGTGAAAGGCATGGTGAATCGATTCTCAAAAATTACTGTACTTTGCATGATTGGAAACAAATGCGTGATTGTGAAATGCTGTGGTGTTACTTTTACAAAGACGGTCAATGAAAAAAAGAATGTGGACCAGGGCAATACTTTGAGTTTCCAGCTTGTCCAAGGTCATTCATTATTAATACTATTAGTAATATCTTCATTAAAGACTTTGATGGCGACAGCTCAAACATGAGAGGTTGAGCTTTATTAGCTCCACCTTGCGGAAATTCCAGATACTATTATTTTACTTGCGGTACTATACGAGAATTTACGGTAACTTGCGGTAGGCTGCGTCAAGCGCGCCGCAAAATAAAAAAATGCGGTGTCGCCCGCTTGCTTTGAATGGCTGCATCTGTAACTTTCTTAACACACGGCGCCCCCCCCGTGACACGGGGGGTTCTAGTAAGTGCATGATTATGCATCAGTGAAAAACCGGTGGTTTAAAATAAGAGAATGAGCTCATTGATCTGCGCCTCAGGTACTGTGATATGGTAAAACTTTACAAGCACATGCTGAAAAAAAAAACTCCCATCTTCTTTAAAACACAATGGGCCAGGAAATGTGGGAGCTTTTGATAGGGATTTTCAAAGTATGTTTGCAAGATTGTTCCATTTTGGATGACCAGTTCTTCTGGTTTTGATTTATTTAAATTCTTCTACTTCTCCCAGAAACAGTTCTGATTTCGTGACACCTCAATTTCTAAAAGTTGTTTGTTAATGTATGTGTTTCTTTTCTTTTTCAGCGTGTGTTTGTAAAGTTTTACCATATCACAGTACCTGAGGCGCAGATCTGTGTTGTGTGGTTGTCTGTTTTTCATTTGAGACTTTTCTTAGTGCATTTCTGATGTTTTTGCACAAAGCAAATTTTTCTTTTGCTTTTGTTTTTTGGTAGTTTTTTGATTAAGTTGTTTTTAGCTTGGTTTTTATGCTAGTTTGTGAAATAGGTGATTTAGTTTTTGTGTGGCCAAGTTTATGCCTAATTTGTTGGTTTGATTCGGAGTGTTAAGGAATATGTCCAACAGTGCCTGAATTTCGTCATCGCCCAGTGCAGTTTGGTATCTGTCTAGGCAGTCTGTGTCCCATCTGTATGCCTGGTTGAGGTCATACAGCAGGCTGGGATGTGTCACTGTGTCTCTGTGCTGGTGTGCTCTTTTCATGTAGAGTGTGATCTGGCTGTGGTCGGAGAGAGGACCTTTAAAGGAATTCCTAATGCAAGAAATTGTATAGGGCTAATAAAGAAACATTATAAACATTACAAACATTATAAAGGTGGCTTTAATTGTAATTTAGTACGTCCTCAGAAAACAAAAACTACTTTTAGCTGTACTTAAAATCAGCACTGTTCAGATTTGTTCACACAGGGAATCTTCACAAGAGGAAATGGCTCTGTCTTCTCATGAATGTGAGTGTTTTGCGTCAGGGAAGACGAATACGAACCTATTTCCCTTTGAAACTCATCAAAAAGACACACTCACCAGAGCTTGCACAACTAAACCTTAAACAACTAAAACCTCTTCACTGTGCGAAAATACAACCTTTATAAGTTTATGAAGGTAAATAATTGCTATAAGGAATTATTTTTTAATCTATCAATGTTAGATTAAAAAAAACACATTGCCTGACGTTAGAAAGCATCTTGCGTTACATTGCTTGAAAAATAATTTTATTTCGAGAGACTGGATAAGTAATTTAAGTGTTTTTTAACTTCCTGAAAAACAAGCCAAGTTATGAGTCATCTTTACAAGACACGTTAAGAGAAGAAATCATGTTTTTGGATGTTGATGTAATGTGATTGGAAGACAGCAAGTGAGGTAAAAATATGTCTTTTTCACATTCTCTGGCGAGCCTTGCTTTGTCAAAGAAGCAGAGATCAGCTCACTTTCAAAGGACAGCACAGATAGACTTTCAAAAGACCAAAAAGATACTAGCAAAGGTTAATTGCACTATGAACCACAAAAAGAAATGTAAAATAGTCTTCTTTAGGTGTGAGGGCAGGAGTGGATCGCAGCAGGAATACACAGCAAATAACAGGAAAACAAAGAGCAGGGCAGGTGAGAGGAGTATCCAAACAGTGGGTGATCAGAAAAAGGAAACAACTGTTACGCCTGGCTTTTCGATGCAATTTTTTTTAACTTGCTAATGCGTCGTCAGACACATTTCCTGGTGTATTCTGTGTTAAATATGATGGGAGTGTCTTTCCCAGGTATTAGCTCATCAGTATAGTGCACGTTTATATATACCATACTGCATACAGGTACAGACAACAAGCTGCACCACTGTATAGCTTTAGGAGATGGCCAAAATCACAAAGACTCTCTGACACCAAATAATGAAGATGAAAAGAAACGGGAAGTCAACACGAGACATTGTACAGCATTTGGCTTCCATGGACATCTTCGTTTGTGAAAGCACAGTGAGACGAAATTATAAAGGGGAGAGGAGGCAAAGAGAATCTAAACCTAGGACGATTCAAAGGTAAATAACTTTCTAAAAATACTTTTATGACATGTAAATACAGATACACACATTATTTTTATAACTAACTAACTGTTGATCTCTTTATTTCAAGTCCTATTGTGCGAGCCATCGACAGACTGACGGATGAAAATGATGAGCTATCAGCGATGCAAGTTCAAAGACGGCTATGGGCTGACCTCGGTGCGAGCATGAGTCCGACATTGATAAGAAGAGTGCACAGAAGGCTTGGATGGAGATATAAAAAACCAACACATGCCCCATGATAAGGGTAAAAAACAAAGAGGAAAGGCTCAAACAAGTGCTCCAATGGATTGAACAGGGGGAGGCATTTCATGATGTACTTTTCACCGACGAAACAACAGTGGCTCTGGAACAGTTTTCAACAATGTAATTTTGTAAAAAGGGGAGATATGTGGACAAGCCAAAGCCCAAACATCCACTGAAGGTTCACGTCTGGGGGGGTATATCTAGAAGAGCCCCGGGACCAGTTCTTATTTTCTAAGGAATTATGGATCGTGAATTGTCAGAGGAAGTCGTGGTCAAACAGCATGCCGCCCCATATATCAGGGAGCACTTTGGATCAAGGCACCGTCTCTTTCAATACAACGATTTGAAACACATAGCAGCAAGGGCGAGGCTTATAGAAAAAGGAGTGAACTGGGTGAAAACTCCAGCCGAATCCTCAGATTTAAATCCAATAGAGATGGTATGGCATTCGCTGAAAGACTATGTTCGGAAAACTGCTAAACCCAGCACAAAGCAAGAACTGATCTATGGGATCTACAAGTTTTGGGAAGAAGAACTGACAGAACAAAAATGCAACAATTTTATTAACAGGCTGTTTCCTGTTCTTCCTAGGATTGTTTAGCGGGGTGGGGGGCATTCGGGAATGTAAGCTATGTGAGTCAGATTAAGAATGAATAAACGCATTTTATTAAAAATGCAGTTGCGTTTGTCTGGGTGCTGACAAAGTAAAAAACAATTACTTTTTGGCAATGAAAAACTGTGTGTGTCTCTCTTTCTCTGCTGGTGTGCAAGCGCGGTGGGGTGCTGTACCAGCTGTACAGAAAATTAAAGTGCCCTTTTCCATTCAACGGGTGTCTGAGTCGCTGTGTCCTATCTTCTGTAGAGTTTATCTTATTTTTAGTATTATATTTTATATTATATTCCCTATTAATCAAATTCTAAAGTTATGCTTTTAAATGCGCAGTGACATGGTCAGAAGGAGCAAGGGGCACGTAAAACATTTCCGAAATAACCACATGTAAGACATGTAAGAAATGTTTAGGGAGAAATGGAATACTGGTGTGTATTTTTTCTTTAAAATACAGTACCAAGACCAGCCATACACGCCTTTATATAGTGCCTTTAAAGGTGGCTTCTCAAAGCGCTTTACGGGATAAAAACAACAGAGCTGCTTAACCAGTTTTTATCTATTTTTCGGCAGAGCCAGCCAGCTGTCGAGTGGTATTAAATGCAACTTTTTTGTATAGATGACTTTGCTAAAATGTATTCCAAAATAAAAACGAATACAATTGGCACACCTGTAGCTTTTTCATGAAACCTCCTAGAGTTACGAAAACATTTGCTTTGTGTGTCACATTGTGACTGTTTTCACAGCCTTCAAAATGCCATTTTTAATGCCATTTTTAAGCCATTTTTTTAACCACGCTCGAATATATCTTTGAAAGGGAAACACAGAAAGCCTTCAAAGCAAATGCACTTTGGAGACCATGACTCCAGAGAAAACTATCAGCGAGTTAATTCTCTTTTTTTAAACCTCCGGTTTTTCACTAATGCGTAATCACGCACTAACTGGAACCCCCGGGAGAGGGCGTCGTGTGTTAAGAAAGTTAGGTGTTAGCATAAACTATTAGTGAGTGGCTCTGGTGAAATTTCGCTGTGAACTGAAGAGTTAAAGTGTAAAGTGTTTCCTCTTTTTAACGGGAAGAGACGTGGTGCTTGAAACACGAGAGCGTGTGTTTTTTTTTAATCCCTGGCAGAACCGTTTTTCCATAAGAATCAAGTAATACATTTATTCCATGCTGAAAAAAAGAAGAATGAAAACACATTCCATAAGAATATATAGTGCCATTATATAGCGCCTTAAAAGGTGGCTTCTCAAAGCGCTTTACAGGATAAAAACCACAATAACAACAATTACAATATTGTATTTCATTGCACTTTGACAGATTGTCTTTAAATCAATTGTTGATTTAAGGTTTGACAGCAGATGCTTATATTGTAACGCATACAGCCTCCATTTCTTTATCAAAATTTAAAAAATCATTTGTGCAGCTTAAGAATAGGGGTCTGCTCTCATTGACAGCTGACACTCCTCCATACACGCAAGTGAAAAATTAATATAAATGTCGTATTTACAATTTGTTGATAATAAAAATGTTAAGTTCTCTTAAGCTTTCTCAGTCAAGTATGATTGCTTACCCAGGGAGCTGTGTAAGCATGCGTAGGCAGCAAAAGATCAGCTAAACTGGGAAGATGTGACACCAAAGATATTATTAATAACCTTTTAAATCTGAAGGGAGATCTAAAGGGATCCCCACACGATACCGGTTCCTGCTTCTGGAGCGATTCAGAGGGAAAGACAGTGATAAGTATTCGTTGTTATTAAAAAATGACATAGATTCAAAAACATGTTGTCATATTTAGAAATATAAAAAGTCAATTAATTGTCGATAATATTGCTATTTTATTTTTTCAAAGAAATGTTTGTTAAAAGAAAATTTGTGGCTCTAGCTGGATTTGAACAGCCAACCTCTCACTTAGAAGTGGGGCACGTAAACCATCACGCAACTTGCACAGTGGTATGATTAGTGGTGAAACAGCCTTACACGTACAGTATCAGGTTTGTGTTGCAGTACATTAATATAATTATATCGTTATTAATTTCTTTAGATACGCGATTCCATATTACATTCCTTTTTAATCAAATTCTAAAAGTATGCTTGTATACTCCGGTATCGAGCGTATTCGCAGAAAAGCTTAAAACTACCACTTTTTATACCCATGTTATTTCACATGTTAGTTAAACACTTTGATGCTTAAAATGTTTAGGGGGAAATGGAATACTGGTATGTATTTTTTCTTTAAAGTACCGAGACCAGCCATATACAGTTTACATAATACTGTATGTTTATGTTCCAAAATTAATGTTGTTTGAGGCCTTCACATGCATTATGCTCCTATTCTTTTTTATGCTCAGCTACTAAAATTTCCCTTCAGTGGTAAAATTCCATATAAATATTCAGTTCTAAAACATGCACAATAAGGCGCTATATAAAAAATAAAATATTTCCGTTTACAAAGACGGTTACAAAGAATGTGGACCAGGGCAATACTTTGAGTTTACAGCTTGTCCAAGGTCATTAATTATTAATACTATTAGTATTATCTTCGGTAAAGACTTTGATGGTGACAGCTAAAACATGAGAGGTTGAGCTTTATTAGCTCCACCTTGCGGAAATTTTGGATACTATTATTTTACGTGCGGTACCATGTTGTATTATGTGAGAATATATGGTATTAATACGGTATTATACGGTAACTTGAGTTACACCGTGACTAGCGCACCGCATAATAACGTGGTATCGCTCGCTTGTTTTGAATGGCTCTATCTGTAGCTTATTGTGAACCTCTTCTTATATTTGTAAAAACATTCCAATTTAAATGCAATACGGAATATATTATTAAGAACACTGAAACTAATTCAGAGTTAGAAAAGACACATTGAGTCTTGTTTTTTCAGATGTGAATTTAACCTTTACAGCGATCATTTTGGGTATATTTGTTACATAGCTGGATGAGTAAAAATAGAATAGATTAATAACTGGAGTAAGAAAATATATTTCACACATACTTTCAAACCATACACCTTTGGAACAGCGGGTGGTGATACCTGGCTGGGAGGGAGGGCGTTATTTTGATTTTCCGGCACAAATTGTATTCTCTACAATACTATAGTCCCTGAAGCATACCATTCAAACTTCGGAATTATAAAAAATAAACCTTTGTTGAGTTTGCACGAGAGACAAAAGGTACCTTTTGAGAAGTTGTGTACTGCTTGCAAAGTAGAAGATTTTGACAAACAGCTAATTTTGCTTGAAGAATTTAAAATCTGTCTGTATTGTAGCTTTATTTAATTGAGCAGAAAGTCACCTTGCTCTTCAAGTGGCTCTGTTAAGCAGAGTTAACACAACACACCCTCTGAATGAGTTTTAATCAACTTTGTCAGGATTATTTTCCTTCCCCCTTGGTGCGAGGTGACAATGCCGAAAACAATGTCAACATTGAGTGAGCACTGGGGCACTCAGTGAGACTAATACATTGAGATTTCTGAGATGGATAGTTTCAGTAAGTATGTTGACAAATATATGAATTTTTGCAAGATAAAATTGTATCCCGCTGTGAATCAGCTATGTGACCTTCCCCTCATGAAACTGTGGAAAAGAGGTTTAGCGGGCAGCATTACTCACAGTGTTGTGACCATTGAGTGTTTTAATACACAGTATAGCAGTATAAAGCAAGTATGTTTTTTAATGTTTGTAATCGTTTTTATTCACAGAACTGCTTGGGGTATAAAGTGAATGATCTGGAGAGTAACATATAGTGTCTTTAATATATTACATAACATTTAATAGAAATGTTCCCCAGTTAATTGCCAATGAAGCCCTAGTCTTTTCCATATCTGATTAAACTCATGGTGGATACTAATTAATGGGTGAAGTGGTGACACTGTGCCTGTGGCTGGAGGTTGCTACAGATGCAGCCATTCAAAATGGGTGAGGTATTTCGCGGCATACCGCGACACGCCCACCGGGGTATCACGCAGTTCACGTGTGTCACGTGACTAACTATCCGGCGTCGCCTTGTAAAACTGCCAGGGGGAGCTTAACCTCTCATGTACAGCATTTGAGCCTTTAATTTTGAACTGTGTATTACAGCATGTTAATCATCAGTCATTAAAATGTTGGTATATTTTATGAAAGCAAGATTGCTCAGTTGGACAAAAGTACACAACCTACCTTTATCAGAAATATTTATGCATCAAAGCCTTTACTGAAGATATTACTAATAGTATTAATAATGGATGACTTTGGACAAGCTGTATACTCAAAGTATAATTTCTTTAGCACATTTGTACAAGCACTTGGAATCTGTCCAAGCCATACTTTGTCAGGCATTTTGTTTTACTTCAACGGGCATAAAAACTTCCTTGCTTTTAACAGGGCGTTTCATAATTTCTAACTACGAAAATGATTTAAAATGCGACACCTATCATTCAACTAGAGCTTAAAATATCACAAGGATCCTCAAGAGCACAGCAAAGAGTGTATTAAAAGACACTTGTATTTATCAACGCTTTCTTTTCCGTATACCAGATTTTATGGAACCACTTCAGAGGGGTGTCAGCCAGTCAGATTCCAGGAATCGGCACTTTAAAGGAAAAATACACACCGGTATTCCATTTCTCCCTAACGATTTTAAGCATCGAAGTATTTAACTAGCATGTGAAATAGCGTGTGAAAAAGTGGTAGTTTTAAGCTTTTCTGCTAATATAATATGGAATCGCGTATCTAAAGAATTCGTGTGCTGCGACAGGGCTGTGTAGGGCTGTTTCGCCTGCCTGTTCATGCGAGCTGTCTTGTAGCCTACTGGTCTAGGTGCGTGACTATCAACTTGCAGGTTGTGTGTTCGAATCTAGCTGGTGCTGGACTTTTCATTTTTACCGTCACATAGCTGCAAGCGCACCTCACCGTGCCAGGCCACCACTGCATCATACAGCTGCCAGGGCACCTCACCGTGTCAGGCCACCACTGCGTCACACATATTTCAGCGCCATATATTTCATGGATATTATGGAATATAATGGATGGATATCTTAGTTATCTTTCTAGTTCACAGGTTTGCATGCATAATTTAATTTTGAAAGCCACTGAGACATCAGGTACTACTGTTGTATTTATGAAAAAGAAACAAAACAAAAAACATACTAACAACTGTGCCATCCTACTCCTTAGTTAATACATTTTATTATTCATAAACAGTTAACATTGTTAGCAAAATATTTTGAATTATATTTAACCCTATTTTTTCTTTAGTTTTGTATTTAACTTATTATATGATAGTCAGACTTAATGTATATTTGAACAATGAAAATATATTTTTACAAGATTTTACATTAAGCACTTAAAATTAATATGGTTAATAATAGTAAACTGTAACATGCTGTAACAAGATCGGTTAAACTGCGAAGAAAATGCTTTCAGAGAAAATGTTTCAGGTGTGAAGAACATAGATCTCCAATGCAATTTCAACCAAACCTGTTCCCACACACCCTGCCCGCACTACCATTAGAATATACACAAACATTTTAGCGTTTCATTCTGAGCAGAAGACCCTCACACCTGAAGAGTGCTGGCTGTGACGAATTAAACCGGTTTTACAGGTTTCAATCACAGACCATGTGACATGGGAGTCAGTAAACTAACACACAGCGCCACCGGATTTGATAACGCTATAAAAACGCTATAAAATAATGTGACTTGGCACAGAACAAGTTTACAGCACAGTACAAAAATAAATGCTGACCATGACTTTAGAAGCATAAATTGCCTTACACTCAATTTAAACACAAGCTGTCTTTAGCCCTCTAAGCTGGTTCATACAGAAATGTAGAGATCCAGGCTCAGAACACACAGCTTCATTAGCGAATACATATGCAGGACAACTAGAGAAGACGTTTTACAGAGGATGGATTTTTAGAAACATCCCATCAGTGACATCACTGAAGTCAACTCCTAGGTACTGTAACTGTCGTGTGGATAGTTTCACAAGAATCAGACAAAGGTTTAAGCATCGCTTGTTCTAGATAAAACTGCAAAAAAAACCAACAACCCATAATGTACTTCTTTGCGGCTCTCTTTGCCCAAATCATATATTCACAACGTGAAATCTAGAAAATAATATTACGTAACCAAAATCGGCAATATGGAAACAGAACCTGTGTAATTGTTGATAGATGATGTACTCGTAACATTTTTACAAGACGAACTACAACATTTAAAAAATGACTTGTATGTACTTGATATCTCTAATCAATCCACGGGTCCCAGCACAAAACGAAACTAAAACGCATACCGTTTTGCGCTTCTTATTAGTTGCTCAAAAGTAATTTGACCGTATGAAATGCATAATATAAACCTAGAAACATATACGTGAGCAGTACTTAAGCACTGTAGTATCGGTGTAAAGACATACCTCTCAAATACTGTAAATCAAGTTAAAAATATCTCAAGACCGATTCTGGTCATAATGAAACCATGTTTCGTGTATGTTTTCTTTTTCATCTTGAAATAACTCATTTCTAAATACCTTTTTCACTGTTAACATCTTGCAGCAACTCTGCAACAAAATATACACTCTGACAGTTCATCCTGCTACCAACATTAAATAAAACAAATCTTAAGATGTCTATATTTATGTCTTTATTTAGTGGTTTCCTTAGTGACAAAGGCTAAACTTTCTTGGAAAAATGTATTTTATGTGTTGCGGAAAAAACTGACTTGCTTTAACAAAATATGTTTACAAATCCTTTCACCTGGCATTTTCGTAGTTAGAAATTATGGAACGCTCTGTTAAAAGCAAGGGAGTTTTTATGTCTGTTGCAGTTCTTTTGCAACATGAATATAATTATATCGTTATTAATTTCTTGAGATACGCGATTCCATATTATATTCCCTTTTAATCAAATTCTAAAAGTATGCTTGTTGACTCCGGTATCACGTTAGTTAAAGACTTCGAAGCTTACAATGTTTAGGGAGAAATGGAATACTGGTGTGTATTTTTTTCTTTAAAGTACCAAGACCAGCTATATACTGTATGTTTATGTTCCAAAATTAATATTGTTTATGGCCTTCACACGCGTTACAGTATGCTCCTGTTCTTTTTATGCTCAGCTACTAAGATTTCCCTTCAGTGGTAAAATTCAATATCTACAACGGGCACAGTAAAGACGTTTACAGTAAGTCTTTCTACGACAGACCAACGGACCACGAGTGCCCCTGTCGGTCAACCAATCACGCACCGCGGTATTTTGCGTCATCGCGCGTCACGATGCACGACGACGTAGCCAATTACCTCCGGTACGTGTCTGTACCGCGCACTTTGAATGGCTGCATCTGTAGTTCAAATCCCGTGGCTGGCAGAGGAATCCTACACCATTGGGCCCCTGAGCAAGGTCCTTAACCCCAGCTGCTACAGGGATGCCATATAAATGGCTGACCCTGATCTTGGACCCCAAGCTTCTCTCTCCCCATCTATGTGCTTGTGTGTCTCATGGAGAGCAAGCTGGGGTATGTGAAAAGACAAATTCCTAAATCAAAAAATTGTATATGGCTAATAAAGTGATCTTATCTGCTCGTAATAACCTTATTTAATTTTGATTTTTGTCATGACTGCACTGTCAGAATCTCTTCAGCACTTCTTTGGACTCTTTGGGGATTCAGCAGATTGTAGTGCATTAAAAAACTTTAGAAACAGCTGGATCCAAATACCTCTGCATGTTGTTTTCTTGTGTTTATAGCTCTTTCATCCTGTAACCACTTTGACTAGTTTACATATATTAAAAAGTGCTATCGCATAATCTGTATTTTTAATGAGACAATAAACAGCAAACTGGCAGCAAACCAAATTATTTGTATAATTGCTTAGTCTAATCCTTTATATGCCTTGATTTACAAGCATTAAATTGGTTTAATATATGCCAACTGACCAATTTAATAAAGCATTTGAACCCAATCCAATTTTCCCTCCCTTACCCCCATACGTGTAAAACCGGTGTTGCATTCTTAAGGGGTTCTTCTTTAAAAACTGCAAACTCAGCAGGGCTGGGACTAAAATTAGCAATATCTCAAGATATTATACTTTTGACACATCTTCTGATGTGTTGGTGTAGTATGGTGTACCAAATCCACAGTAATATTCAGCATGCACAACAGCAAAATAAAATTAATAAACTGAAAAATTCGATTTCAAGTATATTACGTCCTAGTGTGTGGTCCATGTGTGTTTTGTTGCTGTTCCACACTTCCTGACCTTGATTGTTCTCCTTCTCCCATTGGCCTATCATTACATCATTGTTTCTGTGTGACATCATCATCAATCAGTTTCTTGGCTAATCAGAAAGCAGATTATTCAGTATATTAGTTGGAGGTTTTCAGAAGGAAGGGGCCTTTCGTTTGACTTTGGTCCCGCTCGGCTTAGCTTCGGTTTTGTGTCGCTTTTGGTTTTTGCTTCGGCTTCGTTTTGCTTTGTTCGTGTGTGTTTTCTAATAGCTTCAGCTTTGTTGTTTTGTTAGTTTGTGTTCGTCTCTTTGTACTTTCGTTTGTTTGTGTTTATCGTTTATTTTGCCATTACATCAACCTCGGTGTTCTTTTGTACCTTGTTCCTGTTGTCTACTTTCATTTTCTCTTATTTGTATTCCTAGTTCACTTGTGTATTTGTGTGAACTTGTGTATAGAGTTGGTTTAGGTTGTTGGGTACATTTTCCACACGTAGTTGGTTTTTGTATTAGTCACACTAGACAGCACGGGTGAGTGCCGTTTGTCTTGTATGGTTTTGGGTAGTCAGTGAAGGTTAGCTAGGGCGTTTGAAGATGCCGAAGACCGTGTGTTTGGGGTTTTCTTTTGTAGTTAGGTCAGCTTCCCTCACTTTCTTAGCCAGTTCCATTTTGTTTGTTGTTTTCTTTTCTTTGGCACTACTCTAGTTCCCTACCCCTGTGTCATTGCATCTTATTATGTACCAGTTGGTTATTCACCTTAAAATAATCACTTTTGGCACCATCACGCTTCCTAAGTCTCTCAACAGAACCCACCTGCATCCAAAAACTATCCTAAATGTTATACCCCTTTACCCCTAGACACTTAGGGTCATAACAAGGTATATTAGGTGTTTCTATTTTGACAATGAGTTTATTAGGCCAATTTAATTTAATTCAATTCAATTCAATACCTTCCTAATACTACACACTGTAACTTTCAATCATTTCTATGGTCTGTTTGCTTTTACGATGTTATTTCCTTAAAAAGCAAGGTCAACTTTACATACTGATCATAACTAACGTAAATAAGGTTAAATATTAATAAATACAAAGTAAAAGAAGTGGCATAACTGGAACATAATTATGCTTTGTTTGTTTTTGCTTTGTCCTTTCCCTCTATATTTTTTCAGAGTCATTCTAGCTGGTATTACTGTCCCTGGTAGAGTGGTACAAGAATATTTGTTAAAAACAGAAGCATCTAAGTAAGGGTATCAATTTATTTTTTGAGGAAACAAATGAACAAATGCATTGTATTTCATACTAAATCCTTGAAACTATATCCACATATATATATATATCTTTAATTTTTACTGATAGCATTTTTAAACTATGCACATTATTTCAGTTATGTAGAAGGAGCTTTTTCAAAATGAATTAAATAAGGAGTTATAATCACCTATAGCTAACAGTTTAGTTGTATTTACATATTAATATTCCACTAACATTACTGTCTTAACACTTCATTAAGAGCTTGGCCAGTGGCTTTTGGCAGTAATAGAGACATTACTATCATTTGTTATGTTATTATTATCTTGTTGGAGAGCATTACATGACACATTACTTAGCAAAACTTTCATATTATAGTATATTTTTCAAAATGATTTAAGGTAAATATAGCAACCCAGAACAAATACTGTAATACAGTCACTGCTTTATGAAATCCCATTAATAAGTCATTGTTACAGGCTGAAGAGAAAAGGGGTTGGGGATTTGAGAGGTGCCTTAGTCAGAGCACTGCAGCACACTTTATTTAGTAAACAGAAAACAGCTAAGAAGTTAAGAGAGAAAAATTGGGTTTATGGTATGAAATAAAATGAGCAATATCCTAGTGGTCCTTGTGGCCCATTGTGTGGCCACTTGTACAGGTGGTCCTCTGATTTTAGATTTTGGCTATCTTTATCAGCAGCTTGGACTGTGCTCTCTGGAACCTTTCCTGGAGCTCCATATTGTGCTGTGTTCATCCACTTTCTACCTCACTTACCTGCTAATGTCACATAATGCATTCTATAAGTATCTGAGAGCATTGAAGCATGACTTATCTTAGGCAGATACTCATGCTTTCTGGCACAATCACTATCTTGTTTTTTTCATTTTTTTGTTTCTTAATATACAATCTGAATCTGTAATACAGCATACATCTGAAGGTATTATACATTCTCCAGTTTGTTGCACAAAATTCATATTCATAATGTCCATTTTTAAAACATGTACAGATGCAGCCTGTAACGCAGAGCGTTGCATTACATTATTCACTGGCCAAAGACAGTCGATAGGTGGAGATTGTGATGTGTAAGATGTTAGTGAAACAGTTAATTTAATCTGTTTCCCTACTGTTTAGTTTCTTACACATAATTTGGAATATAAAATAAAATTTTGTAACTAAAGGGAAATTTTGGTCATTGACAATAAAAACTACAGAAGTCCTAAATGATAATGAAATAAAATAATTTGTTATCGATAATATTATTGTTAAGTTATCATTAATTTATAGCTCTAAATATAATACTACCTGGTAGTAGTACAGATCCAGCCATTCAGAATGCATACCAGATAATGCAGTTCATTGTGTTGCACGCTACAGCATACTGCATGTTTATAAAAATAATCAGTTGTGGGACTACACTACTTTGTAAAACTGCCAAGTGGAGCAGTTAAATGCTTAACGTGGCATGTGGGTTTCCGCCAGAAAAAGCCTAGTTTTGAATCCTGGTCATTGCTGAGGAAAAATCTTTTTCCATTTATATAATTTAAGTTGTATACTGATTAGTCTTTTATTAATTTTTAACTGTGTACTGAAGTATTTTAAATATTAAATTAATTTAAAAAGAGAACAGGGCTATTTTACAAAAACAACATTACTCAGTTCAATATATGAAAAATAGTTGTGATTTGTTGTGTTGTGAACTGATGTGCTTCTTTCAGGCTTACATCCACATTGAGATAATCTATATTGTGCCTTAATGCAAATTTCAGCAAGAAGTAAAAATAAGTAATTTAACTTTAATTTCAATTGTGAAAAGCTTTCATATAATTGAGCAGAAAGTCACCTTGCTTGGCTCAGTTTGCAGAGTTTGTGTTAACACACTGCATTATTTAAAATTAAGTTTTATCATCTTTATCATCTTTGTCTTTTCAGGGGGAGGGGATTGGGTAGAATGATGGAGTGAAATGAAAGACCATACTTAGTTTCCCTTTCCCCAACTACAATGTGATAATGCTCTAGCTGGCTGGCATGAAACAATCCCTCCAATGCTATTTCCGAGCATCCTGGAGATGGTCTGGAGGTTCATTCATGTTATTACATTATTAATATTAATATTAATGTTTGAGTAATATTTGATATACTGTAATATGTGTCATTATCAGAAATATGAATATGCATAGTATTTTATTGTGAGAGAATCACAATTATATTCATTGTATTAACAGTTACAACAGATACTTCACACCTGAAAACACGTGTTTTGAATATACTGGAAGGGCGGAGATTCAGTGAGCACTGGGGTGCTATTTAACACAGTGAGATTACTCAGTTGGACGATTTTAGTAAATATGTTGACAAAAGTCTGGATTTTCCGTTTCACAAGGCAAATTGAATAAAGCTGTGAATTAGCTACATGCCACTAGCCAGTGAAAGGGAAAGGAGGTTAGTGGCAGCATCCCCTACCGTGTAGTGCCTATAAAGTATAAGTTTTAATATAACAGTGTATTATTGTGATCTTTAACTTGCAAGTACATTTTAAACATTTGTAATACCTATTCTTTCAAATACACTTTGTATTGTTATTCAGTTAAAACAGTACGTACAGTTAAAAATCAAACTGAACTAAAAATGACATATCCCTGTTAACACGGCAATGCTAGTGATCATTGAGTTTAATCAACAAAACAGGGCGAAAAATCAGTTACGTGATTTTAGTGCTGAGTTTTGAAAACAGCCATTTTAAGCGACATTTAAACAATAGGCTATGTCAAACTGTCAACTACTCACCTCTGCATGTCACTTAAGCCATTGCTATTTGGCTTTTTAAGTTATAGATGCGAAAAGATGCCCCCCCCCCAAGCCTGACTGAGCAAGGAGAGACAGACAGAAAAAACTGAATCCTAACTACAATACAAGCAAAACATCAGGTTTACTTCTAGTAATTAGTGTAAGATTTATACTGACCCTAAATACAGTGTTAAAATTTCAACAGAGCAATCTTGTGATCTGTGTGATTTTCTGGAGCAGAAATACAGTATACAGTAATACAAAATAAATTATTTTTGACATCTCAAATCAATTTTGATCAATATGAAGAAGAAAAATAACATTTTCAGAGCGCTATTAATTTGTGTTTACATAGAATAAGTAATTACAAATTTGAGCAATCTAATTTCATATTATTTTAAACTGACATTTCAGCTACAGAAGTTTGCATTAGAGACAGCATTTAGCTCTGCTTGTCATAGAAGTTCTGGAAAGGTTGAATTAAGCCATGCCAAGTGCAAATACATAGTTGATCAGTAATAACAGTTTAAAATGTGCATAGATTAATGCAAAGGTTCTGGAAACTTCTTAATTTAAGTGATCTGTAGGACAAGTAAAAAAGTTAAAAAAGAGGAAACTTAATATTTTTGAGGCTGAACCTAAATTTCAGTCTAAATAATTACAAATGAAAATTAGAACATTAGTGTCAGAGATGTACAGATGCAGCCATTCAAAATGCACAGTACAACCCCATATAACACGAAATGACCCATAGTTCACGGCATTGTACCGCACGTGATTTGGCTGGCCAAAATGACCAACAGGGGCACTCGTATTGCATTGGTTGTTATTGAAACAATTTAATCATTTAATCTCTTTACTGTGCATGTTTTAATCTGCTTAGTATTGAATATTTATATGAAAATTTACAAATAAAGGGAAATTTTAGTAGCTCATCATAAAAAGAAGAGGGGCATAATGTGTCTGAAGGTCATAAAGTATATCAATTAAGGAACATAAACATTATTTAAACTGTATATGGCTGATATTGGTAGTCTAAATAGAAAATACACACTACCATTTTACTTTCTTCCTAAACATTTTAAGCATCAAAGTTTTTCATTTGGTTACATAAGGTGGATATTTTGGAAACGTTTTTACATGCTCATTCTGACTATATTAAGTTTATATACTTTGTAACAAGGTATAATGTTTTAACCTTTTCTGCAAATGTGCTCATTATCGGAGTAAACAAAAGCATGCTTTTCAGAATTTGATTAATAGAGAATGTAATATGGAATCGCGTATTTAAACAAATTGATAACAATATAATTATTTTCATATACTGTACTTCAAATTATCACAGTAGTACACTTTCTTTGGAAATGTCTGCTTCAGTTTCACACCTACTCACGTGATTACATCTGTGGCGTAATGGGTTAGGCGTGTGCTTTCCTTGCTGTAAGTCGGTTGTTCAAAGCGAAAACTAAAATAGCAAATATTATGGACACTATATTGACATTTTTAGAATTCGATTTATACAGAATATAATATGGAATCGCGTATCCAAAGAAATTAATAACAATATAATTATATTCATATACTTTATCTCAAATAAGAAGAGTATTATTGGACAAAGTTGTGAGGCTCTGTCAGAATTTCCCTGTAAACTGAAGAGTTATAGAGGAGACATGTTGTGTATCACCTGCTTTTACACTTATAGATTAGAATATTCCAATGTTAATGTGACACGGAAGATATTATTAACAAAGTAGCACTTTTGGCTCACGTGGGTATGTGCCCTACCAGCTTTGGGATTGAAACCAGGCCTCCAGCGTCACTCAACAGGGAAGCAGCCAGTCAAGCTACAGTGAGATCCACTCTCACCCCTCTCAGATCAGGTCCCCGCTATTCACATGAAAGGCAGTGACATCACCACGCTGGCAAGCCGGCTCGCACAATACCTGTAATGTTGGCCATACAGCGTGCGCATTACTGAAGCTGAAAGATTAGCTTTTGTCACTAATGAAATCACTAAATAAAGACATAAATATAGAAATCCCTACATTACAAGTTTCATTTTGTCTATTGCTACATTATCGACAGCAGTGTAGTTACAAGGAACACGTCAAAATGTTTCAAAATAACAACAATTGAACGAGTTTTGATAATAACAGAGAAAAAACAAATGAGTCCCCATTGCCCCCATTTTGATTAAAATCGCAAACGCGTGTTTAATTAAATGCCTTTATTGCTTCACAATCTGACAATGCAACGTAAATTATCTTTGTCTTCAAAGTATCTTAATTAACTTTAAGCATAGCTTTCTCACCATTTAGATTTATTTTTCATACCATTGTTAAAGCAGGAGTGTATTGTACTTCCTCATGGATCACACATGGAAAGATTAGATTGTAATTGTTTTTATTTTTTTATAAATTTTAGAAAAGTAATCTATACAAAAATGTTTGTATGTATTTAATACCACTTGATAGTTATATTATTATGGATAAGAATTCAAGTTGCATACTGTTAAGATTCTTAATAATTTTAAACTGTATTTCAGCATGTTAAACATTAAACATGAAAAAGTTGATATATTTTATAAAAGCAATATTGCTCAGTTTGACAAAAGCACACAACCATCCACCTTCATCATAAATATTTAAATTGTGCATAAATACTGAGGTGGATAGTTTTAATAAATATGTTCACAAATATCTGGATTTTTGCAAGAAAAAATTGTATCCAGCTGTGAATCAGGTACGTGACCTTGCCCTTCGTGAAATTGTGGAAAAGAGGTTTAGTGGGCCACGTTACTCACAGTGTAGTGAACATAGAGTGTTTTAATACACTGTACAGCATAGTATAAAGCAAGTCTGTATTTAATGTTTGTAATCGCTATTCTTGCAAGTACATTTTGTATTCAGTTTGCTTCTGTGTGTTAGCTGGTGGGCAAATGTCCGAGGTGTATTTATATAGCTGGTAGTATTACTGTATTAAAAAAAAATGTTTCACAATCCAAAGCGAGGCTTTGTGGGTGTTGTGGTTTAAATGCTATTGGCTCATGAACAGCATCCCCCTATCCCAATGCATAGTGCCACATTAAATAAAACCATGAGAAAAAGAGATTCACAGTGCAAAGCTTGTGATATTTTAGCTGCTTACTTACATGACTCCATATTATTATTACGATCAAAAGGTATTAAATCAGTACAGCTTTTATGAAGTATTATAAATAGTATTATCAAGTATTATAAATGTTTAATTAAAAGATAAAAATCTTACACAAAGATTCTAAGCTGATCATGAGGAAGAAAAAGCACCCATTTGTCATCCATAAAAAGTGCTTTTAACTATCCAAACCAGTTATTTACAGCTTTTGAAGTCATGCAATGTTAGAGTTAAGCAGGAATACGTCATTGTATCTAATTTTTGATTTAGTTTTTGTTTGATTCTTAGAAAAGGATAAAATGTTATAATTTTTTATGAAGTACAGAATATAAGTTTAATAATGTTATAACAATCATGTTTAAACCAGAACCCATGTAAGTTTCCAAGTTAAAGACTTTGATGCATAACATATTTATGCATAATTACATTTTTTATGATTAAGGTGGAAGGTTGTGTACTTTTGTCCAGCTGAGCATATCTTCCTTTTATAAAATATACCGACTTGCTGCAATACACAGTTTAAAATTATTAAAAGTCTAAAAAGTATACAACTTAAATTCTTTATTGGAAAAAGATTGCCCCTCATGCAGTGGATTAGAAACTGTGCGATTTCTGGCAACAGGTCAAAGGCTGTACATGAGACGTTAAGCTTTATTAGCTCCACCTGGCGGTTTTACAAGGTGCTTCCGGATACTATTATCATATTTCAATTTAGATGCGTTATGATGCGGAATTTTGTGCCACGCCCACCTAAGCAGGCCTTAGGTTTAGATCGTATATCAGAGAAGGTGTTGGAACTGTTGATTATTTAAAAATTCCCTGAGAGGAGGGCCGTACAGATTAAACACGGATTAAAATTCTTCAGGCATAATTTAAGTTAAAATCAGCTACTTTGTAAGCAGTACACGACTTCTCAAAAGGTACCCCTTTCTGTTATGCAAACACAACATGGGTTTAAGACATTATAAAGAAGACTTAGAAATTTACATCCTAGGAGTGCCACAACTTGAAAAAAATACTTTTTGAAGAAAGACAATAAAACCTTGACTTCTAATTGGGGGGCGGTGGTGTATACATTAATGGAAAATACATTTACCTTTAAATATTTCATATTTGCCTAATGCTTTCATGCCAAGGTACAAATGTATTATCTCATGAGAACCCCTCCGGGGATGGTGAACTTTTATATTGGGCCTTGGAGACTATAGCCATATTTGTTATGTAAATCGTAAATAAAGAATTTTGAATAACATTCCTGAATAAGTAGGGGATACTTTAATACAGAGATAATACAGAGATAATTATCCACAGCAAATATGTTGTGACATATATACAAATCTCACAAGGTACAAGTGTATAATGAATGGGAATCTCCCTATTCTAAAAATGTACCTAATAACCACGAGGGGCTGTTTTTAATGAAGGGATTTTCACTCAAAAAATCAGAGTTCCCTAAAAACTATAGAATAGCAAGAGCTCTTAACAAGGCTCAGATACTTAGCTTCAATCTGGTCTTCCTGGGTGATCTCTAACAAGAAACTCTCACCTTGGTCTCTCTCTTGTGGTCTTGTCTGTCCCTTCCTTTGTGTCGTCCTTCATCTTCTTATATGGTTTCTTTCCAAACCATTAATTGACACTTAATCATTTACCCAGAACTTATTTATCTAAGGTAAACCAAGGTAACCTTTACGATTGCTTTGATCACAGATACAGATTCTTAGAAACACTTGCATAGTCATCTACAGCTGTAACAATAGCATTCCTTTAGTGGGGAAATCATTGCAGTGCGGGTAGAGGGGGCACCATATAACAAAAAAGCCCTGCAGTAACATGCTGCAGCTTAACTAGTTTTCACCCTGATTTTGCAATAAAAAACAATACATTTTAATAAGGCAGGTTTAAAAAAAATGTATGGTTATGTCATGAAATAACATATGCTGATCTTTCCAAACATAATGGTTTCTAAAGATTGTTTAGTATTCTTTGCTTCAGGTGAAATTTTTCTGTGTGTGAATGGGCACTTTCAATTTATGAAATGAGCATACCAATTTATCACAACTTCTGAATTGCATGTCATCTTGTGAAAGCTTCTGAACTGCTGACGTCTTGTTACCACACTGCTGATTCCATCACTACACTAATTGTAGAATCCTACTGAAAAAAGAATTTCAAGAGAAATAAAGAAATGCCACACTGAAACAGAACAATTAATCTAGTGAGACAAGGAACCACAAGGCACTTACAAACAATATATATAAATTACCTTATCTTTGCTTACTGCCTTGTCTTTCTCACACCTGAAGAAGGCTCCACAGCTTTTCTTTCTTTTTTTTCAGCATGGAATAAACCTATTACTTGTTCCTTTTATCCCTCGGACCATATTGGAAACTGAACAACAAAAGGAGAACCTCTTAAAGAACATGATTTTTCTGAGCCACAGTTTCAGTGAATAAAGGAAGGAATAGAGAAAGCAGGAATAAATTTAATTGAGCAATAAAGGTGAGTGATATAATCACAAACTTAGGTTCTAATGACAGAACAACAATTTAGTGGTCTGAACAAATTTAAATAATGGAACTAATTAATGTGATTGGAAACAAGATCGTTTTATGTGCAAGCTGTGAGCATTTTCACAAGTCGTGGTCTTTAAAATGCATTTGGTTTAAAGGCTTTCTGTGTTTCCCTTCCGAAGATATGAACAAAAGAATTTTCAAGCTTGGTAAAAAAATGGCCAGGACATTCTCAGACTCATCTCAGACAATCACGTAATGGCCAGTGTGTCCGAGTGCCAGGACTTTACTTTGTTCTAAGAGTCGAGAACAGAGGTTGCTGTGCGTAACCAAAGGATCTGCCCGAGGTTAACCCAGCAGCAAGCCCCATGAACCCACCGCGAATGCTCTCCTGATCAACGAGTGAACTACGGTCAGAACTGTGGACAGCTGAATCTCAGGATTCAGGACTAGCACTACATCAGGAATGAACGGGTCTTCTTCCTGTCTAAACAGTATGACCTGCTTGGACCCACAGTCACTTTTCTCATGTGCACAAACTCTCGCTAGTAAAGCCAGAACTAACTAGCTGGTCTTCAGAGAGTCACTGTCAGCGAGCCGCAGAAGAAATCTCTCTCCTTCTCTCACATCGAACCAGCACTGCCTGACACCGGGCCAGAGAATGCCTGCCACTGTTCATTTGTGTCTGCGGGAGATCTGATTCCACACAGATTGGATGAGTATTCAACATTCTGCATTACAGCTCGAGAATTCAATTGTTACCTCAATTCCAGTTAATATCAATTTAATTCCTATGAGTGATGTACTTGCCTTTGAGTATCTAGTGTAGAAGTTGTAATCTAAGTTCATTTATGAAACGGCATAAATGAATTGCATACTGAAAGTACATCCCTCTTGGTATTTGTAACTCTTCGTGATTGAATATATACCTTTTGTATTCTGCTAACCCTCACTCCTAAGATCTGTTATGTTTATATGCACATTTTATGTATTAATACATATATTGTCATGTATTAGTATCCGTGTGTGTGCGTTGCTGAGTCATTCCGCAAGGTCGGTTTTCTAATAGCCATCAAAGAATCATTTTGATGATTCATACCGCGTGAGAGGATGCCTACAGGTGTATGCATAGATGAAACTTGTATAAAATGGATAACAAAATTAAAGACGATTAAAATCTGTAATCTTTCCACGTGTAATGTCATTAGAAAGTACAATAAGTTCCTGCTTTGTCTAACGATGGTATCAAAAAAGAAACCTGTGCTTAATGATAATTAAGGGACATGTCAAAGAAAATGATTTACGTTGTTTAATTATAAACACTTAGTTATGAACGCAGAAGCAATTGGTGCTTTACAGCCATTGTGCAATACTGAACTCCGCGGTTCCTCCTTCACGGTGCTACCTCCCCTTCTGACATAGCGCAGTGGGCGGCACGCTGTTTTCAGAGCCTGTGAGTGGGGAAAAAAGACCTGCTGATCTGTTCTACATACCAGGAAGACAACAGAATATGATTTTTTCTATTTGAAACGTGTGTTGTTTTTATGAAATTCGTGTATTTTAAACGTTTTATTAAGAAGTAAAAACCTTACAGCATAGACAGAGATTCTAAGCTGATCACCAGGAAGAAAAAACACCCGTTTTTAACGCATAAAAAGTGCTTATTAACTATCGAAACCTGTTTTAATAGCTTTTAAAGTCGTGCAATGTCTAAGCAGGAACACATCATTATATCTCATTTTTTATTTATTTTTTAAGAATTAAAAAAATCATTTGCCCAGTCTAATTTTAAAGAGCTCTACTTGTGAAACTTTTCACAGCCTGTACATAAAACTATATACACAATACTGCTGACAACAGGAAAATTACTATAGTTTATTCAGCAGCGTCTTAAAAACAGCACCCATGGTGTTTAAAGCAATTTTTTTTTACACAGAAGACTGACACCGCTTAGCATTGTGAATCTGTTTTTCTAAGAAAACATGTGTCCCTGGGGGGAAGGTGGAGTGTCTTTCATTGGATGACTTGCCCTGTTCTACTTTGAAAATACCTGTGAAACCAGTTTGTTTACAAACAATGTAGACACAGAGACTCAGACAGTGGAGTGAATTTCGGCACAGCCAGCACTCCCAGAGAGAAAAAGAGAGAGATATGCAAAAGCGATGCGAAAACTGCGCAGCGCCAGACGAATACACAACATTAATTAAGGCTTTCAGGCTCACATGGATTTGCGCCCTACACCCTGTTGTACCACTGTGTACATACAGTCTGAACATGCTGTGATATTTAGAAATATAATAAATGTCAATATAATGCCAATAATATTTGCTATTTTAGTTTTTCAAAGAAATGTTTATTTGTTAAAAGAAAACTCATGACAACAGCTGGGTTTAAACAACCAACCTCAGGGTTATAAATCAGCCACTTAAGCTATCATGCCGCCAAGGCACGTCATGTGACAACCACTGATATAGCCATACACATATCAATGGAAAGTCTTATACTAATGTTTGTGCAACTGTACATGAATATAGTTATACTTTGATGCTTAAAATGTTTAGGGAGAAATGGAATACTGGTGTGTATTTTTTCTTTAAACTACCAAGACCAGCCATATAAAGTACAGTTTACATACAGTAATATGTTTATGTTCCTAAATTAATATCTTTTATAGGTATACTTTGTATGATTGGAAACGAATGCGTGATCGAATTAACGAAATGCCGTGGTGTTACTTTTTGTCAATGAAAAAATAAAGTATTTTCGTTTACAAAGACGGTTACAAAGAATGTGGACCATGGTAATACTTTGAGTTTACAGCTTGTCCAAGGTCATTCATTATTAATACTATTATTATAGATATTACTATTAATATAATATATATATATATCATATCATATCTTCGGTAAAGAGTTTGATGCATAAAATATTTCTGCATAATTAAAATATTTATGATAAAGGTAGTAGGTTGAGTACCTTTGTCCAACTGAGCAATCTTGCTTTCATAAAATATACCAACTTTTTAATGTATAATGATTAAAATGCTGTAATACACAGTTTAAATTTAAAAGTCTAAAATTACACAACTTAAATACTTTATTGAATAATGATTGTCTCTCAGCAGTAATCGGGATTTGAAACCGAGTGTTTTCTGATGACCGCTCAAATGCTGTATATAAGAGGTAGGTTAAACTTTATTAGCTCTACCTGGCGGTTTTACAAGGTGATTCTGGATACTATTAACATAATCTAATTTGCATACGGTACAGCACGGTATGATGTGAAATGATGCATTATGACACGTTTTGATGCGACACGCCAACCGCGTTGTACCGCAGCATACCCTGCTCATTTTGAATGGCTGCATCTGTATATAGTCTAAAAATGTTACTTAACAAAACTTACAGACACACACGGCCCCTAGTGGGCAAGCTGGATTTTCATCTGCACACGGTCAATGGGGTACTTGGTATTAGTCATCAGCAGTGCTGCAACATGTCCCATTCTGATCCCAATGGTGACAATAACTCTTTTAAGAAATAAAGCCACCGAGAGTATGTTCAGTTTGTGGTAACCAGTATTGTTAATTTAGTAGAAACTATCCATGTTGTGCATGAGTTTTATTTTCAGTTCAGCAGGAGTTTGTCCTGAAAAAACAGGTTAGATGAATATTCTTTATTGCCACACAACAAGAGTTGGTGGAATTCGCTATCTGTACAGCAAGAACACAGAAGAGGCTCTCTTTTTGAAGGCCTGATTGAGTCCGTTGAACACCGTGGATTTGTGCTGTACTGCTGTCATTATAAAACACCCAAGTTGAAATTAGACCTTTTGAGGCTCTTTGATGTACAGTACCAGTCAAAATTTGAAGTACACCTCATTGAAACCAGGTTTAACTTTAAACTGTATAAACTTGCCTATAAACACTTGATATTTAATTACATGATATGTGTACTTCTAATCTTAAGTGAACTGCATTGAAAATGTTAATTTTTCATTTTCAATAAAATGAACACCCAAAAAAAGTGGATTTCAGTCTGAAGCCCAGGTTAGTTAAAAGTCAGAAATGTGTATAACATGGTGTTAGAACACAGAGCTAACTCTCACCTGGAAAAGACGGGGAGCATTGTGAGAGTTATGTTCTTTGACTTCTCCAGTGCCTTTAACACCATCTATCCACCATTACTGAGAGCTAAGCTAAGGGCGGCACAGGTGGACACTCCCCTGGTGTCCTGGATTATAGACTATCTGACCTGCAGGCCACAGTATGTACGGCTACAGAGCTGTGTGTCCGAACAGGTTGTTAGCAGTACTGGGGCTTCACGGGGGACTGTCCTTGCTCCATTCCTGTTCACCTTTTACACCTCTGACTTCAGGTACAACTCTGAGGCATGTCATCTGCAGAAGTTTTTGGATGACTTTGCAATTGTAGGGTGTATTAGAGAGGGAAGAGAGGAGGAATATAGGAGTTTGATTACCAACTTGGAGTGGTGTCAACTTAACCATCTTCAGCTAAACACCAGCAAGACTAAAGAAATGTTCATAGACTTTCGAAGGAATAAGTCTCCGCTGAACCCTGTTTCCCTCCAGGGTGAGGTCATAGAGGGAGTGCAGTCCTACAAGTACTTAGGGGTACACCTGGATGATAAGCTGCAGTTGTCTGGTAACACTGACACCCTGTACAAGAAAGGTCAGAGCTGACTCTATTTTCTTAGGAGGCTCAGGTCCTTTGATGTGTGTGGAAAACTACAGATGCAGCCATTCAAAATGCGCGGTAAAAACCCGCGGTACGGTAACCTACCCACAAGCCACCGCGGGGCACCGGAGCATACCGCAGGGCAAGTGATTGGCTGGCCAAAATGACCGACAGGGGCACTCGTGGTGCATTGGTTGGTAGTGCAAAGATTTAATCATTTAATGTCTTTACTGTGCACATTTTAATCCGCTTAGTTTTGAATATTTATATGGATTTTACCACTAAAGGGAAATTTTAGTAGCTGAGCATAAAAAGAAGAGGAGCATAACGCATCTGAAGGTCATAAACGATATTAATTTAAAACATTACTGTATGTATGTAAACTGTACTGTGTATGGCTGGTCTTGGTAGTTTAAAGAAAAAATACACACCAGTCTTCCATTTCTCCCTAAACATTTTAAGCATGAAAGTTTTATGAAACGGTACCCAAATATGCGATTGCTGTATAGAATGAATTTTAATTAAAAAAAAATATTTAACACGAACATTAAGCTGTTTACATCTTCCGCCTGAGAACAGTCACCCGTTGCTACCCAACGCAGAATGGTGATTGGCTGACACCATCTGACACCCCTCTGATTGGAGAAAAAAGACGTGCTGGTTTGCTATACCAGGAAGAGGATTTCTTTCAATTCTAAACGTGTATTTTTAAAGTTTAAGAAATAAAAACCTTACAGCGTACACAGATTTCTAAACTGATCAGGATCGTTATCTTTGTCTTATGCATAATAATGTTCACCGCTCTGTCCAGCAAATTAATAATAAACTTTATTTTATATAGCTTTTTAAACGAATAAGTAATTAGATTGCTCATAAACCTAATCACTTGCTTTTTCTTTTTATTTAGGCTCAGATTTCAACTATAGATCGTATTATTAATAACCATAATAACAACCAACCAACAAAAACAACCATATAAACATAATACCAACCAAAAACATAGATAACAACCACAATACAAAATCAAATAATCAAACCATTTTACACTCGCAAGTCCTCCAATTATCATAATCCCGCCCCTTATGCAAAACCAAACCTTCCTCCCATCCCAGTTTATCCTGTTTATCATAAACAAAATCCACCTCAATTTTCAACATAAAGCATTACACAAAATCAATACCTCAACACTCCATACTCAACAACGATAATTCACAAACAGCCAGAACATGTAACTACACATTCCCAAACATACCTACTTTCCATAGCCCCGCCCCTTATGCAAAACCAACATCCCTCCCCTGTTCTCTCTCTCCCCTGGCGGTTGTAATTGTTTTTATTTTCAAATAAATTTTAGCAAAGTCATGTATTTTAAAAATCTTAAGATTTTTCCATATATGTCTTTATTTAGTGGTTTCATTAGTGACAAAGGCTAAACTTTCTTGGAAAAATGTCTTTTATGTAAACTATGTTTGCTATTAATTCATTCAGGGCTAAAATATGTTCATTGTCTTCTAATGAAAGAAGGGTTCCTTTCGCCGTAGGCGGGAGCCTAGCCTTTAACTAGTAAGTACTGTATTTACTGGGTTTTTGAGGGGGGGGGGGGTGTCTTTCGCTGGAAATCTCGCCTCCTACTTTGAAAATACCCGTGAAACCGGTTCAATTCGTCACAGCCAGCACTCCTGCAGAGAGTTGGGTTGTACTTGCAGTGTATACAGTACACGCGTTATGCTCTTCGTTAATGTCTGTGAAGTTTTATTTAATCTCTGAGCCATACTGATTTTTCTGGAAGCCAGTTTCCGCCAGGGAGTAAAAAAAAAAAAAACACACTATGGTATTCTCTTCAATGCAGTGCAGTTAAAAACATACCTCTGATGCTGCTCCTAAATGAATATCGTTTATGACCATCAGAAGCTTTATGCTCCTTTTCTTTTTCCAGTGGATTGAACAGGGAGAGGCATTTCATGATGTACTTTTCACTGATGAAACAACAGTGGCTCGGGAACAGTTTTCAACCAAGTCGTTTTATAAAAAGGGGAGATATGTACACGTTACTGAAGCTAAAAGTTTAGCCTTTGTCGCTAATGTAAACACTAAATAAAGACATATAGAAATCCCTACGTTACAGACTGTATATGGCTGGTATTGGTAGTTTAAAGAAAAAATACACACCAGTATTCCACTTTCTCCCTAAACATTTTTAGGATCAGAGTCTTACATGTGGTTATTTCGAAAACGTTTGTACGTGCTCCTTCTTACCATGTTACTGTTTACCGTTACTGACCATATTAAGTTTAAGTACGCTGGGCAAACGTTCCGAGGTCAAATTCTTCCAGCACGGGGGTACCTTTAAAGCGGAGACGACGGCACCGAAATTTTTTGGCGCGCCTTCTCTTTAAAGCCCTGGCCAATTTTGAAGACAGTACGTACAGTTATAATTCAAACGGAATTAAAAACTACACATCCCAGTAACCATGGTGGTGCTTGTGATCATTGCGTTTAACCAACGAAACAGGGCGAAAAATCAGTCACATGACTTTGGGGCAGAGTTTCGAAAGCTTAACCTATCAGCAACAAAGCGAAATTTACACGATAGGCTACGTCAAACTGTCAGTTACACGACTGTGTATGTCCTTAAGCCACTCCTATTTGGCATTTTAGTTATGGAGGCGAGAAGACGCCCCCCCCCCCCCCTCTGGGTGCCTGATTTGCCGCCATCTTTAACCGCTTCGTGTCCAAATCGCAGTAGCTACGCGTACGAAATAAAGTTCATCCCAGCTACAAAACATATATATTTTTGTGGTAAGAGGGAGCAAAACATCAGTATTTACTGCTATTAATTAGTGTATGATTTATAGTTGAAATCTGAGCCTAAAAATAAAGTTAAAATCTCGACAAAGCAATGTAGGAAATACAGAGAAAATAAATCCTTTCTGACATCTAAAATCAGTTTCGATCAAGGTCTCTAAAATGAACAAGAAAAAGAGGATTTTCGGAGGGCAATTACGCTGTATTTATATAGAATAAGTGATTTATGAGCAATCTAATTTCTTGTTCGTTTAAAACAGTGAAATGTCAGCTGCAAAAGATCGCACCAGAAACAGCACTCTCTCTGCCTGTCATAGACGTTCAGGAAAGGCTGAATGAAGTCATGGTGATCAATAATAACAGTTGTAGGACAAGAAACAAAAGATAGTGAAAACTTAAGATTTTTAAGGCTAAAACTCAAATTCATTCTACAAATTAAGGCAAATGAAAATTCAGGACGTTAAAGTGCTAGAGGTGTAAAAAAATACAAAAATGCACATGAGCAAAACGTTTTAGAAATGGAGCAAACAGAATAAAAGCCATGCCTATAGTGCAGAAGAGGGATGCAGGAACACTTGCTTAGATATACAAAAAAATCACAAAAAGGTCTATGTTACAAAAGAACATGTAAACATGTACATCAATTTCCCTTCGCGATCAATAGTCTTATCTATAAACATGAAACAGAGTGAGGAATCAGAAATTAGCATGCATAAAAAACAGCAATTCTGTCAGTGAGCCCTAAATGAATTAATAGCAACTATGGTTTCATGGAGGGCTTCTCAGATAGTTGGGCATTTAGGTAAACTGCCAGGTGAAAGGACTTGTAAACATATTTTGTTAAAGCAAGTCAGTTTTTTCCGCAACACATAAAAGACATTTTTCCAAGAAAGTTTAGCATTTGTCACTAATGAAACCACTAAATAAAGACATAAATATAGAAATCTTAAGATTTGTTTTATTTAATGTTGGTAGCAGGATGAACTGTCAGGTTGAGCTAAGTGTATATTTTGTCACAGGGTTGCTGCAAGATGTTAACAGTGAAAAGGGTATTTAGAAATGAGTTATTTCAAGATGAAAATTTTCAGAATAATTGCAAATCTAGCAGGATAGAGAAAGCACAGAAAACTGGCAGTTAGATTGATCAGATTAGTATGAAAAGTCATTTAGCAAAGGGAATGAGAAGAGTGACAAACTAGTATACTTTAGATCTTTTTTTCTGAACCAGGGAAAATCTGATCATGTTTCCCTATAACAATAATAAAAAACTTTATTTTATATATTACCATTAAAGGTGGCATCTTAAAGCAATATGGTAGATGTAAAAACAGATAAAAGGACCACAGATTACAAAGTAAATACATATAAGAAAGACAAGCAGTTAGAGGTGCGACCAAAATTAGAAAATGAAGCAGATACAGACACTAAGTCTTCTGAAAAGAAAGGTTCTGAGGTTAGATTTAAATGCACTCAGGGTACATGACTGATATCACTGGGAATACAAATTGAGAGCTCTGGGGTGCAGCTGGAGAAGACCCTGTCACCCACAGAATGTAGATGTTCTTGAGGACAGCTAGAAGACCAGAGTCAGACAGACAAAGGTGGGGGAGTAGACGGATAATAAGCCATATACTGTAGGTACAGAATGAGGATGAGGAATTTGAAGTTGACTCGAAACCTGATAGGTAACCAGTGCAAGGACTTGAAAACAGGTGTAATGCATCCCTGATAGGATTCTCGCTGTCATATTCTGAACATATTGAAGATTGCTCAGTGTGGATTTAATTTCCCCAGTGAACAGGATGTGCATTTATTAATTCTAGGAAAAAAAAGCCTTTCTTAATTTCTCTAGTTCTTAGTTTCTCTAGTTCCCTTTAAAATAAACTATTATCCCACAATGCAGAGTATTAAATGGCCAGTATTTACACATGATATTTGTGATTTAAAGAAATGAACACAAGCAGCTTTTGGGGATTTAAGTGTTGGCTGAGTTATTGCAGGATAAAAGACTAGAGATGTTGGTAAGAAAAAGATAATTTTGGGAAAGCTAAGGAATACACTGATAACAAGAACACTTCCTAATGGGGTTAGGCATACTTTTGATGAAGATGATGAAGTTAACAGACTATATGTTTACATAGATACTGAAATGAGGATTGTATTTTAGATTTTGTGCAGTTACTAGTATTGAACTTTGTGTTGGATGCACATGAATTGAAGGAATGGGCAAACATAGCTGATGCGGATCCACAGAGCCAGCATATTAAGATGTTTATAATTAGAGGTAATTTGTTTAAATAACTAGGTATGGATACTGATGTGCAAGAGAGGTGGAAAGGCCAGCACTATAAAATATTTTATTCTCAGTGAGATGCTGCCATTTCATAGTGTATACACAGTGAATACACAGTTTCTAACACTGTGTATAGTCCATCTATTTCTAATCTCTTTATCCAGTACTGAGGATTTGGAGCCTATCCCAGTAAGCAACGGACACAAGGCAGAATACACCCTGGACATAGCGCCAGTCCATCACAGGACAGACAGACACAAACACACACACACCAGGGCCAGTTTTCCCATAAACCAATTAACTTACCAGTATGTTTTGGAGTGCGAGAGGGAGTCATATCACACATACGGAGAAAAACCATGTAACCCAGAGAGAACATGCAAACCCCACACACACAGGATGGCAGGAATTGAATCTAGGACCCCAGTGCTCCAAGATAGCAATGCTAACCACTTTGCCACCATTATAAATGGATGGATATCTTAGTTATCTTTCTAGTTCACAGGTTTGCATGCATAATTTAATTTTGAAAGGCGCTGAGACATCAGGTACTACTGTTGTATTTATGAAAAAGAAACAAAACAAAAAACATGCTAACAACTGTGCCATCCTACTCCTTAGTTAATACATTTTATTATTCATAAACAGTTAACATTGTTAGCAAAATATTTTGAATTATATTTAACCCTATTTTTTCTTTAGTTTTGTATTTAACTTATTATATGATAGTCAGACTTAATGTATATTTGAACAATGAAAATATATTTTTACAAGATTTTACATTAAGCACTTAAAATTAATATGGTTAATAATAGTAAACTGTAACATGCTGTAACAAGATCGGTTAAACTGCTAAGAAAATCCTTTCAGAGAAAATGTTTCAGGTGTGAAGAACAAACCTGTTCCCACACACCCTGCCCCCACTACCATTAGAATATACACAAACATTTTAGCGTTTCATTCTGAGCAGAAGACCCTCACACCTGAAGAGTGCTGGCTGTGACGAATTAAACCGGTTTTACAGGTTTCAATCACAGATTGGGAATCAGTAAAGTAACACACAGCGCCACTGGATTTGATAATACTGTACCTAACCAAAATCCGCAATATGGAAACAGAACCTGTGTAATTGTTGATAGATGATGTACTCGTAACATTTTTTCAAGACGAACTACAACATTTAAAAAATGACTTGTATGTACTTGATATCTCTAATCAATCCACGGGTTCCAGCACAAAACGAAACTAAAACGCATACCGTTTCGCGCTTCTTATTAGTTGCTCAAAAGTAATTTGACCGTATGAAATGCATAATATAAACCTAGAAACATATACGTGAGCAGTACTTAAGCACTGTAGTATCGGTGTTAAGACATACCTCTCAAATACTGTAAATCAAGTTAAAAATATCTCAAGACCGATTCTGGTCGTAATGAAACCATGTTTCGTGTATGTTTTCTTTTTCATCTTGAAATAACTCATTTCTAAATACCTTTTTCACTGTTAATATTGTAGCGTTTTGCAGGTTCTTTTTCAGAACTAAAGAACAGTGGAGACACGATTAACCAAGCACTGGCTTTATTTTACAACCACACCAAAACCAAACACAGGATCTACACACACATGAGGAGACTGACGAACACGTACACACATTTAGGGTGGTAATTACCTAACAACACACTCTACTTTTACAGGACTACACAGGGCACTAGAATTACTAGGACATTATTTACACAGGTAGGGTCAGCCGCTGGTCATCGTGCTGACCCTCAGACTCTTCCCGGCTACCACTCCCAGCATGCCCAGCGGTACTACGAGCGCCTAGGGGCGCTTCCTCCTCACCACCAGGCGAGGGCGTTACACTGCCCCCACCTGAAGCGTCTGGCGTCTCGCCGACGTCAAACACCCCCCTCAGGCTGTACTCGTATTCGGCCAACTGCTGCGGAACCCTGCGTGAGCGGCCGCTGCGCCGCGGTGACGGCTGGCGATCCACGGACGCCCCACTATCGGCCGGCTCCGGCCCCGGCTGCTCCTCTGGAGCCTCCCCACACGGCTCCTCCTCCCGGGCCCGGTAGGGGGCCAGGCGGTCTTGGTGCAGGACCACCACTCTCCCCCGTGTTCGCAACCGGACACGGTAGCAGACCTCGCCCACCACCCCGAGTACCTCAGCGGGCCCCTCCCACGACGGCGCCAGCTTAGGACTGAGGCCTTTGCGGCGCCGCGGGTTGTACACCCAAACCGAGTCCCCGGGCTGGAAGGCAGGCCCCCTGCAGCGCAGGTCGTAGTACCGCTTCTGCCGGACCCCCGCCTGTGTCAGGTGGGTCCGCGCAAAGCTGTGCACCCGCTGCATCCGCTGCTGCAGGTCCCACTCGTAGTCCGGTCCAGCCGGCGGTGCCGACCCGTCTCCGGGCGGCGGGCCGAAGACCAGGTCCACCGGTGTTCGCATTTCCCGGCCCAGCATGAGCGAGGCCGGGGTGCACCCGGTGGATTCCTGGACCGCGGTCCGATACGCCCAGAGCGCTAGGGGGAGGTGGCGGTCCCAGTCCCGTTGGTGCCGGGACACCAGGGTGGCCAGCTGGGTGGCGAGCGTCCGATTAAACCGCTCTACCAACCCGTCGCTCTGGGGATGCAGCGGGGTGGTCCGCGTCTTAGTAATCCCCAGGCGCTGGCACACTCTGGCGAAGACCTGGGACTCGAAGTTACGCCCCTGGTCACTGTGTAACTCCTCCGGCACCCCCAGCCTGGCAAACATCCCCTCCAGCAGTGCATCGGCCACCGTGGGGGCACTCTGGTCCGGGAGGGCGTAGGCCTCCGGCCACTTCGTAAAGTAATCCATAGCCACCAAGACGTAGCGGTTCCCGGCCTCGGTGCGCGGAAACGGGCCCAAAACGTCCACTCCCACCCGCTCCATAGGAGCCCCCACCTGGTGTTGTTGGAGGGGGGCCCGAGAGCGCTCGGGGGGACCCTTCTGCGCCACGCACACCGCACACGTTCGGCAGTACCGATCCACGTCCCGGTGGCAAAGACCCCAATAAAAATGGCCTCGGAGACGCTGCAGGGTTTTTTTACCGCCGAAGTGCCCCACACCCGGTTGGCCGTGCACCGCTCGGAGCACCGCCCCGCGGAGCGACCGAGGCACCACTAGCTGCCACCGTACCTCGCCACTGGAGGGTACCCGCCACCCCCGGCGCAGCACCCCGTCCTTTACCTCCAAGGCCTCCCACAGGGCGCAGAGGGCCTTGACGGACTTCGGGTGCGGGGCGAGCTCCTCTCGTGTAGGCCGCACTCCTGCTGCCCTCCAGCGGAGCACCGGGCCCACGTCAGGATCAGCTGCCTGACGCTGCGCCAGGTCTGGCAGGCCCACCCCCAGCGGCCCCTCCCGGGCCGTGGCCGCGGCGCTCACCCCCGCCACGGTGCGGACAGCCTCCTCACGCTGCTCCCGCCGGGTGCAGTGATGGCAGTCCGCGGCCTCGCAGGGGCGCCGCGAGAGAGCGTCGGCATTGAGATGGCGAGACCCCGCACGGTGCACGACAGTGAAGTCGTACTCCTGCAGGATCTCTATCCATCGCGCCATCTGTCCCTCTGGCTCCTTAAAGTGGAGCAGCCAGGTGAGGGACGCATGGTCGGTCCTCAACCGGAACCGGGTCCCGAACAGGTACGGCCTGAAATGGTGGACCGCCGCCATCACCGCCAGCAGCTCGCGACGGGTCACGCAGTAGTTCCGCTCAGGCCTAGTCAGAGCCCGACTGTAGTAAGCCACTACGCGCTCCCCATCCGGCCCCTCCTGCGCCAACACCGCCCCCACCCCCGAGTCACTCGCGTCGGTGTCGAGAATATACGGCAACCGCGGGTCGGGGTAGGCCAGCACGGGGGCCCCCACCAGAGCTTCGCGCAACCGGCCAAAGGCAGTCTCACAGCCCGAGTCCCAGTCAAAACGGCGGCCCTTGTCGGTGAGGCGGTGCAGCGGGGCGGCGATGCTGGCAAAGTCCCGGACGAACCTCCGATAGTACGAGGCCAACCCCAGAAAGCTGCGGAGCTCCGCGACGGTGCGTGGAGTCGGCCAGCCCCTCACTGCGGCGACCTTACCTGGGTCCGTAGCCACCCCTCGCGGTCCAACAACATGTCCCAGGAAGGTCACCTCCCGCCGCAGGAGCTCGCACTTGCGGGGGTTGAGCCTCAGGCCAGCACGGCGGATGCAGGCCAGCACCGCCTGGAGGTTCGTCAAGGCCTGGTCGAAACTCCGTGCATGAACCAGCAGATCGTCCAGATATAACACGCACTGGTTCCGCGGGACCGATGCCAGCACCCTCTCCATCAGCCTCTCGAACGTCGCCGGGGCATTGCACAGGCCAAAAGGCATGACAGTAAACTGCCAGAGGCCCTGGCCGATGGAAAAGGCCGTCTTCGGGTGAGCATCGGGAGCAAGCGGTACCTGCCAGTAGCCGCAGCGGAGGTCCAGGGAGCTGAACCAGGTCGACCCGGTGATGTAGTCCAGGGCGTCATCTATCCTCGGCAGGGGGTAGGAATCTTTCCGGGTGACCTCATTCAGCTTGCGGTAGTTGACGCAGAACCTCCACGAGCCGTCTTTTTTTTTAACCAGTACGGCTGGCGCCGACCACGGGCTCGCGGAGGGCTCAATCACCCCCGCTGCGGCCATCTCCCGGATCTTTTCCTCGGCGGCGGTCCGCTTGGCGTGGACCATGCGTCCTGGTGGGATGCGGATGGGCCGAGCGTCGCCGGTGTCGATCTCGTGTTGGACCAGGGCAGTGCGGGTGCAGTCCTCATCCCTCGCCGCAAAGAGGTCTTCGTTCTGGGCGAGTAGCTCCTGGAGCCGCTGCCGCTGGTCCTGATCGAGGCCCTCGCAGCTCCGCTGGAAGAGGTCCTCAACGGCACGCTTCGCTTCCACGCAACGCTCGGCCCCCGCCGCCGCCTTGTCTGGCCCCCCGGCTGACTCAGGGGCAGGATCCGGCACGCTCGCTCCCCGGCTCGCAGGCCTGGTCTGCCCCGGCGACTGACGCCGCCGCCGCCGCCGCTGCCTCTTGTTCCCCCGGCTCCGGCAAGCCCGCATCCCTCGGCCTTCGCCGGACCTGCCCTCCACCAGGTGCAGTCGCTCCCCCTGCCACACCAACTCCTGCCGGTCCAAGTCCAACCTGGCCCCCACTCGCTGCAGTAGGTCCAGCCCCAGAATGCAGTCCTCCTGGATGGGTGCAAGGTAGCAGGGGTGGCGCACCGTTGCTGCACCCAGACGGAAGGCAAGCACCCGTTTCCCCCGGACTGCAGCGAGCTGTCCCGTCACGGTCCTCAGCCGCAGGCTGGAGGCCTCCCATCCTGGGGGGTTGGTGCCCTCGGTGTCGGGGAGGACGCCCGGCCGAAGTAAGGTCACTGATGAACCGGTGTCGAGTAGGGCCAGGCAGGGTTGGTCCTCAATCCGGCAGTGGAGGTACAGGCCCCGGCTACAGCCGACTCGCCCCACGGTGGCGTGAGGGGCGCCGGTTCTTACAGCGCTCTCCGGAGCGGGGGTTGAGGTGTTCAAGGGCGGCCTTCCCCGCGCTGAGCCGCCCCGTTCCCGTTTCCCGACGCCGATCGGGGAGAGCGAGGTTCGGGTGCCCGGCAGACCCGGGCTCGGTGTCCTCTTTTCCCGCAGCGGTCGCAAATCAGCGTGCGGGGCTGTTCCGCGGCGGTCGCTGCACGGGCTGGCTCCTCTTCCCCCTCGCTGGATTCCTCCGTCGCCGCCTCGGTCAGCCGGCAGGGCGCACTGCGTCTGCTGGCGCTGCCAGTCACCCCGAACACTACCTCAGCCCGTGTAGCAAGGGCCAAGGCCTTCTCCAGCGATGTTGGCGCGGCCAGCTGCACGTGGCGCCGCAGCTCCTCGGGCGAGAGGGCCTTGAGAAAGGCCTGGAGAGCCATCTCCCGCTGCGCCTCCCGGGGGAAAGTTGGGTATCCTCGGCGGGCGAGGAACATGACATCCGCGGCGACCGGGCCCAGTCGCTCTCCTGGTCGGCGCCGCCGCAGGGCCAGCCTCTCCCGCATCAAGTCCGGCGCCTCCTCTACACCGAAGCGCAGCTGGAGGGCTGCTGCCAGCGCCGTGTAGTCACCTCTGTCCTCCTCCGGGACGTCCAGGAGCACCTGGCAGGCCGCTCCTTCCAGCGCCGCCGCCAGGTGGCCGGCCATCTCCGCCCGGCTCCAGCCATTCGTCCGGGCCGCGAGCTGGAACTGCGCCTCATAGGTCTCCCAAGGCGCCTCACCATCGTAGCGACCTGGTCGCACCCGCGCCGATGGGTGTGGGAATCGCTGATCGGCTCCGGTAGGGAGGGCATCCTCTCTCCGGGGCGGCCGCCCCAATTCTACTGGCGGGACCACTACTGGGTAGCCCTGGTAAGGGCTGTGGCCACCTGTCGCACCCAGGAGTTGCTCAGGCTCCCTATGTGCGCCGCCGATGGGTTCTGCGTCTTCCAGCGTCAGCCGGCGCTTTATGGAATCGGGTAGTGTCTGCCACGAGTTGTTCATTCTGCCCGCTTCTGACACCAATGTAGCGTTTTGCAGGTTCTTTTTCAGAACTAAAGAACAGTGGAGACGCGATTAACCAAGCACTGGCTTTATTTTACAACCACACCAGAACCAAACACAGGATCTACACACACATGAGGAGACTGACGAACACGTACACACATTTAGGGTGGTAATTACCTAACAACACACTCTACTTTTACAGGACTACACAGGGCACTAGAATTACTAGGACATTATTTACACAGGTAGGGTCAGCCGCTGGTCATCGTGCTGACCCTCAGACTCTTCCCGGCTACCACTCCCAGCATGCCCAGCGGTACTACGAGCGCCTAGGGGCGCTTCCTCCTCACCACCAGGCGAGGGCGTTACAATATCTTGTTAACGATTCCATATTATATTCCCTTTAAATCAAATTCTAAAAGTATGCTTGTTGACTCCGGTATCACGTTAGTTAAAGACTTCGAAGCTTACAATGTTTAGGGAGAAATGGAATACTGGTGTGTATTTTTTTCTTTTCATGATAGGTGTCGCATTTTAAATCATTTTCGTAGTTAGAAATTATGAAACGCCCTGTTAAAAGCAAGGAAGTTTTTATGCCCGTTGAAGTAAAACGAAATGCCTGACAAAGTATGGCTTGGACAGATTCCAAGTGCTTGTACAAATGTGCTAAAGAAATTATACTTTGAGTATACAGCTTGTCCAAAGTCATCCATTATTAATACAATTAGTAATATCTTCAGTAAAGGCTTTGATGCATAAATATTTCTGATAAAGTTAGGTTGTGTACTTTTGTCCAACTGAGCAATCTTGCTTTCATAAAATATACCAACATTTTAATGACTGATGATTAACATGCTGTAATACACAGTTCAAAATTAAAGGCTCAAATGCTGTACATGAGAGGTTAAGCTCCCCCTGGCGGTTTTACAAGGCGACGCCGGATAGTTAGTCACGTGACACACGTGAACCGCGTGATACCCCGGTGGGCGTGTCGCGGTATGCCGCGAAATACCTCACCCATTTTGAATGGCTGCATCTGTACTACACATTTTTTTAAGAATTAATGGTGGCTGCGGCCATCTTCTACGCTGTTGTGTGCTGGGGCAGCAGCATCATGACAAGAGATGCAAATAGACTCAATAAATTTATCAAGGAGGCTGGCTCTGTGTTGGGGCTGAGAATTGACCCCCTGGAGGTGGTGGCTGAGAGGAGAATGTTGACCAACCTCACAGCCATCATGAACAACGCCTCTCATCTGCTTCATGGGACTGTTATTGGGCAGTGGACCACTTTTAGCAACAGACTGCTCAAGCTACAGTGTTCAAGGGAACGTTTCCGCAGGTCTTTACTCCCGGTGGCTGTCAGGGTGTATAAAGCAGCCCTAGGCTAGGACTGTTAGTGTCATGAACCGCACTCCCGCGTGCACCTCTCGGCGTCAATACCTGCACCCTAATTAGCAATAAGCACTTGTGCTCACCCTTTTTCCCATTTAAACCTGCTAACTCCTCTCAATCCTCGCTCACTGTTGAGATCGTCTTAGCCTTTCTCTTGTGCTTGTACTTTCTGAACTGACTTCTGGATAACGACCCTGTTTAGGCAACGTCTTCTTCTCTGTCTCGCGGATTTCGGATTTGGATACCTTACTGACCTGACTACTGGATTACCGATCCTGCTCCGTTCCCGGCTTCGCCTTCATTTCTCTCTCTAGCGGATTTTGGATTTGGATACCGTACCGACCTGACTAATGGAATCCGACCTGCCCTGCCTACCCAACCTCGCATTCCGTCTTTTGCCCTTTGGATTTCTGTATATCTATTTTGCTCGGCACCACATAAGGTCTGATCAGCTCTTCCACAAGTCCCTAATGACTATTGTGACAGTTAGCCCTTCATTTGCTTGTCTTTGGACAGTATGTACCATTGTACTTTTTTTTTGGACACTCAATCTGTATATACCTATGCACATTTTGCACATATTTTATTTTTCTTACAGTGACTATGAGTATACTTTGCACACACCTATGTATTTATTTTTATTTATTTATTTTGTATTACTGTACATATTCTAATTTTTCATCTATTCTGATGTCTGTTTTTATTTTGCTTGTCTTGGGCTGGACTGCTATAACACATCAGTTTACTTTTGGGATCAATATCTATCTATCTGAAATAAGTTTAAAATTGTCTTTGTTAAATGTTCTCACAGTTAACTAGCATGTTACCTCATTTACCTTTTGCCATCAATTATTGTAAACAGGTGAGGGTCCATGGTTACTATAAATATAGGGAGCATGGACAAAAGTTTGTAATTCCTGAATGAGCATGGCAAAATTTGCTCATTTAAGCAAGGAAAAAAGACAGTCTATAATTACTTTAAGAAATGAAGGTCAATCCTTAAGACAAATTGCAAGAACTTTGCAAGTGTCAGTTACTGCTGTGGCCAAAACTATCAAACAATATGAAGAAACTGGCACTCATAAGGACCGAAAAAGTTCAGGCAGGCCAAAGGTGACCTCAGAATCAGAGAATACAGTCATTAGAGTCACAGGTTTGCGAAACAGTGACTAACTACCCCTGAAATACAAGCTGAGCTCAATGCAACTAGAAGTACAGATGTTTCAACAGCAGCTGTTCAGAGGAGGTAGCGTGAAGCTGGCCTCAAAGGTCCAGTTTCTATGTTTTTTGGACCAGGCGAGTCTCTTCCTCTTATTCTACACTCTTAACAATGCTTTCCATGCAGCAATTCTTCCTGGTATTCCAGTACATCTTTACTTCAATTTGGAAAGCATATTCAAAAAAATAAGTGTAACTCTGCGCAACTCTGTCTGCAACTGGCTGTTGGAATTCCTAATCGAGAGACCACAGGTAGTGTGAATAGGTTATAAAACATCAACACCACTCACCCTGAGCACTGGCACTCCACAAGGCTGCTGTCTGAGTCCAAGGTTGTACACCCTGTTCACTCAGTACTGCACAGCAAGACACAGCAACAACCACATCATTAAATTTGCAGATGACACCACTATAATAGTCCTGATCAGTGATGATAATGAGTCCACTTACAGGGATGAAGTCATACAGCTGCTGAGGTGGTGTCATAGCAATAACCTGGACTTGAACGTGAATAAAACAAACAAGCTAATAGTGGACTTTTGGAGACACAGGCCGCATACTCACAGCCCACTCAGTATTGATGGAATGGAAGTGGAAACAGTCACCAGCTTTAGGTCTTTGGAAATTCACTTTTCTAATGACCTAACCTGAACTGTGAAGACGGACTCTAATTTTGAAGAAGGCTCAGCAGCGCCTCTATTTCGTGGGGTGCCTCAAGCGATGGGGAATGCCAGTACCAAGCGATGGGGAATGCCAGTACCTGTGTTGGTGAACGTCTACCACTGCACCATTGAGTATGTTCTCACCAATGGGATCACCATGTGGTACCGCAACACCTCTTCTTGAGAGAGAAAGGCACTGCAGAGAATGGTGAATGTGGCCCAGAAGATCATCAGCTTTGGTCTCACAGAGATTAAACAGCTCTATGAGGATCGCTGCTTGGTACAATTCTGTCCATCACAGAGGACAGTCACCACCCCAGGCATGAGCTCTTCACCCCACTGCCCTCAGACATTCAAGAGCATATGGACACTTACCACTAGATTCTTCATTAGCATCTACCCACAAGCAGTGCGATTGGCGATGCCCCTAGGACCACACCTACACCATGTACCTCATTATAATTTCATATTTATTGCACATCTGCAGTCATTGCTTACATGTCTGCATTGTTTACATTCAAACTGTTTACTTGTTTACTTGTATTTTGTCTACTGTTTGTTTTTATATTTTCTTGATGCACTCTCTTCACTTTGTGTTTTTACACTTTTTAACAATCGAGAGACTTTCAATAAGAATTGCATTGTACCAGTACATGTACCAGTTACATATGGCAATAAAGTTCAAGTTCAAGGAAAGCCCTGGTCAATCCTTCAGTGGACTTGGATTTTAAAGGTGTTGTTCAAGCATATTTAAGCAACTTATATACACTTACAATAGAATGTATTTTAACTCATCATTGAACTCCGAATACTGGCGCATATCCACTAAATTGGTCTGCCATTGCCATTCAATGTCTGGGACCAGTGCTGTATTTCTCTTCCATTTCACCTGGGCTAGTTTGTGCACAGTGTAAGCTTAGTGCTCAGACTGCTACTTGGACACCTTTTTGTTTCTTTGGCTTGCACCTAAGCATGCACACTGCTGTAGCTCCCCAACTCATAAGGACTATAAGAGTTCCACTTTAACTCATGCATGAAGATGTCCAGGTACATCTCCAAACCTTCACACTTCTGCCTCACCATAAGATTCAAATGTGCATGTGCATTAATATGACATCTGATGTGGGGAGGAGAGTGACCAGGGAAAATGGCCTACAAAGGGGAACATGTTCACCTGTCAAAATGTTTGATGAAGAGTGTACCTATCCACTATCAGTGGTGTAGATTGAATTATATTTTACTCGACCATTATGTTTTTAACTTAATCAGTCTTTAACCAAGATTGCAAAAAGAAAGAACAAACACTCTTTTTATATTTATTTTAGGTTTCTTCTGTAGGTCTACTTAGATTGTATAATTAGCATTAAGACAAAATATACATTTTAATGCATAAGTAAGCCTGAAAAAAAAACACTTTGTGTTCACAACAGACTATACAATAAACTATTTATATACATCCAGCTAACAATGCAACGTCACAAGGGTTGTGGCTACCACTTGGGTATGAAACAGGCCTGTTCACCTCTTCGGACATACCCCTCTCCATTGGGGAACTTTTGTCTACTTTCCACGCCCTCTCCTCCAAGAGTGGTGATGCACACAGACCTCTCATCGAGGTAACTGGGACACAAGGTGTACATATTTTAAGTTCTCTGAACCCTCGACTCGTGGACTCTCAGGCTTAGAGTCGCCTACCAACAAAGGCCCCTGTATTTTCTTATCAAATAGCCCTTGGACGTCTAAGTCAGCTTCCAGCTGCTAACATTATCACATGATGCCCTCTTGCTCTGTCCAAACACACACAACACTCACCTAGATTCCAGTGCCTCCTTCATGCTCAAACTCAATACTAACACTCATCTAAGTTTCCAACACCTCACTCTCATATTCAAACTCAATACTCTCATCAAAACTATGCAACCTCTGATGCCTCACTCCCGCAGTCCAGGCTGTGCAACTCATCCAGCCATCACTGTCTTTATTCTGCCTCTCACACACTTCTCACATCTTCCAGCAAATCTCTCTTACCCTTCTTCACTGTCTCACTCACTTCCATCTGTGGTGTCCTCACACTATCAGATGAATGGTCAGCAGACATATGAGCTCTTTCCATCATTCCATGCTTCATCATGTCTTGAGTGAGGGCTCCTATACCACACCCTACACTCTAGTACACACAAACTCTCACTAATTCAAACTAACTCATATACTGATAACTAAATATTTTACTCAGCGGACCTTCTCTAGACAGCTCTATTCTTTTAATCCAGAAAGTTTACCCCTTTAATTTTGCAGATCTATTTATATTTCTTTCCAGAAATATCGCTCTCACACAGTCCCTTCTGGGATTCCGACAACCATTCAAATACTTATTCTCAACCTCCTCCTCTTTTCTTCTCCTCTTATAAGGGTAATTAAAGCTGTATCCTGCTTGTCTGCTCTCTATCACAATGCAGATACTCTTTATTTAAATACTAAGATCAGCAGCATATCACATTTACAGCTGACACATGGATAGACTGTGATCTGTTCTCTTTCAGTGCTTCAACTCCACATGAGTCAAGCTGACAAGATCTTCTATTAACCTCAGCCCTACACACAACTGTACCAGGGTTACTGCTTCCTTTCATACAGTATATGTGTGATGGGAGAGCTGATCTTACATCTACCCAGGTCGGCAGCTAGCCCAGAACTGACATCCTGACCTGGTCTCCATTATTGCATGCTCTTAAAGTCCTCCCAGATCTGAACCTCATTAGCTCACATACATTGTTCAACTGTGGACACTTACTAACATGTACTTCTCAAAGAGGGCTCTGTCCATCAGGGACTCCACACCCTGGACGGCATTACACTGAGTAATCTTGCCTTGTTAAACAGTGCCAGGGTGTTATACAGATGCAGCCATTCAAAGCATATGGTACAAACCCGTACAGTGGGCAAATCATTACATCATAATGCGTCCTACCGCGGTACGTGATTGGCTGGCCAAAATGACTGACAAGGGCACTCGTGGTGCGTTGGTTGGTCCTGGAAAACTTTTATCATTTAATTTCTTTACTGTGCACATTTAAATCCACTTGGTATTGAATATTTATATGGAATATTACCACTAAACAGAAATTTTAGTAATTTTAAATTTGAGCAAATCAAAGTTTTTCATTGATGCATAATTACACACTAACTGGAACCTGGCTGGACCGCTGTGTACACACATTCACAACGTGAGAAATACTGCTCAATACGGCTTTGTGCGAAAAACCCATATATCACCATAGGAAGCATAACAGTGTAGCTTCCAATTACCCAGACCACAAAACAAAGGAATAAAGCTTTGTTTGATTTCTGAAACCCTTTCTTTATGTCCTGTTTTCATTCAGGTAAGGGTCAATCAAACACACAATACTGCTGACAGCAGGAAAATTCCTATTCTTTTTTCAGCAGTGTCTTAAAAACAGCACCTATGGTGTTCAAACCGATTTTTTTTTACACAGAAGACTGACACAGCTTCGCGTTGTGAACCTGTTTTTCTAAGAAAACATGTGAGTGGGGGAGGTAGACTTGACCTTATTCTACTTTGAAAATACCTGTGAAACCAGTTTGTTTACAAACAATGTAGACACAGAAAGAGAGAGATGTGATAACAACAGCTTCAGGCGAATGCACATTAATGTAGGGCTTTCGGGCTCACGTGGATTTGCGCCCTACAGTACACCGCTGTGTACATACAGTATGAATATGTTGTGATATTTAGAAATATAAAAAATGTCAATATAATGCCAATAATATTTGCTATTTTAGTTTGTCAAAGAAATGTTTATTTGTTAAAAGAAAACTGTGGCGACAGCTGGGTTTGAACACTCAAACTCAGGGTTATAAATCAGTCACTTAAGCTTAATTTCTTTAGATACACGATTCCATATTATATTCCCTATTAGTATGCTTCTGTTTACTCCGATATCGAGCGTATTTGCAGAAAAGCTTAAAACTATCACTTTTCTCACAAAGTACTTTATACTGTATAAACGTACAGTAACATGGTCAGAAGGAGCAAGGAGCACGTAAAAACATTTAGAAAATAACCACATGTAAGACTTTGATGCTTAAAATCAAAGTTTAGGGAGAAATGGAATACTGGTGTGTATTTTTTCTTTAAAATACCAAGACCAGCCATATACAGTACAGTTTACATACAGTAATATGTTTATGTTCCTAAATTAATATATTTTATGAGCATGTGAAAGGCATGGTGAATCGGAGATTCTCAAGACTTACTTTGTATGATTGGAAACAAATGCGTGATCAGATCAACGAGATGCTGTGGTGTTACTTTTTGTCAATTAAAAAATAAAGTTTTTTCGTTTACAAAGATGGTTACAAAGAATGTGGACCAGAGTAATACTTTGAGTTTACAGCTTGTCCAAGGTAATTCATTATTAATACTATTAGTAATATCTTCGGTAAAGACTTTGATGGCGACAGCTCAAACGCTGTACATGAGAGGTTGAGCTTTATTAGCTCCACCTGGCGGTAATTCCGGATACTATTATCTTACTTGCAGTATTATGAGGTATTATACGGTAACCTGTGTAATACTGCGACACGCCCACCGCATTTTACCGCGGTATAACACACTCGTTTTGAATGGCTGCATCTGTACTTGATGTACTGTATATAAAAGACATTACACATGCTCTTTAATACTAAATAATTTGTACAAAGGGGAGTGTAATGATATTTGTTTTGTTAATAAAAATGTAACTTTCCAGGGGGGAATATTGTTGCATATATATTGAAATACATTAATATATTGGGGCAATATTAATTACAAAATAATTAATAATAATGTTATCACACTTAAACCCAATATTAATGCCTGGTCAATAACTGGATGAGACCTCCTGAGAAAGCTAAGGTTGCAGCTAGAAGAGGTGTTAGTGGGACCAGTAGGGAGCACTCACCCTACTGCACTCTATGTGGATCCAAATGCTCTAGTATTGGAGTGATGAGGAGACTATACTGTAAAAGAAAATGTGGCTGTCCTTTGGATGGGACATAAACCTGAAGTCTTGACACTCTGTGGTCAAGACTGGCAAATCCCAAAGCATTTCTCAAAAAGAGTAGGGGTGTTACCCTGGTGTCCTGGGCAAATTTCCCCCTGGCCAGGCCTCAACTGATTATGGCCTCTTAATAATTCCCATCTATGAATTGGCTTCATTGCTTTGTTGTTCCCCCCATTGATACCCGATGTGTGATAAATATACTTTTGCACTTTGGCTGTTGTGCATCATTCAGGTGGGTGCTACACATTGGTCATGGTGGGGAGTCCCCATTACCCTTAAGGCACTTTGAGTGGGGTTTCCAGAATGTATTATTATAAGTAGTTATTTTACAGCAATTTTTAAGCAGAAATGTAAAAGTTGCCTTCTAATCAAATGTCTGCCGATATTCAAAGTTTTAGTCAATTACTTGAATTTGCTACTAACCAGCAAATTCTTTGAAACAAAATTTTAGTTAACAAAATCTCACAGTATGTTCCAATATGTTCCAATCAGTTATTTAATAATAAAAATAGCAAATTCTACTTTGCATGAAGACTGCATTTACTCTGGTCGCAATTTTCTTGTATTTCAGCAAATGTGGCTCTTTGCCACGAAATCTTAATCCATGCTCTTAGCTACACAGAAGCAAAGTTCATACAGGCACTGAATCTCACAATAACAACAAATAATATACACTCTAGCAGAAATTTTTGAACTAACCCATGTTACTAAGTTACCTTTCCTTTATTTCAACATCACATCATAATCATGTCAATATCTTATTGGTTTAAATATATTCCTATCAACCTAAAAACAAGCAGGCAAAGCTCTGTGCATCCTTGTCCCATATTCATCCACTTTTCAGTACAAGGATTTTTTACACTTTTGAAAACTTTTTAAACTGTCAATGGTGGGAGTAAGAACCAGTTCTAATGGTTTACAACAAGCTTTAAAATGAAATTTTGTATATATATATACAGTGGTGTGAAAAAGTGTTTGCCCCCTTCCTGATTTATTATTTTTTTGCATGTTTGTCACACTGAAATGTGTCAGATCATCAAACAAATTGAAATATTAGACAAAGACAATACAAGTAAACACAAAATGCAGTTTTTAAATGAAGGTTTTTATTATTAAGGGAAAAAACAATCCAAACCTACATGGCCCTGTGTGAAAAAGTGATTGCCCCCCCTGTTAAAACATAAATCAACTGTGGTTTATCACATCTTCGGAAAGCTGAGTTCAATTTCTCTAGCCACACCCAGGCCTGATTACTGCCACACCTGTTCTCAATCAAGAAATTACTTAAATATTACCTGCCTGACAAAGTGAAGTAGACCAAAAGATCCTCAAAAGCTAGACATCATGCTGCGATCCAAAGAAATTCAGGAACAAATGAGAAACAGAGTAATTGAGATTTATCAGTCTGGAAAAGGCCATTTCTAAAGCTTTGGGACTCCAGCGAACCACAGTGAGAGCCATTATCCACAAATGGCAAAAACATGGAACAGTGGTGAACCTTCCCAGGAATGGCCAGCCGACCAAAATTACCCCAAGAGTGCAGCGACGACTCATCCAAGAGGTCACAAAAAAAAACACAACAACATCCAAAGAACTGCAGGCTTCACTTGCCTCAGTTAAGGTCAGTGTTCATGACTCCACCATAAGAAAGAGACTGGGCAAAAATGGCCTGCATGGCAGAGTTCCAAGACGAAAACCACTGCTGAGCAAAAAGAACATAAAGGCTCGTCTCAGTTTTGCCAGAAAACATCTTGGTGATCCCCAAGACTTTTGGAAAAATACTCTGTGGACTGACGAGACAAAAGTTGAACTTTTTGGAAGGTGTGTGTCCCATTACATCTGGCATAAAATTAACACAGCATTTCAGAAAAGGAACATCATACCAACAGTAAAATATGGTGGTGGTAGTGTGATGGTCTGGGGCTGTTTTGCTGCTTCAGGACCTGGAAGACTTGCTGTGGTAAATGGAACCATGAATGCTGCTGTCTACCAAAAAATCCTGAAGGAGAATGTCCAGCCATCTGTTTGTGACCTCAAGCTGAAGTGCACTTGGGTTCTGCAGCAGGACAATGATCCAAAACACACCAGCAAGTCCACCTCTGAATGGCTTAAGAAAAACAAAATGAAGACTTTGGAGTGGCCTAGTCAAAGCCCTGACCTGAATCCGATTGAGATGTTGTGGCATGACCTTAAAGTGGTTAAGGCTCGAAAACCCTCAATGTGACTGAATTACAACAATTCTGCAAAGATGAGTGGGCCAAAATTCCTCCACAGCGCTGTAAAAGACTCATTGCCAGTTATCGCAAACGCTTGATTGCAGTTGTTGCTGCTAAGGGTGGACCAACCAGTTATTAGGTTTAGGGGGCTATGACTTTTTCACACAGGGCCATGTAGGTTTGGATTTTTTTTCCCCTTAATAATAAAAACCTTCATTTAAAAACTGCATTTTTGTGTTAACTTGTGTTATCTTTGTCTAATATTTCAATTTGTTTGATGATCTGAAACACTTCAGTGTGACAAACATGCAACAAAATAAGAAATCAGGAAGGGGGCAAACACTTTTTCACACCACTGTATATATGATTACAATCTAGAATAAAAAAAGGGTATAGAAACAAAAATGAAAAAATAGAGAAGGCTGGGACCCTCTGCAGAGTGCAAACAGCAAAAAAGGGGAGCAGGGGTGGTAAGCTAAAAATAAAAATAACCAAAGTATAATAATAATAAATCTGGGGCCACTACTTAGCAGGGAATGCAAGGAAGGACTTTAAGCTCCTGCTTCAAGACACTGTGTAACCACACCTTAAAATCATCCATATACATATAGTTCAGGTGGGTAGCTGCGTCAGCAAGTGTAGGCTGCAAAGGAACAAGTAATAGGTTTATTCCATGCTGAAAAGAGAAGAAAGAAAACACAACGTTTCAGCCGTGGAGCCTTCTTCAGGTTGCAATAAGCAATAATGATTGCAATAAGCCTTATTGAAAGTATTTAGAATTTAGAAAACCAATTATTCTGATCCATCAAGATCAATTGAGGGTAGAGGTCTGGAAAACCGAGTCACCCCTCTACTGGTGAAATGAGGTACAACCCCAACTCCATAGGGTGGAGTGGTGGTGCTGTGGCTAAGGATCTGTATCTCTGGGTGGAAGGTTGCTGGTTCAAATCCTGCGGCTGGCAGAGGAATCCTATTCCGTTGGGCCCCTGAGCAAGGCCCTTAACCCCAGTTACTACAGGGGTGCTGTATAAATGGTTGACACTGCACTCTGACCCCAAGCTTCTCTCTCCCTGTCTGTGTGCCTGTATGTCTCATGGAGAGCAAGCTGGGGTATGTGAAAAGACAAATTCCTAATGCAAGAAATTGTATATGGCCAAGTGATCTTACCTAATTTGTGTAGCAAATCAGAATTTTGACAACACAATAAAATAGCATTCCTCATTCCTTATTAGTAAAAGTACTGGATGTGATGCCACATCATATACATCATTCCCTTACAAAAGGTTAAACTCAACATATTTACTTAAAATACAATTTAAGGTATAATAAATATAAGAAATGGGCTATGCCTCTTTGGTGTCAAATTTATGGGCAAAAAAAGAGGAAATCAGATGTTTGTCAGAGGCTAATACATAGGGCAAGTTAACAACTACAATTTTGCCCCAGGAGAACAACTAGACCAGAAGGTCTGGGAAGCTTGGAGGTTTTGGAAGAAGTTAGGCCCTAGAGAACTGGACACCAAGACCCAAGGAAGCCGACACACAAAGGAGAAGTATCAAAGAGATCATCTGGACCAGGGATGCAACGTCTGATATGCTTGTAGGGGTTTTGTGAATTTACTAGCACAATATTAAGTTGTAACAGTAAATTGTGAATTTACTTTGACTATTAGGAATCAATTGACAGAACAACAAGGAGTCTTCACAAGAATTTACAACACACAGAATACATTTATTGATACCTTAAACAATGTTATTCCAAATGCAATGCATTCAAAATGTTAAGCTGATACAGAAATGATACATACAAATGAGGATTCTATGTTTACTATACGGTTGGTTACACTATCTTCCTAATCAGTCTTATTAACATAATCAATATCAGGCACTCAAGTAACTATGGCTACTTGAATTAATTAAATTGAATTAACATGTGATAATATAACAATTTAATATTGAATATTGACTTATACTCATCCAGAACTGTGGATTTGTAACTCTTGCACTTGTAGAGGTTTTGATGGGTTTACTGAGACAATTATTAATTGTAGCAGTAATCACGAGGTTGTTCGTTGGGGCTTTTAGAAAATCAATCGTCAGAACAACTAACAACGTTGCTCCGAGGGGATCTACCAGCAGTCCGGCTGGCTAGTAGAAAGTCTCTATGCACAGAGTGTGACCGCGAGTCCTCACAAGTCACTCTTTTGCCTGGGAAGAAACTGGTTCGTTCCCGGTCCAGCGTTGCTTCTGAATAAGCTATTCAGGTTGTCGACGAGGGTCCAACTGTAGGCTGCCGTTGATCAAGCGGAGCATTCACGTTGATAGAATTCTGAGTACGTACGGGATCCTCGGCCTCGCGCTTTGAACAAAGTCCAAGTCCTTTTGCAGACAACAGCAGTTGTCACGTGATTGTCTCTGAGGATGCGCGAAAATGGCCAAGGAGAACCCAGAACTGAGCTTGCGCTCCCTTTTTGATCAAGACCCAGATGTGTGCTGATTGGTTGAGAGTTTGGCGGGCATTGGAGACCCACGTGGTATTACCACGCCCTGCCAGGCCCTGATTGGTTGGTCAAGGTGAGATATAAGTCACTTACTCTTGACACTTAGGAATGCAGTCCAGATGTCCATTCGGCACTCCCTAGACTGATAGGCGCCAATAGATGACCATTGATCATGATAGCCAGGCTCAGCTAATTGCATCCCCGTCTGGGAGCTTGTTTCTTATCACAAGAAAACACTCTTAAATCAGCTTGCATGAATTCTTTCTCTGTGGCTGCACCACAGAGATGGAAGGTGAGATGGGGCCTCTTTTAGGAGCATACCAACGCTTAATTCTGTCTTATTAACAAGCATTGCCGCTACACACTGAAGGAAGGGGGAACAGCTGACTGGAGAAGAGATCTGGTGTAGCCTTACACTGACAGTCGATTCCTTAAAATGGATTGTCTGGGTTAGCATTAAGCTGAACTGGGGACAGGGAGATGACTGCTCAGTCATGAAGAGCTACACAAAAAGGGGAGAACTGCTATTCCCTGTGTAGCACCTACTGAGTAATGAATAATGCTATATTAACAATGTTTTGATAGTCCAAACATATTGCTCTAGTGATCAAGTAGACTCACTGTGATAGCTAGTTGGTCACAAGGTAATGCTGCAGACTAGACCTCGGGCAGAATTTTTTCTTTACGTAAAGGCTCATCTCCTAACTCAGTGCTTCAGGAAAAAGTTTAAGTCCCAAAGTTTAGACAACAAGTGTGGTGGGCATGTGATCCTGTTGTCAGCAGACAAGTTGGTTCAGCGGTGAGATGGGTGTGGGGGAGGTAGAGGTTATGTATCGCTTTTTAACAGGGGAAAACACATTTGGTGATTGGTGAAGAAGCTACTAGGTGAATTATTTATTCACACCCTGCAGGTTTCTAATTGTTGGTCATTTTGCTGGATGTTTGGCTATGTTCTGTGACTTTTAGGATAATTTCCAGATGGGCCTATGTCCCTCTGACAGAAATCCAGGCACCTGCAGTCAATATCCAATGGAGTCCTGGGAAAGATCCTTATCAAAAGATAATCTCATCTCCCTCACCTGCCTAGTGGTCTTTGTGTCTGCTTTCCGTAACCCAGGGTATGTGGTATGGGTCTTGCATTCAAAAGTGCTTACAACTGGGTCTAAGGTTGAGTCACATGTGCTGTTCTTTGAAAATATGTACATAATTGACTGAAGGTTCAAGCAACTCTCCAAAACCATCTGGTATACATTCCACTTTGCTGAGAAATTCTGACATCATGCACAATGACGTGCCCAAGATCAGGAAAAGAATAAAGTGTTTATAAATGTGGCTTTTTTCAAGCTCCTTAATCACAAAACCATCATTTATGTACTGTATGTAATTATAATTTATTTAGCTACACACACTCACACTGGGCCAGTGTTCTCAGAAACAACCTCCAGAAACCTCCAGAGAGTTGGACTGTGCAGTTCTGTGCATCATATCATACTGTGCAGTAGTTAACTTCAGTATAATATATTCAGTCTATAAGTATACTGTATGGTATATAGAATAAAAACAATATAGCACTGTATAATTTTAAAGCCACTACAGTACCTTATGTGTAAAATATTTTTTATAATTAAAATCTAAAACACAATTATCTATTTCCTTCAAATTCCGGGATTCAAATCCAGGTTTTTCGTGTCACAGCCCAGAATAATTCCACATGCCACATTAAGCATTCACTGCACCACCTGGCAGTTTTACAAAGTAATGCAATCCTGCATCCAATTATTTGTAAAGCTAAAGGGGTTTTTGTGTAACAATGCAATGTAATGATGTATGCTATTTGCTGTATGTCACATTATGTTTCGAGCATTCTGAATAGCTGGATCCGAATGGCTGACACTCACTTCCTGTCACACATAACTTCTCTTGGTCAGGTCCAAATGCCTCAGGGTTCCATTCTGGGAGGGGAGGTAGGGAGAAGTGACAAGCAGTCAGTCAAATATCCATGACAGGAAGCATCTGTCACTTCTTTTAACTTCCTGTTACCTGACAATTATAATCATCCCTATTTAACTATGTGCTTGCTCTTAGTAGGTGTGTGTGATAGCTGAGAAGGAGGCAGAGATGACACAGACCAGAGCTCTAGAGAGAGAGACTAAATCTCTGAGATGAATGAGCCTGAAGCAATAATTATTGTTGTGAAAGCAGTCCAAAGGACTCTGGACTATCTGAGAAAACCTTTCTATGAAGACATTTTTATTGGCTTATTGTGCTTTATTTAAAACAATAAAGAATGCTCAAAATATTTTTTTAGTGTACCCTGTGTTTTCCAGAACATGAACTATGTATAGACAATTAAGCTAGATGAAACTGCATATCATTAAAATAAGGTTGAAAGACTGCATATGGATTTTTAAGTGATTAGGAGCAGGGTTCATTCTTTCTCAGAAATTTAACTAGGGAGAGTTAACATCATTGCTCTCACTCTTCTGGGAGTCAATTGCTCCTTTGGGAACAAAAGTCAGAACTCTGGTGAACGGTGAGGCAAATTAGTTAGATTCTAATCCTATAATTAGTTAAACATAAATGTACATGTAATAGTCATCTTCGCATCATCTCTCTACGTTTCTGACTTAAGTTATGAGGTTAATGTTCTTTGTGAATTGCTCTTGGAAATGCATTTGGAATCTCTATATTTTTCCACTTTTCATGTTTTGTATTTGTTTCTGTGAACTGCCCATTAACATGTTATTTCACTTTTTTTTGGAATTAGCAGTAATAATAAAGACTGTATTCCACCATTGACCATATTTTGCTAATGCAAACTTGAGTTAAAGTTTATTACAGTATTTTACAGTAGGTTGCTGTAACATGCAAACTTGGAAGCCATCTATACCGGCTGAGCTAGACGTTCTCCGACACTGCTTGGAGAATGAAACAAACGTTACCAAAATTCAGTTTATTTTTTATTAGTTTCATGATTTGGACAGCAGCTTTATACAGGGTGATAATAATTTGTTATATACAAAGTATATAGCCTCTTTGCAAGAAATTTGAGTTGAAAGTGCCAAGACAAGAAAAACAAAGTTATTCTTACAGGGAGATTTAAGTTATATCAATAGAACCAGATACCACACAACTTTCACAATATCTACGCATACAGTACATGTAAGATCTCAGAGAAGGAAAGTGCTAAAAACAGATCTGTGTAGTACTGACCCTGTATAACACGTTAACTGTCAACAAACTAGAACTGAGAATGAACCAATGTGATTCCTAGCAAGACAGTAGGAATTACTGTAGGCACATAATTACTAGTAGTTGTATTAGTACACTACTGTGGAGGTAGATCTTGCACAACAGGCATTCTGCAGTTCAATATACTTTAAATCATGTCTTTATACAGTTTACCATTTAATAGTTTCAGCCTAGACTAAAACTAAATTGTTTACTTTTACTAAATTACTAAATTATTCAAATATTATTAAATTAAATAATTGTATTTGTAGGGCTAAAATAATTGGATTGATAATTCACAAAGTACTTGCACATGATTAATGGAAACCACATAAAGATATGTAAATAAGTAAATAACTCGATGTGGAAAACAATTTTCATAACATTGCACATTATATTTTCAGTCTTTTTTTGGTTTAATCTAGAAAAAAAAAAGATTGTGGGTCCTGACATCTAATGAACAGGATTCTTACAATTTAGGCAGGTATTTCTGTGAATGGTAGATAGTCATTTAAAAAAAAATCATATTTTTTAAATAAGCAGATGGTTTTAACAAAGAAATTAATGAATACATAATCATTTTAGCTGTCACGCTAATCTGCATTTTTAACGTGTTCATGAAGTGGAACAATTATGATTTGATTGCTTTTCAAAATGAGCAATATCTCTGAGGTAGGCTTAGTGTCGGACCTGTGCCAGTTTTTTTAATTCAACACAATTCATCAATCTTCTATGGTCCCAGTCCATTTTAACTATTTTTAGAGCATATATGAGTATATGAGAAAATGTTAAACACAGTACTTAATCTCCCCTTCTCCTTTTCAGATGAAAAGGAAAAAACAGAAGGGCTGTAATCCAGATACTTTTGCTGTTTTTATTTGCTGGTCTAAATCAAGCACATTCTCCAGTATACAGTGCACCCAAGTTTCAAATAGATGACATTGGTAATGTCCTACAAAAAAAGCAGACTTGCCATGTTCTCTCAAGAGACAAAGCTAGTTACATGTTTTTAATTCATAGCATGGTTTCACAAGCTTTTATTCTTCTGTCACTTGGTATCCAGTTGTAAGTTGGCTGCATAACAAGAAAGATCCACACTCCTTCCCCCAGATGGGTCATCTTGCAGATACAGGGATTCTCTATTGCTTCAACCAAAATGGTAACAAAGTATTAAAATGTTGTGTTGAATTTTCGTGTAATTAAAAAATGTTGTTTTTATTATTGTTGTTTTGTGGGAGGTTTTGGAGCCCCACTGGGCTATTTCACAAAACAGGTTTAAATAATTTAGGATTTTCTCATATTATCCTATTGAATTAACCCTGTAACTGACTTCAAGATATCTCCAGATTCACAAAGGCAAACTATGGTTTAAGTTATATGGTTGAAGAGATTGAGGCATAAAAAATCCTGCAAATCCAAGGCATCAGAATGTATGTTTTTATCCAGTGACCATAAAATAAAGCTCTTAATGAAAAACCTGCCCATGCTCAAGATCCAGCATTTTTCTCACATCTCTGCTCGGGTTTGTGGTGCTAAATGCAGTGATAGTGGACTTCGGGGAACCATGCTCCCCGTAACCAATTTTTCTATTATGTATAAATTATTTAAAGAAACAACAAACTGTCTTTTCTTGTTTATGTGTTTATTTTTTATCATTTAGATTATACAATTAGCATTTAAGACAAAATATTAATAATTTTAATGTGTATCATGCCCGATTGGCCAGCAACATGAAGTCTTCAATTGCCCCAGAAGATGGTAACATTCCCACAGAGAATCATAAATATGCTTAGGATGTTTATCAATTCACCCCACATTCTACCAATAGTCTAATCAGTACTCCGAATTATTCAGTTTAGTTTTCTATTTAATATTGTTTATGTCACTTGATCAGCATTCTAACATTGTGTGAGCCTTTTTTCAGGAAGCGCTCAGAGAAAGACTGAAAATCCGAAAGACTTCGGGAATCTGAAACCTAAATCCAGAAATCTTAAAACCTGATCTGTCTGAAACCAGCTTCTAGCACCGATCCAGTCACATCTTCCCATCGCCCCCTGTCTCTTCAGTTTCATAATTCCATTCCTCTGTCAACCAAATCTGTTTTACCTCCATTGTACTGCCAATGCTTTGCTCTGTTTGGACAAGTGCAGATATGAATCAACCACAGCTTACAGTATGGGATTGTCTGTAATTCTTCAAAAGTCATTAAAATCTTTACTGACTTCTATTTTGTTTTTTAGTGTTTATCTGCTTTTAAATATGAGGTCAGTTTAAATAAAAGTATTCCATTTTCATCCTAAACATTTTAAGCATAAAAGTCTTTCATCCTGTTACATACTGTGGTTATTTTGGAAAAGATTGTACGTGCTCCTTCAGACTATATTAAGTTTATATACTTCGTAAAAGGTTATAATATTTTAACCTTTTCTATGAATACTTGCACTCGTTATCATAGTAAAAAAATGCATACTTTTTAAATTTGATCAATAGGTAATATAATATGGAATTGCATATCTAAACAAATTAATAACGATATATTTATATTAATATAGCTCAAATTATTACAGTAGTACACTTTCTTTGTAAACATCTGCATCAATTTGACTCATTCACCCGTGATTACTTAGTAACTTTTTGCCTGCCCTGTTCAGTAATGGCTGAAGTTGTCAAACGGTGCATTGGTGTAATGGCTTAGGCATCCGACTTTCATGCTGTAGGTTAGGAGTTTTAACCCAGGTCTCACCATGAGTTTTCATTGAACAAATAAACATTTCTTTGAAAAACTAAAATAATAAATACTAGCGACACTATATTGAATTTGTTGGTATTTCTAAATATCATAACACGTTCAAAGTTAAGTGAGTTAAGTGATTAGCCTTTTCTATGAATACTTTAGCTTGTTATCGCAGTTAAAAACCTCATACTTTTTAGAATCCTCTAAATAGGGAATATGAGATGGAATCGCTTATCCAAAGAAGTTATTAAGGATATTAATTTAAGGATCTAAATATATTTATTTATATAGCTGATAGTAATACTGTAATCCACTTTCTTTGTAAACATGTTTAATTTTAATTTGACGCATGATTACATTCGAAACATTTTTAAGCTGTTCGTCTCAGCTGTGTTTCCAAGCAGCCCTAGATGATACGGATTCAATACCCGCTTATGGCACACGTTTTTCTTCCAACACATACTTTTTTAAAAATTAAATAGTAAGTATTATGTATACTATATTTACATGTTTAAGTTTTTTGTACATATATTATAACATATTTAATATTGAGTTATATTAATAATTAAATAAAAACATGAATTAGAAAATATGAATACTGTCAACTGTTCAACAGGTTTAATTCAAAACACTTTATTCAGTGGGGCAATTTAACAGACGTCTCAAGACTTATAACGAAATTGTATATATTGTAATTAGAATCGCGAATAACAAAGCGGTATTAAAGATACTACTGAATCTATAATAATGTGTCTGGTCATTATTAAGAGTATTAATTTAATAACAATAATAATAGTTTCAGCTTCTTATATCTTGTATCTTCTTGTATATTTTCAGATTCATTTTTGTCTTCGGTTTTCATAACCTTTGCTTATTAAAATATCTATTTATGAGACATGATCTTTCAGATGTCAATAACTTTGTGAACAAATGGCACAGACCCTGCAACCTAGGTTTAAAGATCGCGATTTGTGAAACATTTCACATCTTTTATTTAAACAATATCTAGTACCTGGTTGCATTTTTAGAAACCTTAGTTTGATGAAAGCGGATCCCAGGTGCAAGTGACTTCATAACGTGAGGAGGCATTATGCAATATTTTTTATACATCAGTTGAAGACTCCTGACTATCAAAACACTAGGTTTCACTTTTTTTCTGTCTCTTCCTAGTTTCTTTCACCCGCTGCAATTTGGACACACAATGGTTAAAAATGGGACCAGTTCAGGCAGGCAGGCAGAGGGAAGGGGGAGGGGTGAAACTGTTACCTATCCTCGATAAAGCGGTTAGAAAATAGGTGGATTTACACTTACGAAAAATGTTCCAATTTTAATGCGATATGGAAGATATTATTCATAATAAATGACCTTGGAAAGTCTGTAAACCGAAGATATATAGAGAAGACATGTTGTGTATTTTCTTTCCATCTTGGAATTAACTTTTACCTGCAAGTATATTCCATTGCAGCTACTTTATGTAATGCAGCTCCATACTTCTCACAAAGGCTAGGACTGTCAACACCTCACTGTGTAATGTTATGTAGAATACACAGTTCTGGGGGATGGGAAGGAATTTTCAGTAGCATGCACGGTTGCCATTGTTGTTGTTTAACATAAGGCAACCAGCAATCAAATGTCCTGTTTTTTCTAAACACTCGTTTTTCCATATTGTAGTTTTAAAACTTGAACAAAGACGTACCACATGCAAACAGTACGATGTTATATAGTTTTAAGGCCACTACAGTATAGCTTGTGGGAAATACATGTATTTGTACTGCATCAAAGCTTAATTCATTCAGAGCGCCCGACATTACAAACTTACAAAAGGAACATGTCAAAATATTTCCAAAATAATCATAAGTGAACGAGATGAGGCATTCGATAATAATAAATCATAACAATAATCATGTAATCCAAAAGAAGGACACTTAAATCAACATTAAAAGACTGTATTTAAATCAGTTAAAAACACTTTTTATGCACAAAAAAACAGGTGGTTTGAGTCTTTGTGTAAGCTGGAAGTTCTTTTTTCTTCTAATTAAACATTTTAAACAATTTAATTTTGTAAACACAACACGCATTCTGTTCAGAAATAAAATCAAGTTTTCTACAGGTGTTAAGCAGATTAGCAGGTTGTTGACAAAATAGCTCCTAATCGTCCACCACTGCCCAGTGATATAACTTTAATATAAACAAGATCTATTACCTGGTGTAATTAAAAAAACAACAACTTATTTTGAATTAATTGAATCCCAGGTGTGAGTTCATAAAGCCAGAATTACATACTATCCCTAAGTCTGTGAAACACCTGATCATCTACTATAAAGCTTTCAGTGTTTTATTTGCGTGTATTCCAATCACAGCGGGGGCAGGGTGTGTGGAGAAAGGTTTAGGCTGAATTGAATTGGGGCTTTATGTTTCACACCTGAAACATTGTTTTTTTCTGAAAGCATTTTTTTCCCTCTTTAGCTGATCTTTTGCTGCCTACGCATGCTTACACAGCTACAGATGCAGCCATTCAAAGTGCGCGGCACAAACACGTACCGCGCGTAATTGGCTACATCCTCGTGCATCATGACGCACGATGACACGCAATACCACGGTACGTGATTGGTTGACCGACAGGGGCACTCATGGTGCATTGGTCGGTCGTAGAAAGATTTAAATGTCTTTACTGTGCCCGTTTTAGTATTGAATATTTATATGGAATTTTACCACTGAAGGGAAATCTTAATAGCTGAGCATAAAAAGAATAGGAGCTTACTGTAACGCGTGTGAAGGCCATAAACTATATTAATTTTGGAACATAAACATACAGTATATGGCTGGTCTCGGTACTTTAAAGAAAAAAATACACACCAGTATTCCATTTCTCCCTAAACATTTTAAGCACTGAAGTTTTTAACTAACATGTGAAATAACGTGTATAAAAAGTGGTAGTTTTAAGCTTTTCTGCTAATATAATATGGAATCGCGTATCTAAAGAAATTAATAACGGTATTATTATATTTGTGTATGCGACACAGTAATACACGCTGTACAATGTCTGTTAATTCTGTATGTGTAGGGCTGTTTCACCAGACCTCATGTGACTTCCCTGGTAGACTGCTGGTCTACGTGCCAGACTAATAACCCACAGGTTGTGTGTTCAAAGCCAACTGCCGCCGTGACTTTTCTTTTAACAAACATTTCTTTGAAAAATAGAATAGCAGTATTATGGACAATTAATTGACTTTTTATATTTCTAAATATCACAACATGATCGAATTTAAGTCATTTTTAATAACAATGAATAGTCACCTTCTTTCCTTTTGACAACTGTCCCTGCTTCTGCTTCCTGCTTCAATTCCTGCCGTCCTGTGTGTGTGGGGTTTGCATGTTCTCTCTGGGTTACATGGTTTTTCTCCATATGTGTGATATGACTCCCTCTTGCACTCTGTCTGTCCTGTGATGGACTGGTGCTATGTCCAGGGTGTATTCTGCCTTGTGTCAGTTGCTTACTGGGATAGGCATCAAATCCTCTGTACTGGATAAAGAGATTAGAAAATGGATGGAAGTAAAGGCACTGTGTGGATGGAACTATACACAGTGTTAGAAACCCACTATGAAATGGCCCCATTTCTTCAATTAATGTGCATCCAACACACAGTTCAATGCTAGCAACTACACAAAATCTAAAATACAATCCTCATTTCAGTATCTATGTAAACATACACTCTGTTAACTTCATCATCTTCATCAAAAGCATGCCTAACCCCATTAGGATGTGTTCTTGTTATCAGTGTATTCCTCAACTTTTCCAAAATTATCTTTTTCTTCCCAGTATCTCTTGTCTTTTATCCTGCAATAACTCAGCCAACACTTAAACTCCAAAAGCTGTTTGTGTTCATTTCTTTAAATTACAAATATCATATGTAAATACTGGCCATATAATACTCTGTTTATGGAATAATAGTTTATTTTTTAAAGGGAACTAGAGAAACTAGGAACTAGAGAAATCAAGAAAGGCTTTTTACAGTTAACGTTGTCAGTAAAATATTTAGAATTATATTTTACCCTATTTTTTCTTTAGTTTTGTATTTAACTTATTATATGATAGTCAGATTTAATGTATATTTGAACAATGAAAATATATTTTTACAAGATGCGGGGGAAAGTGCAACAACTTATTACAGTGCTAAATTTAATATTATTGATTACTAATAGCTTATGCTAACACCTAACTTTCTTAATTAGATGTTTTTTAAAACAGTGAACTAAATGTAACATAACATTCAGAAATACAATCGAGAATAGATTTGTGGTGTTTGTATAGATGAAACGTTTCTAAAATGTATAACGTAATAAAATTAAAATCTGTAATCTTTCCACTTGTAATGTCATTAGAAAGTACAACAAGTTTCTGCTTCGTCTAAGGATGGTATCAAAAAGTAGTCTAAGTGGTGAGAAAGCTGTGCTTAATGATAATTGAGGGACTTAAAAGTAAAAAGAGATGCTTCATATTGCTTGACTAATTTTAAAAACTAAATTATAAATGCAGACGTGATTGGTGTATTAAGCGCCCCAGGCAGCAGAACTGAGCTCCCTCTCTCGGTGCCACGCCGTGTCTAAATATCTAAATATCTAAACATATAGTATGTATCTATATAGCATATAATGTACAGCTTTTTTGTATAGATTACACTTTTCTAAAATGTATTTAAAAAATAAAAATTATTACAATCTTCCACGTTTGATCCCAAAATCCCAAGAAAAATAAATGTAAACGGGGAGAAAGCTATGCAGAAAGTTTATTAAGATATTTAGAAGACAAAGATAACAAGTTATGTTGCATTTGTCTGATTGTGAATCAAAAAACACATATAATTAAACACGCATTTAAATCAATATAAATGTTTATATTGTAACGCATACTGTACAGCCTCCATTTCTCTATAAAAATTTAAAAGATCGTTTGTGCAGTCGAAGAGGGAGGGTCTTCTCTCAGTGACAGCTGAAAATCCTCCATACACTCAAGTAAAAAATTAAGAATGCCAATGTAAACGTCATATTTACAATTTGTTGATAATAGAAATGTTAAGTTCTCTAAAGCTCTGTGTGATAGTTTACCCAGGCAGCAAAAGATCAGCTACACTGAGAAGATGTGACACCGAAGATTGATTAATAACCTTTTAAATCTGAAGGGAGATCTAAAGACACACACACACACACACACACACACACACACACACACACACACACACACACACACACACACACACACACACACACACACACACACACACACACACACACACACACACACACACACACACACACACACACACACACACACACACACACACACACACACACACACACACACACACAAAATAGAAGCAGGAAGCAGAAGCAGTGACAGTTGTCAGAAGGAAAGAAGGCGACTATTCACTGTTATTAAAAATGACTTAAATTCGATCATGTTGTGATATTTAGAAATATAAAAAGTCAATTAATTGTCCATAATATTGCTATTCTATTTTTTCAAAGAAATGTTTGTTAAAAGAAAAGTCAGCCAGCTGGATTTGAACAAACAATCTGAGGGTTACTAGACCAGCACATAGACCAGCAGGCTACCAGGGAAGCCGCATGAGGAGAGGTAAAACAGCCCTACACATACAGAAACAACAGACATTGTACAGCGTGTATTACTGTGTCGCAGTACACGAATATAATTATATTGTTATTAATTTCTTTAGGTACGCGATTCAATATTATATTAGCAGAAAAGGTTAAAATTATACTTTTTATACACGGTATTTCACGTTAGTTAAAGACTTTGATGCTTAAAATGTTTTGGGCGAAATGGAGTACTGGTGTGTATTTTTTCTTTAAAGTACCGAGACCGGCCATATCCTGTATGTTTATGTTAATATCACACACGTTACAGTATGCTCCTATTCTTTTTATGCTCAGCTACTAAGATTTCCCTTCAGTGGTAAAATTCCACATAAATATTCAATACTAAAACGTGCACAGTAAAGACATTAAATATACATATACAGTGCCTTGCGAAAGTATTCGCCCCCCTTGAACTTTTCAACCTTTTGCCACATTTCAGGCTTCAAACATAAAGATATAAATTTTTTATTTTATGTGAAGAATCACCAACAAGTGGGACACAATTGTGAAGTGGAACGAAATCTATTGGATTTTTGAAACTTTTTTAACTAATAAAAAAATGAAAAGTGGGGCGTGCAAAATTATTCGGCCCCTTTACTTTCAGTGCAGCAAACTCACTCCAGAAGTTCAGCGAGGATCTCTGAATGATCCAATGTTGTCCTAAATGACTGATGGTGATAAATAGAATCCACCTGTGTGTAATCAAGTCTCTGTATAAATGCACCTGCTCTGTGATAGTCTCAAGGTTCTGTTGAAAGCGCAGAGAGCATCATGAAGACCAAGGAACACACCAGGCAGGTCCGTAATACTGTTGTGGAGAAGTTTAAAGCCGGATTTGGATACAAAAAGATTTCCCAAGCTTCAAACATCCCAAGGAGCACTGTGCAAACGATCATCTTGAAATGGAAGGAGTATCAGACCACTGCAAATCTACCAAGACCTGGCCGTCCCTCTAAACTTTCAGCTCAGACAAGGAGAAGACTGATCAGAGATGCAGCCAAGAGGCCCATGATCACTCTGGATGAACTGCAGAGAACTACAGCTGAGGTGGGAGAGTCTGTCCATAGGACAACAATCAGTCTTACACTGCACAAATCTGGCCTTTATGGAAGAGTGGCAAGAAGAAAGCCATTTCTCAAAGATATCCATAAAAAGTCTCGTCTAAAGTTTGCCACAAGCCACCTGGGAGACACCCCAAACATGTGGAAGAAGGTGCTCTGGTCAGATGAAACCAAAATCGAACTTTTTGGCCACAATGCAAAACGATATGTTTGGCGTAAAAGCAACACAGCTCATCACCCTCAACACACCATCCCCACTGTCAAACATGGTGGTGGCAGCATCATGGTTTGGGCCTGCTTTTCTTCAGCAGGGACAGGGAAGATGGTTAAAATTGAGGGGAAGATGGATGCAGCCAAATACAGGACCATTCTGGATGAAAACCTGTTGGAGTCTGCAAAAGACCTGAAACTGGGACGGAGATTTATCTTCCAACAAGACAATGATCCCAAACATACAGCAAAATCTACAAAGGAATGGTTCACAAATAAACGTATCCAGGTGTTTGAATGGCCAAGTCAAAGTCCAGACCTGAATCCAATCGAGAATCTGTGGAAAGAGCTGAAAGCTGCTGTTCACAAACGCTCTCCATCCAACCTCACTGAGCTCGAGCTGTTTTGCAAGGAAGAATGGGCAAGAATTTCAGTCTCTCGATGTGCAAAACTGATAGAGACATACCCCAAGCGACTTGCAGCTGTAATCGCAGCAAAAGGTGGCTCTACAAAGTATTAACGCAAGGGGGCCGAATAATTTTGCACGCCCCACTTTTCATTTTTTTATTAGTTAAAAAAGTTTCAAAAATCCAATAGATTTCGTTCCACTTCACAATTGTGTCCCACTTGTTGGTGATTCTTCACATAAAATAAAAAATTTATATCTTTATGTTTGAAGCCTGAAATGTGGCAAAAGGTTGAAAAGTTCAAGGGGGCCGAATACTTTCGCAAGGCACTGTACATACTGTATACAGTACAGTTTGCATACAGTAATATGTTTATGTTCCTAAATCAATCTCTTTTATGAGCATGTGAAAGGCATGGTGAATCGGAGATTCTCAAAAATGACTGTACTTTGCATGATTGGAAACAAATGCGTGATTGCGAAATACTGTGGTGTTACTTTTACAAAGACAGTCAATGAAAAAAAGAATGTGGACCAGGGCAATACTTTGAGTTTACAGCTTGTCCAAGGTCATTCATTATTAATACTATTAGTAATATCTTCAGTAAAGACTTTGATGGCGACAGCTCAAACATGAAAGGTTGAGCTTTATTAGCTCCACCTTGCAGAAATTCCGGATACTATTATTTTGCTTGCGGTACCACGTGGTATCATGTGGCACTATGCGAGAATTTACGGTATTAATACAGTAACTTGCGGTAAACTACATCAAGCGCACCGTAAAATAATGCGGTATCGCCCGCTTGTTTTGAATGGCTGCATCTGTAACTACGTGAATTCTCATTCTTGACTGAGAAAGCTTTAGAGAACTTTACAACCATTTTTATTTTAAAAAAATTGTAAATATGTTAACATAAGCATTTATATAAATTTTTCGCTTAAGCGTATGGAGGAGTGTCAGCTGCCAAGGAGAGCTCCCCCCCACTTCCCCCCACGGACAGACTAATAAAGCAATTTTGAAGTATTACCTATCCATCCATTGCAAGCCACTGCAGCAGCCACAAATAAATAAAAAATAACTTTTTTTTTCTCCTCATGGTAACTGTTACAAATTGTCTCATTTCACATCCTTGTGAAAAAATCATGATGTTCTAATCCAATCACAGGTTTGATGTTTTTTTTTTTATTTTGAAACCGTGATCTTGAAATGCAGGTGTGAAGTACAGTTAACAGCTTCAGATTTAAAAGGTTATTAATAATATCTTCCATGTCACATTAACATTGGAATGTTCTTACAAGTGTGAAAAGAAGCGGCGTGTCTCAACATCTCCTCTATAACTCTTCAGTTTATAGAGAAATTCCACACAACATTGTCCAATAATACTCTTCTTGTGTCTAATTTCTAGTTTAGCAGGATTTGCGTGATAAGCACATTGTTTAATGGGGATGACATTACCCACGACTACATCACTGCACAACAGAGGTTTGAGTCGGAGTGTCTGTTAATAAAACAAAGCGTCTTTCAATACATAAAACTACTACATGATTTCTTTATCCATTTCAGCTAAATGAGGGGAATTAAATCAGTCAGAATCTCGGAGTGCCAATTGTAAAAATAACTCTTCTTCCCTTCTTCTTTGTTTAACGTGAAAAATTTTGTGAAGAAATCCTTAATCACAATACCATCACTTAATTTATCCAGATACAGAAATTCACGCCAAAGCCAACAACAAGAGTGGACTATTTTTATGTATTCACTATATAAGAAACAAACCCAAAGTAAAACTCTGATCGCACTTTCAACCATTGGGTGCAGAGCTTTGTTCATTACCACCACAAGGACAAGAAAAATAAACGGATGACAAAATGTTTCCGAAATGTCCGCCTGTGATACTTTAGCTGCTTAGTTACATGATTCCATATTTATTTGACTATCGAGTGATGTTAAATCTCTACAACATTTATCTTTTTACAATAACAGCAAGTGGTGTTCTTACTATGTATTCTTAGAAAAGGAAAAAACTTACATACACACACTTTCCCTAGTGGGCAAGCTGGATTTTCATCTGCACACGGTCAATGAGGTACTTGGCATTAGTCATCAGCAGTGCTTCAACATGTCCCATTCTGATCCCTATGGTTATTATCATAACATGCGGCATGATGCATTATGATGCGGTATGACGCAGCATACTTTGCCCATTTTAAATGGCTGGATCTGTAGTACACTTCATGTGTTTTTCACGTGTGAAGCATCTTTGTTCAAGTTTTAAAACTACAGTACACACACTAAAGAAACTAATAAAACAGGCCATTTGAGAGCTGATTGCCCTATGTTAAACCGTGAAAAAACAATGACCAAGAGGGCATCACACAAAAAATTTACTTACAGATGCAGCCATTCAAAATGAGCGGGGTATGCTGCGTTACAATGCAGTGGGCATGTCACAATGAAACACGTCACACCGCGCTGTATAAAGTTTAACCTCTCATGTACAGCATTTGAGCTATCACCAGAAAACAACCGGTTTTGAATCCCGATCACTGCTGAGGGACAATCTTTATTCAATTAAGAATTAAAGTTATATACTCTTGAGACTTTTAAATTAAAACTGTGTATTACAGCATTTTAATCATTATACATTAAAAAGGTAGCTTATTTTATGAAAGCAAGATTGCTCACTTGGACAAAAGTACATGACCTACCACTTTTATCATAAAAATTTTAATTATGAACAAATATATTATGCATCAAACTCTTTACCAAAGATATGATATTATATATATATAAATAATAAAAACCTTCATTTAAAAACTGAATTTTGTGTTTACTTGTTTTGTCTTTGTCTAATATTTCAATTTGTTTGATGATCTGACACATTTCAGTGTGACAAACATGCAACAAAATAAGAAATCAGGAAGGGGGCAAACACTTTTTCACACCACTGTATATATGATTACAATCTAGGATAAAAAAAGGGTAAAATAAATCTTATATTTATTTGTATCTTATATTTATTATACCTTAAATTGTATTTTAAGTAAATATGTTGAGTTTAACCTTTTGTAAGGGAATGATGTATATGATATGTATATGTATATGATGTATACGGATCTCGTTGATCCGATCACGCATTCGTTTCAAAGTAATCATACAAAGTAAGTCTTGAGAATCTCCGATTCACTATGCCTTCCACATGCTCATAAAATATATTAATTTAGGAACATAAACATATTACTGAATGTAAACTGTACTGTATATGGCTGCTCTTGGTAGCTTAAAGAAAAAATACACACCAGTATTCCATTTCTCCCTAAACATTTTAAGCATCAAAGTCTTACATGTGGTTATTTCGGAAAAATTTTTACGTGCTCCTTCTGACCATATTATTGTACGTTTATATACTTTGTGAACACTGATTGTTTTAACCTTTTCTACGAATATGCTCGTTATCGGAGTAAACAAAAGCATACTTTTAGAATTTGATTAATAGGAAATATAATATGGAATTGCGTATCTAAAGAAATTAATACCGATATATTTATATTCATGTACTGTTGCACAAACAGTAGTATAAGACTTTCCATTAATATGTGTACTTCTGTTACAGATTTTAGTGCATGTGCGTGTCTGTGGTGTGATAGCTTAAGTGACTGCCTTATAAGGTTGAGGTTGGGTGTTCAAATCCACCTATCGCCATGAGTTTTCTTTTAACAAATAAACATTTCTTTGAAAAATGAAAATAGCAAATATTATGGACACTACTGTATATTGACATTTTTTATATTTTTAAATATCACAACAAATTTGAAGCTAAGTAATTTATTAATAACAACGAATCATTTCAAACTGCTACTGATATTATTACTGACTAAATACTATCAACACTATATTGAATTTGTTGGTTTTACTAAATATCACAAAACATTCAAAGTGAGTTAAGTGATTACCATTTTCCATGAATACTTGCGCTCGTTATCATAGTGTCTGCTGTTTTTAATAAGCTGCTGACTAAAGAATAGGAATGTTCCTGCTGTCAGCAGTATTGTGTATATAGTTTGATGTACAAGCTGCGAAAAGTTTCACAAGTAGAGGTCTTTAAAATTAGGTTGTTTTTTTAATTCTTAAAAAATAAAGCAAAAACAAGATATAATGATGTGTTCCTGCAAAGACATTGCATGACTTTAAAAGCTATAAAAACAGGTTTCAATAGTTAATAACCACTTTTTATTAGCAAAAAAAGGGTGATTTTTCTTCCTCCTGATCAGCTTAGAATCTCAGTGTACGCTGTAAGGTTTTTACTTCTTAATTAAATATTTAAAATACATGTTTTGAATAGAAAACATCATATTCTGTTGTCGTCCTGGTATGTAGAACAGATCAGCAGGTCTTTTTTCCTCAATCACAGGCTCTGAAAACAGCATGCCACCCACTGCGCTGTGTCAGAGGGGAGGCGGCATTGAGAGAGGGAGAAAGTGTGGAGCTCATTATTGCACAATGACTATAAAGCACCAATTGTGTCTGCATTAATAATTTAGTGTTTAAAATTAAACAACGTAGATCATTTTCTTCGACTCCTAAGTCCCTTGATTATCATTAAGCACAGGTTTCGCAGCACTCAGACTACTTTTTGATAGCATTGTTAGACAAAGCAGAAACTTATTGTACTTTCTAATGACATTACAGGTGGAAAGATTACAGATTTTAATCGTCTTTAATTTTGTTATACATTTTAGAAAAGTTTCATCTATACATACACCACAAAACTAATCTCAATTGTATTTCTGAATACTATGTTACACTTATTTCAATAAATGCATTTATGCGTTTTAAATACATCTAATTAAGAAAGTTAGTTGTTAGCATAAACTATTAGTAATCAATCATATTAAATTTAGCACTGTAATAAATTGTGCTAATAATAAATTCTATTATACTCTGAGAATGTAGGGGGGAGGAAAAATGCTTGTGGTCTTTTCACTGATAAACTAGTGTTAACAAAAACTACAGTATGCTTAAAAGTTATTAAACCGGTTTTTATTTATTTTTTCTTGTGGTGCTAGAGCACTACAATTCACACTCAACCACATGACAGATCAGAGATCAGTCCCAGTGTGTGAGATCTTGCTGTTTGATCTGTGCTTGATCGTTGATCTGAGCTTTAATAGAGAGCTTATCTTTATTCATATATTAATATCGAGTGGTATTAAATGCAACTTTTTTGTATAGATGACACTTTTCTAAAATGTATTTAAAAATAAAAATGATTACAATTGGCACGTCTGTAGCTTTTTCACGAAACATCCTAGAGTTACAAAAACACTTGCTGTGTGTACAAAGTACATGTGGCTGTTTTCACAGCCTTCACTATGTCATTTTTAAGCCATTTTGTTTTACCACGCTTGAATATTCTTCTCTCCACATCTTTAGATGGAAACACAGAAAGCCTTCAAACCAAATGTATTTTAAAGACCACGACATGTGAAACTCTTCACAGCCTCCACATAAAACTATCAGTGAGCTAATTCTCTTTTTTTAAACCTTCGGTTTTTCATCGATGCGTAATTACACACTAACTGGAACCCGGGGGGACTGCTGTGTACATATGTTCACAACGCAAGAAATACTGCTCAGTACGGCTTCATGCAAAAAAACTGTATATCACCATAGGAAGCAGAACAGCACAGCCTGAAATGGCCGAAATGTTGTGTTGTCTTTCTCTTTTCTCTTTTCAGCATGGAATAAACCTATTTCTTGTTCCTTTGCAGCCTATGCATACTGTACGCGGCTACCCACCTGTATTAAACCTATTTCACTCATTAGTTTAAGTGTAAATTGGTATGAGGAAACAAAGTCTCCGCAGGAGCACATCTGCAATAGAAAGCAACCGGTTTGACATGTACAGTAAAATGTGACATCTCTGGAGCATTGAGTATATATCCAACAGTGTGAGCTCATTTGCAAAGCTATTAAGGTTGATTGAATTACTGTATCAGTCCGGGTGTGGCGAGTTTCTACTGTCCCCTGACTGTCTTGGCCAAAAGGAACCTGTCTTTCATTGGAAGACAATGAACCTATTCTATTCGTACATGAAAATATAATATAAATACACCAAGGGCCTGCACTACAGCAGCCATAGTATGGAGACAGAGACTTTTTACGGGAAGAGACGTGGGGCTTCAGCTGCCTGTGTGCGTTAAAGAAGAAAGGGTGGAGTTACTTTTTGTCAATGAAAAAGTGTGTGTGTTTCTCTCTGTACTCAGCTGTACTGAAAAATAAAGCACCGTTTTTCATTCAACGAGTGCCTGAGTCACTGTGTCCGTCCTATATAATAATGCCACAATATTATAAACGCCCCTTAGGCTGGGCAAAAAAAAATGTAATGTAAAAAAAATAAAAAAATGAGATGTAATGATGTGTTCCTGCTTAACTTAGAAATTGCATGACTTTAAAAGCGATAAAAACAGGTTTTGATAGTTAATAACCACTTTTTGTGCATGAAAAACGGGTGATTTTTCTTCCTCGTCATCAGATCTTTCTTGGAAACATGTCTTTCTTACCTGCTGCGATTTGGGCACAGAAGGGTTATAAAGAAAGTCAGACAGCCAGGAGGAAGGGTGAGTTGTGAAACTGTTACCTGTCCTGGCAAAAGCAGTTAGAAAATATGTGTTTACACCTGTGAAAAGCGTTCCAATTTGAATGCGATACGGAAGACATTATTCATAAAAAATGATCTTGTACGGTCTGTAAACTGAACATTTATGAAGGAGACACGTTGAGTATTGCCTCTTTTTACACTTGGAAGAACATTCCAATGTTAGTGCGACACTGAAAATATTATTAATAACCTTTTAAATCTGAAGGGAGATCTAAAGGGATCCACACGGTGCAGGTTCCTGCTAGCTATTCAGAGGGAAAGACGGTGACGTCACCGCACAGGCGAGCAGACACACCCTCGAATGTCAGGCGTATGCATTAAATATATTTAGATCTTTGAATTAATATCGTTATTGATTTCTTTAGCCTGACAACATTGTTTAAAAATACTCTTCTTGTGTCTAATTTTTAGTTAAGCAGGATTTGAGATACAGACCATAAAAAACAACAGGATTCACTTTTTTCACATATTGATGATAATAGCAGTTTGAAACTATTCGTTGTTATTAATAAATGTTTTAGATTATAAAATGTTGTGATATTTAGAAATATTAAAAAGTCAATAGAGTGTCCATAATATTGCTATTTTAGTTTTTCAAAGAAATGTTTATTTTTTAAAAGAAAACTCGTGGTGATAGGTGGATTTGAACACCCCATCTCATGCTTATAAGTCAGTCACTTAAGCCATCACACCACTAATGCAGTCACGTAATAAGCAGTGAAACAGCCATACACATATCAATAGATATGTGTATATATTACTGTTTGTGTTACAGTACATGAATATAATTATATCGTTATTAATTTCTTTAGATACGTGATTCCATATTATATTCCCTATTAATCAAATTCTAAAAGTATGCTGTTGTTTACTCCGATATCCAGCATATTCGCAGAAAAGCTTAAAACTATCACTTCTCTCACAAAGTACTGTATATAAAAGTACAGTAACATGGTCAGAAGGAGCACGTAAAAACATTTCCGAAATAACTACATGTAAGACCTTGATGCTTAAAATGTTAAGGCAGAAATGGAATACTGGTGTGTATTTTTCCTTTAAAATACCAATACCAGCAATATACAGTTTACATAATATGTTTATGTTCCTAAATTTATATCGTTTATGACCTTATAACAGATGCGTTATGCTCCTATTCTTTTTATGCTCCGCTACTAAAATTTCCCTTTAGTTGTAAAATTCCATATAAATGCTCAATACTAAGCAGATAAAAATGTGCACAATAAAGAGATTAGATGATTAAATCTTTTCACTACTGACCAATGCACCACGAGTGCCCGTAGGTCATTTTGGCCAGTCAATCATGTACCGCGGTACAAGGCAGTGGTTTGTGGGTAGATGCTTGCAGTACAGGTTTGTACTGCGAAATTGAATGGCTGCATCTGTATGTCATCTAATTTTTTATTGCTTGTATTTGTTTTTTAACGGCATCTCCATTACCTCTATTTTCCTTAGAATTGCCTCAGAACTGGCAGTGACTCACACAGGCTAATCATATTTTTTTATTGCAGTAAATTAGACATTGACATCCTTGATCCTCTATCTCCCATTTAATGAATAATTGAATCAACACTGTGTTTGTTAAGTACTGAGAGACTTTTATTTTTGCTGAATCTGTTCACACAATTTCCAGAAAAGGACATGGGGAAAGAGTCCTCACAATACAAAATCAAGGGAAAATTTCACTGGGTGCTACAAATATACTGTAAAGATATTTTACTGTGTCATATCCCTCAATAATACCACCCTGCATGAGTCAGATAACCCTCCATTTTCTTTAGGTTCCACTTATTGTGAAAATGCTGGATTATCTTTGAAAGCCGTGGGCTGTGCAGACTGAACACCTAACCTTAAACTCAAAGAAGCTTTTCACACTGACAAGCATAGCATGGGAAAGACACACTAACAAAGAACACATGAATATGCAGGAAAGAAACAAATGGGGAAAAAAAGGGAATGTAATTGGACAATTGAGGACAGAATGTGCCTGAGATATGATGTTGAATAATAAAATCATTTATTATAATTAATAGCCTTGCAAAAAAAGTGTACATAAGCAGCTGTGTCTGCTTTTGATTTTTGAGAATTGTTTGTGTGATAGTGGACTTCCACTGTACAATCTGCTTTTCTGTAGGTTGATTAAAGCTGTATCTGTTGAAATCAGGTTTTCCCAAGTTTTCTGATTTCTGGTTTGGATTCTAATACCTTAAAATATTGTATTTAAATGTATATCATGAATGCATATTCATATTCTATAGCTTACAAAGTAAGTATAAGCAATTTTGCTACAAATCATATTCTTCCATGTATCAACAAAGCAAATTTATACATATACAAAGTGCCATACACTTTCCTTTTAAACATTTTTCTAAAAATTTCACTTTTGAAGTAAATTAGTACTATGCAATAAGGAGTATAAAGATCTGGACAGCACTATTTTATTTACTTTTGAATTAACATTTATTTGGTTGACCCTGTTGACAGAGATTTTAGATTTAGATTTTAATATTTTGTGTATTCATAAACTGAATCCCAATGGATGTTTTCAAAGTTTTTTCAGGAACTGTATTCTCAACCATTATTAGACAGAAACACATTTGTTTCTCACTCTGTGTTCTACAGCTTGTTATTTGATTGATGACTTATGATCTAAGATGTGATGATTTATCTGCAATGCCAATATTGGATGTTAAGCCTGTTGTAACAGAAAGAATAAGATAAATTTAACAGATGAGATAAAGTTAACAGATGAGTTTATTGCATGCAAGGAACAATAGAACCGAGTCTTGTTTCCCGCAAGAAACAACAAGTATTGTTCAAAGTGCCGGTACAAACTTTTCGTTTATATAGCATTTTCCTGCCGCTTCTGACGTGCTCAGTACTATGATAAGGGGGGTGAAGCTCACGGTGTTTGACCAATTAACAGACTCTGGATGAATGGTCAGTTAGATTACGTCCCCAGGGGGTTTTCTAGCTGGTATCTGGAATCCTTATCAGTTATCCCCTTTTCCTGCCATAAACTCCAGCCTGATGCTTGGAAGTCTAATCTTCATGCAGAAAAGGACTAGGTGAACAGGCATGCATTGCCATGACATTGTGCGTTCTACAGTTATAACAAGATGTGATTAATGTTTTTGTGCAAGTGATAGTTACAATTATACATATAAACAATACTAATCCTACAAATAAATACTGTAATAAAGTTCCACCCCAGGCCCCAAACACAGACTTTAACCAAGACCCAATTCCCCAATTTTTGGTGTAATAGTCCTGATATTTCTGTCCCTCATTGTAAATGTGTTGGGCCAGATCTGAGATGTGCTCAGAATTATCAGGAATATATGTTCAGCATTCAGTGCCAATTACTGCACAAGTGCATTGGTTGGTTGTGAAAAGATTTAATCATTTAATGTCTTTACTGTGCACATTTTAATCCGCTCAGTTTTGAATATTTATATGGATTTTACCACTAAAGGGAAATTTTAGTAGCTGAGCATAAAAAGAATAGGAGCATAACGCATCTGAAGGTCATAAACGATATTAATTTAGGAACATAAACATTACTGTATGTACATAAACTGTACTGTGTATGGCTGGTCTTGGTAGTTTAAAGAAAAAATACACACCAGTCTTCCATTTCTCCCTAAACATTTTAAGCATGAAAGTTTTATGAAACGGTACCCAAATATGCGATTGCTGTATAGAATGAATTTTAATTTAAAAAAATTATTTAACACGAACATTAAGCTGTTTACATCTTCCGCCTGAGAACAGTCACCCGTTGCTACCCAACGCAGAAACACAGCCACTAACTAGCAAAGAGAGGACATTAGCTAGCTAATATGATAAAGAAATAAATGATTATTTTGTTTATTTCTTTTGCACATTTATTTGAACATTTCCATCGATTGTACAAGCACTTGGAAACTGTCCAATCCCTAGTTCATCAGGCATTTTACCGGTCTGGCGCCGGTCTGTGTCTTCTAGGATATAATGCCAGCGAACTCTTGTTTTTATGTCCACTATAACAGACAATCTCCTTTGCTTTTAACCGAGCGTTTAATAATTTCCTAAAATGAAAATGATTTACTTTATTTCCCTCACGGGATCAATAAAAGTATCTACAGTATCATCTGTCTAAACTATGGGACAGAATTCTGGGGTCTCCCCATACCAGAGATTATGGTAGGGCTTCAGAATGGTGATTGGCTGACACCATCTGACACCCCTCTGATTGGAGAAAAAAGACGTGCTGGTTTGCTATACATACTGTACCAGGAAGAGGATTTCTTTCTATTTGAAACGTGTATTTTAAAAGTTTAAGAAGTAAAAACCTTACAGCGTACACAGATTTCTAAACTGATCAGGATCGTTATCTTTGTCTTATGCATAATAATATTCACCGCTCTGTCCAGCAAATTAATAATAAACTTTATTTTATATAGCGTTTTAAACGAATAAGTAATTAGATTGCTCATAAACCTAATCACTTGCTTTTTCTTTTTATTTAGGCTCAGATTTCAACTATAGATCGTATTATTAATAACCATAATAACAACCAACCAACAAAAACAACCATATAAACATAATACCAACCAAAAACATAGATAACCACAATACAAAATCAAATCAAACCATTATACTCTCGCAAATTCTACCAATTATCATAATCCCGCCCCTTATGCAAAACCAAACCCTCCTCCCATCCCAGTTTATCCTCTTTATCATAAACAAAATCCACCTCAATTTTCAACATAAAGCATTACACAAAATCATTACCTCAACACTCCATACTCAACAACGATAATTCACAAACAGCCAGAACATGTAACTCCACATTCCCAAACAGACCTCATTTCCATAGCCCCGCCCCTTATGTAAAACCAACATCCCTCCCCTGTTCTCTCTCTCCCCTGGCATTTGTAATCGTTTTAATTTTCAAATAAATTTTAGCAAAGTCATGTATTTTAAAAATCTTAAGATTTTTATATTTATGTCTTTATTTAGTGGTTTCATTAGTGACAAAGGCTAAACTTTCTTGGAAAATTGTCTTTTATGTAAACCATGTTTGCTATTAATTCATTCAGGGCTAAAATATGTTCATTGTCTTCTAATGAAAGAAGGGTTCCTTTCGCCGTAGTAGGGTTGAAATTAAAAGCTTGCCACGCCCGGACTGTTACACCAACGCATTAGCATGTTAAAGTGATTTCATTGAGGAGCCTAGCCTTTAACTAGTAAGTACTGTACTTACTGGGTTTTTGAGGGGGGGGAGGTGTCTTTCGCTGGAAATCTCGCCTCCTACTTTGAAAATACCTGTGAAACCAGTTTAATCCGTCACAGCCAGCACTCCTGCAGAGAGGGGGTTGTATTTGCAGTTTATACAATAGATGGGAAAGCCAGAGCCGACCCCTACGCCGCCCACGTGTTATGCTCTTCGTTAGTGTCTAAGCCGGAACACATCATTATATCTCATTTTGTATTTCTTAAAAAAAAAAATTGTTTGCCCAGCCTAACAGTATTGCTGTTATTGTTTTTAACCTGTAAAGCGCTTTGAGGAGCCACCTTTAAAGGCGCCATATACAATACAGTTCATTATTATTACTATTGTTAATTTCCTGGACAGAGAGGTGAACATTATTACACAGAAGACAAAGATAGCGATTAACGTTGCATTGTGCATTGTGCTGCTGTAATACAGTTTTAAATAATTAAAAGTCTAAACAGTATCAGCTTTATTTATGGGTTTTAAATAAAGGTGATTTAAACGCGATTTAAATCAATATAAATGTTAATATTGTAACGCCTAGGTGACTATTCATTGTTATTAAAATGACTTAAATTCGATCATGTTGTGATATTTAGAAATATAAATTTGTTTGGTGCGAGTGAGGTTTTAATTAATCTCTGACTAAGGAAACGTTTCATTTTTTCAAAGAAATGTTTGTTAAAAATAAAGCCAGTGGGATTTGATCACAGACCATGTGATGTGGGAGTCAGGAACCTAACCCACAGCGCCACCGGCAAAGTCACATGTAGTGTGCTGAAAAAGCACTACAGAAACATTATCAAAATCAATGTACAGCGTGTACTATTCTTGTGTTGCGGTACATGAATATAATTATATCATTATTAATTTCTTTAGATACGCGATTCCATATTATGGAATCAAATTCTAAAAGTATGCTTGTTGACTCCGGTATCACGTTAGTTAAAGACTTCGATGCTTAATGTTTAGTGAGAAATGGAATACTGGTGTTTATGTTTTCTTTAAAGTACAGAGACCAGCCATATACTGTATGTTTAAGTTCCAAAATTAATATCGTTTATGGCCTTCACACGCGTTGCAGTATGCTCCTATTCTTTTTATGCTCAGCTACTAAGATTTCCCTTCAGTGGTAAAATTCCATATAAATATTCAATACTTAAACGGGCACAGCTAAGACATTAAATATACATATACATACTGTATACAGTACAGTTCCCATACGGTAATATGTTTATGTTCCTAAATCAATCTCTTTTATGAGCATGTGAAAGGCATGGTGAATCAATTCTCAAAAATTACTATACTTTGCATGATTGGAAACAAATGCGTGATTGCGAAATGCTGTGGTGTTACTTTTACAAAGACGGTCAATGAAAAAAAGAACGTGGACAAAGGCAATACTTTGAGTTTACAGCTTGTCCAAGGTCATTCATTATTAATCCTATTAGTAATATCTTCGTTAAAGATTTTTACACATGAGAGGTTGAGCTTTACTAGCTCCACCTTGCGGAAATTCCGGATACTATTATTTTGCTTGCGGTATTATAGGAGAATTTACGGTAACTCGCGGTAGACCGCGTAAAGCGCACCGCAAAATAATGCAGTATCGCCCGCGCATTTTGAATGGCTGCATCTGTAGATATTGCAATGTTGTGCAGGTTAAAGTTGTGTTATGGCAACCTCCATGGTTAGTTGTATTAAAATTCCTTATATCATCTCTTCAAATGATCATGCCTATGACCTCCTCGAGACGCCAAGGAATGGCCCCCATAGAAAGTCCTCCCTGTACATATTTGGGTGATGTGGCACACACCCAGCAGGCACTTTGGTTGGTTTTCTTGGCTGTCAGATATGAGAGGCCTAAAAAGGAATTAACTCCATGTTCTCCTTTGTGGGAATGATGTTCATTAATCCCTGTGAAACATAGTCTCTACAGAAAACATTAACATCATCAACAGTAATGATTTCATCCTGTGTCTGCATCTGGAGATGAGGCTCGTCGGCAGTGCGAAGCGTGGACCCAGCTATCTTTTCGTTCTACTCGAACTACAGAATCGGTCGTCAACAGGATCTGGTAGGGTCCGTCCCACCTTGGCTGGAGAACCTGTGAGGGAAATTTCCTGATCCACACCCACTCTCCAGGGATGAGGTCATGTCCTCCTTCAGGTGGCGGTCCCCACGCCTCCAGGACCTGCTAGAGGGCACCTTGGGTGGCTTCTGTCAGAAACTTGCACTACTGTAACAGAGAATCAGTTAGTATACTCAAGTCTACTCTGTCATGTCCTGGGGAGTCATTCAGTCTCATGGGGCGCCCCGTGATCACCTCAAACGGGCTCAGCACCACAGTTCGATTTGTCCCCGCACGGATGCTACACAATACGGCGGGCAATGCATCCACCCAGGGGATTCCTCCTAGGTGGTACTTTGTCAATTTGTTTTTCAAAGTTTGGTTCACCCGTTCCACCATGCTGGAGGACTACGGGTGTTGAGGGCAATGCAGGTCCCATTTGATCCCCAGTAGGTCTGCCACCACTTGGCACACTTTTCCAGTAAAATGTGTGCCCTGGTCTGAGTCTATGCGACACAGGCGGGGAATTACTTCAGTCACAAGATATTTGGCAATTGTCTGCGCAGTCTTTCGTGTAACAGGGACAGCCTCCACCCATCTAGAAAACTGGTCCACCATCACCAGGAGGCCTGTCTTCCCTTTACAGGGTGGCAGTGAACAATAGTCTATTTGCCAGTGTCTAGAGGGTCCCTCGGGTGCAGGACATCGTAGATTAGGAGCCCGAACCGGCGGCGCTCCAGAGTCTTTTTGGCACTCTCCACAGCATTGTACCACATCAGCAGCGAAGGGTGTGAAACCTGTCCCCACCCAGCTCTGAATCCTTATCAGAGGGGAACAATGCTTATCTGTTCCCCTGTGGGAGAGCAGGATATAATTTAGTCACCGGCTGTAACACATTAACCAGTGCAGTGCGACCAGGAACTAATTCCTCCTTTAGTTTCAGATTCTCCTGCACTGCCTCTTTTAGCTTTTTCTCTAGTTCCTCTTTTGCCGCGAATAAATTATCTTTCCTTTCATTTAACGCTTTTATTTTTTCTGTAAACTCCTTTTTTATCCCATTCTGATTTTTCTCTTTACGCTAATCTGCCACCGCAGGTGTCTGCCAAGCACCAGGGCTGCAGCTAAATCCTTGTGCTTATATCAATACTCATATGCTTTCTTACAGGCATTTTTGCTCCAAACTCCTTCTGACAAACTCAGCTTCTTCGTATATTTTCCTTCCCTTTCTGTCAATTTACACTTTTCCGATATATAATCAGACACTTCCACCACTTTCTCAAACACCCAGTTAGCACACATGTTTGGTTTCTTTACTTTGTCATGTGTGAGGTAACACCCTCTAGGTTGATGCTTTCACTTGGAAATCCTGTGCATTCCTGCATTTATTCAACTAAGGGCATCTGTTACCTTCAGATCTAAATGCCTCTCAGAGTCTTTAGAGAGGACTTACACCACACTGTTCAGAGGCAAGAAACGAGACCTCGAGAACTCCCTTTCTGGATCAGTAATTCACCATCCCCAGAACGCCAGCATTGCTGCTTTTGCCCCGGGGTGGACTTATGCACTGGGCTCCAGTTAGAGCTATTCTCGGATCTCAACGTCCTTTAAATCCTGCTACTTAGTGCTTTGCTCTTTTATTATGAGGTGTGTTTATGTTAGTGTTGTGCGTGTGTATGTGTTCACAAACAAGGAAAACACATAAAAACACACATATATATCTTCTACTTCACTCCTGTTCCCTTTAAACCAACAAAAACACCCTATGCCAAACCATGCACGTTCAAGGCATAGCTCATCTCAGGACTCCTGCGCGCAATTAAAGCCAAACCAGTCCTGGATTATACGTGCAATTAAAGCACCACTCCAGCTTCAAAACACCTGTGCACATTTAAGGCCCAACCCAGTTCTAAGCCTCAGAACTCCTGCGCGCAATTATGGCCAAATCCAAGTTCTGGATTATGTGCCTACTTAAGGCACAACTCAGGTTCAGAACTTCTGTGCACATTTAAGGCATATACCAGTTTCGAACGCCTGTGCACAATACCGCGGATCACTGCCTGCCAAACCAAATTCTGGGCTTACAGCAAACCACCCATTACATACAATTGTGTCTTCCCTGGGCCAGAGGTATCCAGGAACTCACGTTTACTCCGTCATCTCAGGCGATTCTCGCAGGGAGCAGAGACTTCCCAATCGGTCAGACAAGAGAGTCGGGACTTTTAATAAAAGAGGAGTCCTTAATTATGTGCGACCTGACCATCTCTCCAGCCGATGGGAAGTTCTGCACCTTCTGGAGCATCTTGTCAACTACGCCAAAATTGTTGTAACAGAAAGAATAAGTTCTGGATCCCAAGTTGAAGTTAAACAGATGAGTTTATTGCATGCAAGGAACAATAGAACCGAAGTCTTGTTTCCCGCAAGAAACAACAAAACCGAAGTATTCTTCAAAGTGCCAGTACAAACTTTTAGTTTATAAAGCATTTTCCTGCCGCTTCCGACGTCACTCAGTACTATGGTAAGGGGGGGGAAGGTCACGGTGATTGACCAGTTAACAGACCCTGGCTGAATGGTCAGTTAGATTACGTCCCCAAGGGGTGTCTTCCTGGTATCTGGAATCCTTATCAGTTATCCCCTTTTCCTGCCATAAACACCAGCCTGTTGCTTAGAAGTCTAATCTTCATGCAGAAAAGGACTTAGTTAACCCCTTCTTCACATCTTTTATCTTTCTTCAAGCATAAGCTCATTTGAAAATATAGTTGTTTTTTCTGTAAAAGAAAAATAACTGAGTTTTGCTACAGGACTTTCTCAGGCTGTCTGCTTTTTTTATTTTATTCTGAGATCTTTAGTAGTACAAGTACAGAGGCAGCTCTCACTGATAACACTGCTAAGTCACACTGCCAAGTCACACTGCCTGGAAAGCTGAATGTGCCATGTCAAGCCTGCCCAGCCAATGAAGGACTGTTTATACATTATGGTACAGGCCATTGAATAATCACTGTCACTGTCTGCTGAACTTCATATCTGGTCTGTAGGGCTTTACGTGCAGCCCTCACAAGCACCTTTACTGGTCCAGCTACATGGAATTCCAGCGATCTAATATTAATTTTCTGTTAGGCTATAATTAATATCCATTTAATGAATAATTCATACTTTAAATTACAGTTACCTACTGTACATTTTATGCATGTCTTTAGATATATGATAGTATTATTTCCATTTTACAAAAGAATATATGAACAAAAAAACTTTACAGGATTATCATGAAGATGTTGAGCTTGTCTGCACTCTGAATGTTCCTTTCTATACACTCTGTAGGGAATTAAAGAGGTGATTCAACTTTCATTTTTTTCTTTGCTTCCCATTCAATTGCGATATTCTTTGACAGAGTGAAGTTCCAGCTTAGCTTTAAGAGGCACTAATTAGGACAGTTGTTTTATGTCTTTATACATGTAACCTTGGGTTTTACAAATATTTTACTCTGTACTGCAGACTACAAGTTTAGCCCAAAACTGATGTTTCATTTTAGATGAGTTATTTATCTGCTTCAAAGAAGAACATTAACTTTTTAGTGTAACTCAGCATATACAGCAATAACACACTTTACTTTATGCAAAGACTTCAACAAAATGGTATCTTATTTCAATGGAACTCCCACTATTGTATGTTTTCCACTTAAAAAGATACAGTAAATAGAGACTATCAATGAGTTTTTTTTAAGAGCTCTGTATTTTCAAAGTTTTAAAAATATATGGCTTAATTCCCATTGTAAATGTAAATTCAGAAATGAGAAGTGCCTTACAGTTGTATGGTGAGGCTTATTAATAAGGCAGAATTAAGTGTTTCTGAGCTTTCCCAAATTAGGCCTCATTTCTCTGTTCATCTCTGTGGTGCAGCCACAGAGAAAGAATTCATGCAAGCTGATTTAAGATGTTTTCTTGTGATAAGAAACCAGCTCCCAAAGGGGGATGCACTTAGCTAAGCCTGGCTATCATGATCAATGGTCATCCATTGGCGCCTATCTGTCTAGGGAGTGCGAGTTGGACATCTGGATTGCATTCCTAAGTGTCAGGAGTAAGTGACTCATATCTCACCTTGATCAACCAATCAGGGACTGGTAGGGCCGAGTAACCCACGTGGGACTCTGATGCCCATGGAACTTTCAGCCAATCAATGAGCTGAAGTTCCTCCAGGTAAAAATAGGCAACACAGAGATTCAACAAGATTCAGAAGGGATTCTGGAGAGGATTCTGTGGACTGTTCTAAAGGGAATTCAAAGGAGAATTCCAGGGCAGGACAGCCCAGGAGCAGAAGGCTCCCAAGGGCAGGACATCCTCGCAGCGCGCCTCCTGACCATCCTGAGACTCAGCCCGGACAACCACGGAACGGCCAGTGTGTCCGAGTGCCAGAACTTTCCTTTGTTCTAAGAGTCTAGAGTGGAGGTTGCCAGAGAGTAACCAGCAGCAGGCCTCGTGAACAGGTCGGAACTGTGGACAGCTGAATCACTATTCAGAACTAGCTCTTCATTAGGAACGAACCGGTCCTCTTCCTGACTTGCTGGGACCCACAGTCATCTTTTCTCCTGTGCACAAACTTTGCTAGTTAAAGCCAACACTAACTAGCCGGTCAGTGAACATCAGCAGCGCAACGTTGCAAGCCGCACAGCACAGCCTGGCACCGAGCCAGAGAGCGTGGATTGGACAGCAACAGCCTGCAACTGTTTCTTTGTGCCCGCAGGAGATCTGAATCCCCAAAGATTGGATGAGTATTCAACTTCAATGCATTACAGCTCAAGAATTCAATTGTTATCCCAACCAGTTGATATCAATTTAATTCCTAAGAGTTATGTACTTGTTTCGAGTATCTAATGTAGAAGTTATAACCAAGTTCATTTATGAAACGGTCTTAATGAATGATATACTGAACGTATGTCCTCTTGATATATGTAACTCTTTGTAACTGATTGAATATATATCTTTTGTATTCTGATATCCCTCTCAATAAGATCTGTTAGGTTTACATGCATATTCTATGTATTAATAAATGTATCCTCGTGTATTAGTACCTGTGTGTGTGTGCGTTGTTTGAGTTATGTCGCATGGTTGGATTCTAAAGCCATCAAAAGAATCAACTTTGTGATTTACTGCTACAATTAATAATTGTCTCAGTAAATGCCCAAACCCTACAGAACTGGTGCCTTCAGAGAGCCGCTATGAATCACTACATATTTGGCGTCCCTGAACGGCTATGAATCACTACACAGTGAAGCTTCAAACTAAAATATTAAAAACTTTAAAAAATATTGCCAGTGTTTTGTTTTCAGGCAGATATGTCTCCATGGTCTTTTAAAAATCCCAGAGCTCTCTGTCCTAAATGGGAAAAGGAGGAGGATTTGATTGTACATCGTTGCCATTAAATATGAATACTAAATAAGTGCTATTTATGAATTTTTATGAAAAATTCTCTAATTCAATAATTTTAGAAATTGTGTTTTCACCATGGCAAAAGACAACAGCAAGTTCTGAACATATACCTGTATATATTCAGCACTCTTTCAACGTTACTGACAGTAGTGCTATCTTAAGCTCCAAATGATAGTATTGTTTTCATAACTGTATGATATCTGTGTAAATCCTTATTTTATTTAAATCTTTAAGAAATAAGTAAATGGTAGCATTCACCCACTAAAGAACCATCTTTGATATTTATATTGCACCTTTATTAATATATTTGTTGAATTAACTGAGGATATACAGATGCAGCCATTCAAAACCCTGTATTGCGCAAAATTATCTGCAGTTTAGCACGTTATACAGCAGTACATGATTGGCTGGCCAAAACGACCGAAAGGCTTCACTCGAGCTGCGTTGGTAGTTAATGAAACGATTGCTTCATTTAATTTCTTTACTGTGCATGTTCCTTTACTGTGCATAAATCTGCTTAATATTGAATATGAATATGGACTTTTACAACTAAAGTTAATTTTAGTAGCTGACCATAAAAAGAAGAGGAGCATAATGCATCTGAAGGTCATAAACCATAATAATTTATTAATATAAACATATTATGTAAACTGTATATGGCTGGTATTGGTAGTTTAACATTTAAAAATACAAACCAGTATTCCACTTTCTTCATAAACATTTTAAGCATCAAAGCCTTTCAATCGGTTACATACTGTGGTAATTTTGGAAACGTTTTTATGTGCTCCTTCTGACTATATTAAGTTTAAATACTTCATAAGAAGTTATAATGTTAACCTTTTCTATGAATACTTGCGCTCATTATCGCAGTCAAAAAAACATACTTTTTAGAATTTGATTAAAAAGAAATATAATATGGAATTGCTTATCTAAAGAAATTAATAACTATCTAATTATATTCATATGGCTCAAATTATGACAGTAGTATACTTTCTTTGTAAACATCTGCATCAATTTGACTCATTCACCTGCGATTACTTGGAAACGTTTTGCCTGCCCTTTTCAACTATAGCATAATTTGTCAGGCGGTGATGTGTTGGCTTTGATGTGTGACTTGCACGCTGGAGATTGGGGATTCAAACCCAGCTCTCACCATGAGTTTTCTTTTAACAAATTTCTTTGAAAAACGAAAAAAGTAAATATTATCAACACTATATTGAAGTTGTTGGTATTTCTAAATATCACAACATGTTCAAAGTTAAGTGATTTATTAATAACAACTAATAATTTCAAACAGCTTGGATTTTGAAAAGAAATTGTATTTTGTTCGGGGTGATTTGTCACTGTTTTCACAAATTTCAATTTATCAAACATCTATTTTTGAGACAGGGTGTTCCAGACCTCTGTTTAATTTCTGAAACTCCCTCTGTATTCCAGGTTTTAACCTTTTCTATGAATCGCAACTCATACTTTTTTCAGATCTGCTAAATAGGAAATATAATATGGAATCGCTTATCTAAAGAAATTAATAACAATATTAATTTAAGGATCTAAATATATGTATTTGTATAGCTGGTAGTATAACTGGAATCAATTTTTCTTTGTAATTGTTTTATTTTTCATTTGACTCATTCACACATGATCAGTTTAAAAACATTTTTAAGCTGTTTGTCTCAACTATGTTTCTGAACAGCCCATTGGTACACCGAGTTTGTCAAAAAGGATTCTGTCTAAGCAATCTGAGTTCAATACTTACTTCAGGCACATGTTTTTCTTCTAACAAGGACATTTAAAAAAATAAAATAGTACTATATCTACACTATATTTTTTTTCATTTTTTACATATTATAACATATTCAATGTTAGGTGATATTAATAATGAAATAAAAATGTGTATGACAGAGCCTGCAACCTATGATGATGAAACATTGCACATTTCACATTTCACATTTATTTAAACAATATCAGGTATCTCGTTACATTTTTAGAAACCTTAATTGGAATAAAGCGGATCCTACAGATGCAGCCATTCAAAGTGAGCGGTACAGACACGTACCGCAGGTATGATGACACGGCGTACCGCGGTGCGTGATTGGTTGACCGACAGGGGCACTCGTGGTCCGTTGGTCTGTCGTAGAAAGACTTACTGTAAACGTCTTTACTGTGCCCGTTGTAGATATTGAATTTTACCACTGAAGGGAAATCTTAGTAGCTGAGCATAAAAAGAATAGGAGCATACTGTAACGCGTGTGAAGGCCATAAACGATATTAATTTTGGAACGTAAACATACAGTATATAGCTGGTCTTGGTACTTTAAAGAAAAAAATACACACCAGTATTCCATTTCTCCCTAAACATTGTAAGCTTCGAAGTCTTTAACTAACGTGATACCGGAGTCAACAAGCATACTTTTAGAATTTGATTAAAAGGGAATATAATGTGGAATCGCGTATCTAAAGAATTTAATAACGGTATGATTATATCCGTGTACTGCGGCAGGGCTGTGTAGGGCTGTTTCGCCTGCCTGATCATGTGAGCTGTCTTGTAGCCTACTGTTCTAGGTGCGTGACTACCAACTGACAGGTTGTGTGTTCGAATCCAGCTGGTGCTGGACTTTTATTTTAACAAACATTTCTTCGAAAAAATAGGTAAGCGATATTATGGACAATCAATTGACTTTTATATTCAGAAGGGAAGATATGTTCAAAATATCGCAAATATCGATCATGTTGCGATATTTTGAACATATCTTCCCTTCTGACAGCGGATCCTGCTTCTATTGTGTGTGTGTGTGCAACAGTAAATTTTTATAGAGAAATGGAGGCTGGACAGTATGCGTTACAATATAAACATTTATATTGATTTAAATCGTGTTCTGATTTAAATCGCAAACGCGTGTTTAATTATGTGTTTTTTAATCATAATCAGGCTAATGCATTTCTACATTTTCTGTATGAACCAGCTTAGAGGTTCATACAGAAAGACAGCTTGTGTTTAAATTGAGTGTAAGGTAATTTATGCTTCTAAAGTCATGGTCAGTATTATTGTACTGTGGTGTACTGTGTCACATTATTTTATAGCGTTTTTATTGCGTTATTAAATCCGGTGGCGCTGTGTTAGTTTCCTGACTCACATTATTTAAACTGCGACACTGATCATTCATCTCTAAATAAACTTTATTTTATATAGCGTTTTAAGCGAATAGGTAATTAGATTGCTCATAAACCTAATCACTTTTTCTACATAAACACAGCGTGATTGCTCTCTGAAAATGCTTTTCCTTTATTTTTAAAGTAGGCTCAGATTTCAACTATAGATCGTATTATTATAAACTTTCTTGGAAAAATGTATTTTATGTAAACCATGTTTGCTATTAATTCATTTAGGGCTAAAATACGTTCATTGTCTTCCAATCGAGTCGAGTTGACATTGGAAGCTTGCCACACCCGGACTGTTAAACCAACGCATTAGCACGTCAAAGCCCATTGAGCCAGTATTGGCTTTAGTATTTAGTATTTAGTATATTGTAACGCTTACGGCAGACAGGCACTGTGTAGGAGCCGACGCACCAGACCAGCGCATCGAGGGAGCGTCTGCATTTATAACTTAGTTTTTAAAATTAGTCAAGCAATACGAAGCATCTCCTTTTACTTAATGCCTGAGCATACTGCAACGCGTGTGAAGCCCATAAACGATATTAATTTTGGAACTTAAACATACAGTATATGGCTGGTCTCGGTACTTTAAAGAAAACATACACACCAGTATTCCATTTCTCCCTAAACATTTTAAGCATCGAAGTCTTTAACTAACGCGATACCGGAGTCAACAAGCATACTTTTAGAATTTGATTAAAAGGGAATATAATATGGAATCACGTATCTCAAGAATTTAAAGACCAGACAATCGCAAACTCGTTTTCAATAAAATTATTTTATTCATTCAGCAGTTTGTGAGAGGGACATCCAGCAGGGAGAGACACACACACCGGTTTTCATTGACAAAATTGTTTTTTTTCAATTCCTCTTGTCTAACAGGAATGTTTTGTTTGTGGACAGACTGTTAGACAAGAGGAAAAGACCGCCTCCTCCTACGAAGCATTTCGTTGATCCGATCACGAATTCTTTTCCAGTCGTACGCAGCAAGGGTTGAGAATCTCCGATTCACCATCGTACTAATGGTTTCCCGGAGATTGCAAGGCAAGGCACTTTTGCCTCTGGACCCATCGAAATTTACAGACGTGGTCCACCCCCAGTAAATTTCAAAAGTCACAAGATTTCGAAACACGAGGGCGGCGTAGCAGTCGGCTCTTGCTTTCCCGTCTATGCCGATGCACTGCAAGTACAACCCCCCCTCCATCTCCTGGGTGATGGGTAGCAGTTGGACATCTGGGAGAATTATTCGTCCCACTGGCATCTGTGAATTCCGCTGTGCTTCCTGGGGGGAGATAGCCGGCGGGGACAGCATCAACAGATTCCTGCGCGGTGGTGAACTGAGAGGCCGGGATGGAGTGTCCTGAGGCGGTGTGTGCTCTGCAGGGGGCAGAGCTTCCGCCAGGCATTGCAGCCTGCACGGCGGGGAGAGGCACTTTTCGGGAGACAGCTGCTCAACTGTTTGACTGCTGGAACTCTAGCCTCCCAATCCTCCCCAGTAATGCATCGTAATGCTCCCGCTGCTGCCGAAATGTCTCCATACAGGTGCTGCTTCTACAGGTTGGCACCCTGGCCAGTGGCCGAGAGCAGAGACCCACAGCCTGTGGCAAAATAACATAATTCATGTAAGAAAAAAAGTCACACAGTAGTATTCATCAGTCGCGGAACAGAAGTCAAAATAAACTTTTCTTTTTTTCCGTCTTACCGCTTTCTTTTTTACTGTCCTGGTGGTAGATCGTTTTGGCCCGTGCGGTGTTTTCTTGAAGAACAGGCTACGAAGAAATAATTATAATTGAATTTAAAATTCAAAACGGCAATAATACCTTGTAATATGCGCTGTAATCGCGTATTTCAAATGAAGTCTGCTGTATTTGCTTACCCTTCGCTCTTTGGAAGCTGGGGCGGCAGAAGCACCCCGTCTCTTCCCGTAAAACGCCTTGGTCTCCATACTGTACTATGGTCGCTGTAGTGCAGGTTCGCAGTTTTTTTTTTTGTGATGGGAGCTCACCCAATCCCTTGGTGTCTTTTATGCGTCACACATACTGTATTTCAGCACCATATATTTCATGGATATTATGGAATATAATGGATGGATATCTTAGTTATCTTTCTAGTTCACAGGTTTGCATGCATAATTTAATTTTGAAAGCCTTGAAAGTGCTTGTACAAATGTGACATTAGGTACTACTGTTGTATTTATGAAAAAGAAACAAAACAAAAAACATACTAACAACTGTGCCATCCTACTCCTAAGTTAATACATTTTATTATTCATAAACAGTTAACATTGTTAGCAAAATATTTTGAATTATATTTATCCCTATTTTTTCTTTAGTTTTGTATTTAACTTATTATATGATAGTCAGACTTAATGTATATTTGAACAATGAAAATATATTTTTACAAGATTTTACATTAAGCACTTAAAATTAATATGGTTAATAATAGTAAACTGTAACATGCTGTAACAAGATCGGTTAAACTGCGAAGAAAATACTTTCAGAGAAAATGTTTCAGGTGTGAAGAACATAGATCTCCAATGCAATTTCAACCAAACCTGTTCCCACACACCCTGCCCGCACTACCATTAGAATATACACAAACATTTTAGCGTTTCATTCTGAGCAGAAGACCCTCACACCTGAAGAGTGCTGGCTGTGACGAATTAAACCGGTTTTACAGGTTTCAATCACAGACCATGTGACATGGGAGTCAGTAAACTAACACACAGCGCCACCGGATTTGATAACGCTATAAAAACGCTATAAAATAATGTGACTTGGCACAGAACAAGTTTACAGCACAGTACAAAAATAAATGCTGACCATGACTTTAGAAGCATAAATTGCCTTACACTCAATTTAAACACAAGCTGTCTTTAGCCCTCTAAGCTGGTTCATACAGAAATGTAGAGATCCAGGCTCAGAACACACAGCTTCATTAGCGAATACATATGCAGGACAACTAGAGAAGACGTTTTACAGAGGATGGATTTTTAGAAACATCCCATCAGACATCCCATCATATTCACAACGTGAAATCTAGAAAATAATATTACGTAACCAAAATCCGCAATATGGAAACAGAACCTGTGTAATTGTTGATAGATGATGTACTCGTAACATTTTTTCAAGACGAACTACAACATTTAAAAAATGACTTGTATGTACTTGATATCTCTAATCAATCCACGGGTCCCAGCACAAAACGAAAGTAAAACGCATACCGTTTCTCGCTTCTTATTAGTTGCTCAAAAGTAATTTGACCGTATGAAATGCATAATATAAACCTAGAAACATATACGTGAGCAGTACTTAAGCACTGTAGTATCGGTGTTAAGACATACCTCTCAAATACTGTAAATCAAGTTAAAAATATCTCAAGACCGATTCTGGTCGTAATGAAACCATGCAAGGGAGTTTTTATGTCCGTTGCAGTTCTTTTGCAACATGAATATAATTATATCGTTATTAATTTCTTGAGATACGCGATTCCATATTATATTCCCTTTTAATCAAATTCTAAAAGTATGCTTGTTGACTCCGGTATCACGTTAGTTAAAGACTTCGAGGCTTACAATGTTTAGGGAGAAATGGAATACCGGTGTGTATTTTTTTCTTTAAAGTACCGAGACCAGCCATATACTGTATGTTTATGTTAAGATTTCCCTTCAGTGGTAAAATTAGATATGAATATTCAATACTTAAACGGGCACAGTTAAGACATTAAATATACATATACATATTGTATACAGTACAGTTTGCATACGGTAATATGTTTATGTTACGCGATTAAAAAATAAATAAATAAAACTGGAAGGTCCAGCACCACCATTATGTTTATATGGTTGTTTTTGTTGGTTGGTTGTTATTATGGTTATTAATAATACGATCTATAGTTGAAATCTGACCCTAAATTAAAAAAAAAGCAAGTGATTAGGTTTATGAGCAATCTAATTACTTATTCGTTTAAAACGCTATATAAAATAAAGTTTATTATTAATTTGCTGGACAGAGCGGTGAACATTATTATGCATAAGACAAAGATAACGATCCTGATCAGTTTAGAAATCTGTGTACGCTGTAAGGTTTTTACTTCTTAAACTTTTAAAATACACGTTTTGAATAGAAAGAAATCCTCTTCCTGGTACAGTATGTATAGCAAACCAGCGCGTCTTTTTTCTCCAATCAGAGGGGTGTCAGATAGTGTCAGCCAATCACCATTCTGTATTGGGTAGCAACGGGTGACTGTTCTCAGGCAGAAGATGTAAACAGCTTAATGTTCGTGTTAATTTTTTTTTTTAAATTCAATTAAACGGGCACAGTTAAGACATTAAATATACATATACATACTGTATACAGTACAGTTTGCATACGGTAATATGTTTATGTTACGCGATTAAAAAATAAATAAATAAAAATGAAAAGTCCAGCACCAGCTGGAATAGAACACACAACCTGCTAGCTGGTAGTCATGCACCTAGACCAGTAGGCTACAAGACAGCTTGCATGATCAGGCAGGCGAAACAGCCCTACACAGCCCTGTCGCAGTACACAGATATAATCATACCGTTATTAAATTCTTTAGATACGCGATTCCATATTATATTCCCTTTTAATCAAATTCTAAAAGTATGCTTGTTGACTCCGGTATCACGTTAGTTAAAGACTTCGAAGCTTACAATGTTTAGGGAGAAATGGAATACCGGTGTGTATTTTTCCTTGTGATATTTTAAGCTCTAGTTGAATGACAGGTGTCACATTTTAAATCATTTTCGTAGCTAGAAATTATGAAACGCCCTGTTAAAAGCAAGGGAGTTTTTATGCCCGTTGAAGTAAATCAAAATGCCTGACAAAGTATGGCTTGGACAGATTCCAAGTGCTTGTACAAATGTGCTAAAGAAATTATACTTTGAGTATACAGCTTGTCCAAAGTCATCCGTTATTAATACTATTAGTAATATCTTCAGTAAAGGCTTTGATGCATAAATATTTCTGATATAGGTAGGTTGTGTACTTTTGTCCAACTGAGCAATCTTGCTTTCATAAAATATACCAACATTTTAATGACTGATGATTAACATGCTGTAATACACAGTTCAAAATTAGAAGCTCAAATGCTGTACATGAGAGGTTAAGCTCCCCCTGGCGGTTTTACAAGGTGATGCCGGATAGTTTCTGGCATGACGTCAAATGACGGGATTAACCGCGTGATACCGCGTGATACCGCGACACGCCCACCGGGGTATGCCGCGAAATACCCAACCCATTTTGAATGGCTGCATCTGTAGCTGATTCACAGCTGGATACAATTTTATCTTGCCTCGTGAAAGCAAAAATTCAGATATTTGTCAACATATTTACTAAAACTATCCATCTCACTGTACGCCCCTTTGCTCACTCAATGTTCACACTCCCAGTAAAATAAAAAACCTGTTTTCCGCATTATCACCTCACACTAGGGGGGAAGGAAAAGTGCCAGTGGTCAATTAATTAGTTCACTCCCCAGCAGTCTGTCCAACCCCCCTGGACAGACAAAGTTGATTAAAACTCATTCAAAAGTTTGTGGTGTGTTAACACAAACTGCTTAACAGAGCCACTTGTAAGAGCAAGGTGACTTTCTGCTCAATTAAATAAAGCTACAGTACAGACAGATTTTAAATTCTTCTTGCAAAATTAGCTGTTTGTCAAAATCAGCTAATTTGCAAGCAGTACACAACATCTCAAAAGGTACCTTTTGTCTCTCGTGCAAACTCAGCAAAGGTTTATTTTTTTATAATTCCAAAATTTGAAAAATGTGCCTCAGGGACTCATTATAGTATTGTAGCAAATACAGTTCGCGCAGGAAATGTAAAATACCGCCCCCCTTCCCAGCCGGGTCTCACCTCCCGCTGTTCCAAAGCCTTATGGTTTCAAAGTATGTGTGAAATATCCTTTCTTACTCCAGTTATAAATCCAATCTATTTTAACTTATCCGACTATGTAAGAAATATAGCTAAAATGATTGCTGTAAAGATAAATTCCAAGCTGGAAAGACAAGACTCAATGTGTCTTCTCTAACTCTTTAGTTTTTCAGCTTGTCCATGGTCATTCATTATTAATATTGTAATGGACAGCAGGCATACAGCTGGTACAAGCCAGGTTGCAGTGCGGTCACAGTACAGCCCTCTACTCCCCTGCGTATAACAAAGATGTTGGCTGCACAGGCTGAAGAAGGTCTTCTGTAGCTCACCTGGAGAAACCTCTGTTGAGTGACACAGGAGACCTGCGTTTGAGACCTGGGACAGGAGCAGCAACAGCACAAGCTCAAGAACCTGAATTAGTTACAATATTATTAATAATGTAGAGTTTTCAGGTTCTCTCAGGACAAAAGGACTAGTAGAGACGTGATAATAAACCAAGCGACTACTTTATTCTCCTCTCGAAACCACACAAAAACCAAATAAAGGATATACACACACACATGAGGAGATCGACAGAACACGTACACATGGATAGGGTGGTAACTCGTTAACTACAGGCTATACACTTATAGAGCTATACAGGACACTAAAACTACTATAACACTATTTACATATGCAGGGTCAGCTGCTGGTCATTGTGCTGACCCTCAGACTCCCCCTGGCTACAACTCCCAGCCTGCTTCGCGGTACCATGAGTGCCTAGGTGTGCTTCCTCCTTACCACCGGGCGAGAGCATTACAATAATATATTCCACATTGCATTTAAATTTGAATGTTTTTACAAATATAAGAAGAGGCGATACATAACATGCAAAAATAACCCTTTTCCCTCCTTTAACTTAAAGAATTTCGTGAAGAAATCCTAAATCACGAAACCATCGCTTATAATAATTCATCCAGATACACACACTCACACCATAGCCAACAACAAGCTATGATAGTGGACTATTTTTATATATTCAGCTGTGCAAGAAATAAAGTAATTCTCTGATCGGGCTTTGAACCGCCTGGATGCAGCGCACCACATGACAGTCCATTGCCTATTACCACTATAAGGACAATAATATATATATTTTTAAAATGAACGTCAAATGTTTCCAAAATGTCCCCTGGTGATATTTTAGCTGCTAAGTTACATGACTCCATAATAATATTACTATTAAGAGGTATTAAATCAGTACATTTATAAAATTCAAGTATTTTATACATTTAATTAAAAAGTAAAAATCTTACAGCGTACACAAAGATTGATCACTGATCATGAGGAAGAAAAATCACCCATTTGTTGCGCATAGAAAGTTGTTTTTAACTATCTAAACCAGTTTTCTACAGCTTTTAAAGTCATAGATGTTTGAGTTAGGCAGGAACACGTCATTCATCTTAATTTTTATTTAATTTTTAAAAATAATGTTGGCTGATTACTGGCTTCTGACATTTGGATTAAGACAAAATATAAATTTTCTCAATTCGGATGTAAACCTGAAAGAGACACATCATGTTCACAATAAGCTATAATAGTGAACTATTTTTATGCGTTTGGCTATATGAGAAACAAACCGAAAGTAATGCTCTGATCACGCTTTGAACCGCCTGGGTGCAGCTCTCTACATTACAGTGCTCATTACCACTACAGGGACAATAGAAGTTTTTTTTTTTAAAGAAATGAATGTCAAAATGTCTGGCAAGAGCTCAAGGTTTTACAAGGTGCTTCTGGATACTATTATCCTATTTCAATAATATATGCGGTATGATATTGCGCCGTGTTTCAACACAGCGTACCTCGCTCTTTTGAATGGCTGGATCTGTATTATCATATTATTAAAAACCCATCATATCAACAACACTATATTTCTATTTTCATTTTAAAAAGCATATAATGTTCTTTGTTGATCAGAGCAGGGAGGAAATTATTGAATAATTTTGCTATGCATATGTTTACAGGACAGAAGACAAAGAGTAAAATTAATTCTTCTGACTTCAAGCAAATATTAATACTTTCTGTATTACTGCAAGTGGAAATATTCTCATTGTGAAAATGTCTTTTTGGCATAATTATAAAAAGCTGTATCTTGAAAATTATGAAAAAAAGAATATAATATTACCTCTTCTGAAATGAAGACATCATTATTTTCTTCTGCATTTTGTTTTCCCATATTTCACAGACTTGTCCCTGCTACTGTGATTATTTATGATGTTCAATGTTTTAAATACTGATGCACAGTGGGGTTTTTATGATATCATTCTCTGGTCTTGAATTTCAGGAGCTATACTGAGCAGAATAACAAGGCTATCCAAAACCCAAAACAGGGCCCCCAGAAATTGGGCCCATTCCTAGAGTGATGAAGTGCTGAAATCAAATGTATTTGAGTCTGCAACTGTAAGAGAAAGTTCTGGAATCAGGCAAACACTGAACGTTACCTGTCAAGTAGTGACTGACACGGCCAAAGTGATCCACTAGTAAGGAATGTACCCTGTGTGGATTCCCAGGATATTTGATTACTTAAAACCAGACATTGCCCATAATGAAAGTGGCTTGAATGTTGTTACAAAAGGTGCTGCAAAGAGCTCCAAGACACTGGAAACTTGGCAGGAAATTAAACATATGCCTACAAACACTGATGTCCAAATTTAGCCATAAGTTTGTTCTCAAAACTTAATGAGTTGCATAAACTAGTATTCTTCCCCAACATTTTGTGCCAAGTTTTGCTCAAATCTTAGTTTGATCACCCTCATGTCTGGCAACATTTTCTGTTTGAGTAAGTGAATTCACAATAAAATATTGATTGGAAAAAGATATGTATCTTTTGTAACCCGGCAACATTTGAAAACGTTTAAGAAACTGAATACTTTTGCAAGGCATTGTATTTTAAAAATTACAAAATGCAGGTCAAATGGCAAATTAATGAAGTTCAGATTTCAGAATGATGTCAGGGAGTAACAGAGTAGTTAATGAAGCCAGGATATGTTCTTTTGGTACATGTCCTCTGTGGTTTGAGACTGAAAGAAATTGCAGACTTTTGGAGCCACTGTGGAAAGCACAATGCATAATTAATATCACTTGGTTGAAGTGATTCATCCCCTTTCATTTCATATTCAACACCCCTATATTGTATGAGAATGTCTCCTTTGTTACAATTAACTTCACTCAAAAAGGGAAAGGCAATTACTGAAGCACTAGTAATATATCATTTATATGCTTAATGACATTGTGTTAAGGCTACATGTATATTACATGTAAGCTCATATTTAAAATATGCTTCTTTTACTGAGCTTAGTACCTTTTTACCAGTCAAAAATAAGAAACCTCAGCTCTAAAGCATAGTAGTTTGGAAAATGTGACAATGCATGTTTTTTATCTTCACAGATAGTACAGTAATAGACTAGGTTGATTGTAGAGCATATCTGATACAATTCAGGTGTTGTTTTAATAGCTTGTTGTGTGGAGAAATTGAACATGTGTCTTTTACAAATAAAGTTAGAAAGAAGTTTGCACACCTTTGTCTTTTGCTGACTGTTCTAATTATTTTAAATGTAGGAATGAAAACCTGAGTATACAAGTTGTCTTTCACAACAGGCAGTTCAGCAACTTCAAAGAACCATGTAGTAATCCCTGGAAATAATACAGCTGTAAAGTCATAATGTCATTGAAATATATTTTGGGGCCAGGGTAAGAACAGGTACAGTTCATGCTAAGACTTATTACTAAATATTACAGATGATAGATACTTTTATTGATCCCGTGAGGGAAATAAAGTAAATCATTTTCATTTTAGGAAATTTTTAAACGCTCGGTTAAAAGCAAAGGAGATTGTCTGTTATAGTGGACATAAAAACAAGAGTTCGCTGGCATTATATCCTGGAAGACACAGACCGGCGCCAGACCGGTAAAATGCCTGATGAACTAGGGATTGGACAGTTTCCAAGTGCTTGTACAATCGATGGAAATGTTCAAATAAATGTGCAAAAGAAATAAACAAAATAATCATTTATTTCTTTATCATATTGGGTAGCTAATGTCCTCTCTTTGCTAGTAAGTGGCTGTGTTTCTGCGTTGGGTAGCAACGGGTGACTGTTCTCAGGCGGAAGATGTAAACAGCTTAATGTTCGTGTTAAATAATTTTTTTAAATTAAAATTCATTCTATACAGCAATCGCATATTTGGGGACCGTTTCATAAAACTTTCATGCTTAAAATGTTTAGGGAGAAATGGAAGACTGGTGTGTATTTTTTCTTTAAACTACCAAGACCGGCCATACACAGTACAGTTTACATACATACAGTAATGTTTATGTTCCTAAATTAATATCGTTTATGACCTTCAGATGCGTTATGCTCCTCTTCTTTTTATGCTCAGCTACTAAAATTTCCCTTTAGTGGTAAAATCCATATAAATATTCAAAACTGAGCGGATTAAAATGTGCACAGTAAAGACATTAAATGATTAAATCTTTTCACTACCAACCAATCCACCACGAGTGCCCCTGTCGGTCATTTTGGCCAGCCAATCACTTACCGCGGTGCCCTCCGGTGCCCTGCGGTGGCTTGTGGGTAGGTTACTGTACCGCAGGTTTTTACCGCGCATTTTGAATGGCTGCATCTGTAAGTAGGCAGCCGCAAAATCTTGATGAGGTCGAACCTCTGCACCATGCCATCTCTTTAATAAGTTTACATGGTAGATTTGATGCTGTCTTCGTTTATCAGGTTGCTTAACTTTGTAGTTGACCGGACCCACCTTTTCCTCCACCTCATAAGGTCCCTGCCAGGAGGCCAGGAATTTACATTCCGGGGTCGGGACTTATAGCAAAACTTTGTCCCCTGGCTGAAATTCTCGCACACTAGCTTCCCTATTATAAATCTGTCTTTGTTGAGCCTGGGCCCTCTCCAGATTTTCCTTCACAATGGGGACAACAATGTTTATTCTTTCCCTCATTTGTTCAACATGTTCAATGACGGTCTGCAAGGGTGAGGGTTGATGCTCCCAAGACTCTTTGACCAGATCTAGTAATCCCCGTGGTCTCTGAGCATATAACAACTCAAATGGAGAAAACCCGGTCGAAGCCTGTACTTCTCGAATCGCAAACATTAGATAGGGAAGCAATTGGTCCCAATTTTTACCGTCTTTCTGCATGGCCTTCCTCAGCATGCCTCTGAGGGTCTTGTTAAAACGCTCCACCATTCCTTCCGTTTGTGGGTGATATACTGAGGTTCTGATTTGATGAATACCCAATAGTTTCCTTAAATCTTGGATAACTTTGGACATAAAAGGAGTTCCTTGATCTGTTAAGATCTCCTTAGGGATTCCCACCCTAGAAAAGACCTGTACTAGCTCCCTAGCTATATTTTTGGCTGTGGCGGCTCTCAAGGGAATGGCTTCGGGTTGCCTTGTGGCGTAGTCCACTATTACCAGTATATACTGATGTCCTTTGGCGGTTTTGATCAGGGGTTCCACCAAATCCATCCCAATCCGTTCAAACGGAGTTTCAATAATGGGGAGAGGAATCAAAGGATTCCTATAATAAGGTTGCGGGGCAGTTTTCTGACATTCTGGGCATTCCCGACAATATTTCTCAATGGCCTTATATATATCTTGCCAAAAGAACTGAGCGAGCAGTCTCTCAGCTGTCTTCTTCACACCCAGGTGTCCTCCCAGGAGGTGGCTATGGGCCAGGTTGAGGAGTTTCGCTTGGTAGGCTCGGAGAATAAGGAGTTGCTCCACTTCTTCTTGATCCCTCTTCTGCACCTGGTAGAGGAGATTGTTTTTTACCATGAAATAAGGGTAATCCAGGGCACTGTTATCATTACAGAACTTTCCCTCAATTTTTCTCACATGTCCCCATACATGTCTCAAATTTCCATCTTCCAACTGGGCCGTCCCAAACCTCCCACGATGTTCTGGTGGTTCCCAGTCTGGCAAATCCATATTTAAGAATTTGTCTCCCAATTCAGAGTCTACTTCCTGTTGGTCTGCCTCTCCAGGGGAATTGGTGTTTTCCTCCGAGACTCCAGGATATGGAAGTGGACATTGCCTGGTCGACTGGACAGTATTCCAAAGTTGAAGAAATTGGGGACAGTCTCGTCCCAACACCACCGGGTGAGGCAATTTTTCAACCACCCCTACAGTCTAACTATATGTTCCTAATTCGGTAGAAATGGGAATTTTTGCAGACGAATATACCTTAGTTTCCCCATGAATACAAGTAATAGGGATCGCTTCTGGTTGCCTGATCTCGGTGTCTTCGGGTAGTGCTGCAGAGGTCACCAGTGTTACCGTACTCCCCGATCCAATACCACTCTTTCTACCACTTGCCCTGCGTTTAGTTCTTCTGGCTGAAGCCATTTTTTAGCCAGATGTACAAGGTCAAACATTTGAGATCTCATTGGCTTATCCATTTGGTACTTCCAGTTATGGAACCGGACCGCTCTTTCACCCTTGTTACTCCTGATCTTGCCAAGATCTCCTTTTTTAGAGTTTCATAGTTCTCAGCATCTTCCTCTTTTAAATCATAATAGGCTTTTTAGGCATCCACAATTAAATAAGGCGCTACTCTCCCTGCCCATTGCTCTCTGGGCCATGCATTCCTGGCAGCTGTTCTTTCAAAAGTTTTAAAATATGTTTCCACATCATCAAGCTCTGTCATCTTTTGGAGCCTAATTTCTTCTGTCTTACAGGGTTCTCTCCCTGTTACTGAGGACCGTTTAATGTCCTCTCCTAATCTTTGCAGTTCCTCTCTCACCAAATTCTGCTCTTCTATAATTCGTTGATTCGTCTCAGTTTGAATTTTATTACACACAATCTTCTTTTATTTTCGTGAAGTTTTCTCCTTTTCTTTCGTTTGTCCGTCTTCCAAGCCAGTCTGCAATCCGTTTTCTCTATCCTTATTCAGTCCGTGTTCCAAAAGTCCGTAAAATCCCACGAATCCACGCCGTGTCCAAATCACAAACCATATGCCATTATCCTTTATTTATTCCGTAAATCCGTTGTCCTTAAATCTATATCCACACCAACCAAACTCCACTATCTCCTCCAAAACACATTCACCTACTGGCTTCCGCGCCGGTTCACTGTTTCCAGGGCATATATATTTTGATTCCTGATGAGACCCACCCGCATCTCGATGTCTTTCAGACTGAGCCCTTTCCATCTGCGGGTCAGCTAGTTTCTCTTAGCGGCCATCTTGGTCAGGTATAAGTCATATATAGTGAGTAGATCGTTCCTAAAATAACTGTCCTGGATGACCCTTCCTCTGGTCCTCTTACAGTACCGTATTCAAAAACAAAATTATATTAAGTTTGAGAACTCAGATACAAATATCTGAACTAATATGATGATAAAGTTTCTGTCACTGTGTGTCTTTTGTTATGTTTCATATCTAACAGGCTGAGGGCAAAAACATACCCACCACCACATAAGAGTAAATATATTGATCAGGAAGTAATATTTTAACAAATAGGGGTTTATGAAAATAGCCAATATCATAACCAAGTGGATAAATCAATAATTTGTAAATGATTTGCCAAGAATATACCTAAATGGTTGGCATAGTTAGAGCATATGAATTATTTTTTCTATGGCACAGCTTTGGTGAAAATAGTAATAAGTCTGGCACACTGAGTTAAACAAATGGTTATAAACAATAACAATACAAACTAAATAACACACAACACAAATTGTACACAAATTACACTAGGTAGAAACACGTTCATGTAGACACAAGTTACACTATGTGGAAACTTTTTAGTAAGGCTTTTCAGAGGCCTAATGTCCTAACCAACCAGAAAAAAAAACTGTCTTTTACCAAGTCGTTTACCAAGCATAATACAATTTCTAAAAGAAGAGAAAGATGGCTTCTTAACAAGCAGAATATGACCGGTGGTTAAATCTCTCTCTCTACAAACCCAGTTGCTACAAAATGAATGGGAACCTGTCTCTCTATTCTACAATGCACCCACTAACCAGGGGAGGCCATTTTTAACCAGGGAATTCTTCAAACTGGAAATCAAAGGGCTCTACAAATGCCAGAATAATAAGCTCTCTTAACAGGGTCCAAATACTTAGCTCCAATCTGATCTTTCCAGGTGATCTGAACAAGCAGTTCTAACTTTCCCTCTTCTCTTGTATCTTGATTACATTTTTCCCCTTCTTCGGTCCTCTAGGTTTCTCCCTTTCTTTTTCTCTTTTTCTCTCTAGTTGTTTCCTTTTCTGGCTCCCTGTTTTATAGTCTGAGTTGTATAAAGCGACACCTTTCGTCAAACTTTTGACAGGTACCACGCCCCCTTTTCCAGCCAATGGGAGTCAGCCAGCCAATGGCGTGTTGTTATTTGTGCATGTCCCGCCCCCTCAGGAGCCAATGGTGTGTCGTTAAGGGTCAGAACTCCCGCCTTCCCCCCCCGGCCGGTCGGTCCAGAGCCTCGGGGTCCCAAAGCCCCAAGGCGGCGCATCCCGCGCTTTAGGTGTGTGAAAGTGTGTATTGGTTTGGAAGGGGACCATGTCTGCAGCGGGGTTGAGTGGGCTCTATTATAACCCTAGGAAATCGGGTAGTTACGGCGCCGCGGGGAGTCTGGTGCGGGCCGCGAGATCCCGGGGTGTGAGCGACGCCAGCCACGGCCGGCTGGCCGAGTGGTTGTCCGGCCAGGCTGCTTACATGCTGCACAAGCCGTGTCTCAAAAGCAGCAGGGTTGTAAGCACACACACACACACTGACTGCATAAAGTCTCAAGGAAAGAACTCGCAGGACAAACACCATGTGAAATGTGAACCTCGTTTGGGGTTAACAATACAGATGCAGCCATTCAAAATGCGCGGGCGATACCGCATTATTTTCCGGTACGCTGTACGCAGTCTACCGCAAGTTACCGGTAAATACCGCGAGTTACCGGTAAATACCGCTAGTTACCGTAAATTCTTCTATAATGCGACAAGCAAAATAATAGTATCCGGAATTTCCGCAAGGTGGAGCTAATAAGGCTCAACCTCTCATGTTTGAGCTGTGGCCATCAAAGTCTTTAACGAAGATATTACTAATAGTATTAATAATGAATGACCTTGGACAAGCTGTAAGTGTAAACTCAAAGTATTGCCCTGGTCAACATTCTTTTTTTCATTGACCGTCTTTGTAAAAGTAACACCACTCATTTGTTTCCAATCATGCAAAGTACAGTAATTTTTGAGAATCGATTCACCATGCCTTTCACATGCTCATAAAAGAGATTGATTTAGGAACATAAACATATTACCGTATGAAAACTGTACTGTATACAGTATGTATATGTATATTTAATGTCTTAACTGTGCCCGTTTAAGTATTGAATATTCATATCTAATTTTACCACTGAAGGGAAATCTTAGTAGCTGAGCATAAAAAGAATAGGAGCATACTGCAACGCGTGTGAAGGCCATAAACGATATTAATTTTGGAACATAAACATACAGTATATGGCTGGTCTCGGTACTTTAAAGAAAACATACACGAAACATGGTTTCATTATGACCAGAATTGGTCTTGAGATATTTTTAACTTGATTTACAATATTTGAGAGGTATGTCTTAACACCGATATTACAGTACGTAAATACTGCTCACGTATATGTTTCTAGGTTTATATTATGCATTTCATACGGTCAAATTACTTTTGAGCAACTTATAAGAAGCGCGAAACGGTATGCCCAGGGCGACTTAGTTTCGTTTTGTGCTGGGACTCTGCTTTTAACAATGTCGCCGTGGATTGATTAGAGATATCAAGTACATACAAGTCATTTTTTAAATGTTGTAGTTCGTCTTGTAAAAATGTTACGAGTACATCATCTATCAACAATTACACAGGTTCTGTTTCCATATTGCGGATTTTGGTTACGTAATATTATTTTCTAAATTTCACGTTGTGAATATATGACTTGGGCAAAGAGAGCCGCAAAGAAGTACATTATGGGTTGTTGGTTTTTTTTGCAGTTTTATCTAGAACAAGCGATGCTTAAACCTTTGTCTGATTCTTGTGAAACTATCCACACGACAGTTACAGTACCTAGGAGTTGACTTCAGTGATGTCACTGATGGGATGTTTCTAAAAATCCATCCTCTGTAAAACGTCTTCTCTAGTTGTCCTGCATATGTATTCGCTAATGAAGCTGTGTGTTCTGAGCCTGGATCTCTACATTTCTGTATGAACCAGCTTAGAGGGCTAAAGACAGCTTGTGTTTAAATTGAGTGTAAGGTAATTTATGCTTCTAAAATCATGGTCATCATCTATTATTGTACTGTGCTGTAAACTTGTTCTGTGCCTAGCCACATTATTTTATAGCGTTTTTATAGCGTTATCAAATCTGGTGGCGCTGTGTGTTAGTTTCCTGACTCCCATGTCACATGGTCTATGATTGAATCCCATGGAACTATGACTATAGTCTAAACTGTATTACAACAGCACATTGGACAATGCAACGTAAATTGCAAAAATGCACTTGGAATCTGTCCAAGCCCTCCTACAAAAATTATTTAAACTGCGACACTGATCATTCATCTCTAAATAAACTTTATTTTATATTTTATATTAACTATAGATCGTATTATTATAAACTTTCTTGGAAAAATGTATTTTATGTAAACCATGTTTGCTATTAATTCATTTAGGGCTAAAATACGTTCATTGTCTTCCAATCGAGTCGAGTTGACATTGGAAGCTTGCCACTCCCGGTGTTAGGAATCCCTGGTGGGAAGATACACGGATCCTGTGCAGACGCAGGCACGGGTGATAGATGAGGCAGGTGAACAAACCAAAACGAGAGGCAAGGTCGTAGTCAAAAGGCGAAAGGCAAGTCGTAATCCAGGAAGTTCTCCGGTAGCAAACAGTCCAAGGTGAGAGGCGAGGTGCAAAGTCGAAAAGGCAGAAGGGGAATCCAAAATCCAGAATAAACGTGGTACGGGGAAAACCGCCAGGTAGAGCTCTCAAGGAGTAGACTCAATACCGAGCAGTGGGAAACAGGTGAAGAGGGTATAAATAGCAGTGCGCACTGCACCGTGAGTGTGCGCAGGTGGTTTAACTCGTGCGGCGGCGTTTGTTAATAATCACCCGCTCCTGGGGCTGATTAGCTCGCTTACTATTTGGTCTTAACTGCCTGGTGGTCGTGACACCCGGACTGTTAAAACCAATGCATTAGCATGTTAAAGCGATTCCATTGAGGAGCCCAGCTACCAGTTAACACTGTACTTCCTACTTTGAAAATACCTGTGAAACCGGTTTAATTCGTCACAGCCAGCACTCCGGCAGAGAGGGGTTTGTACTCGTAAAGTAGAAGCAGGAGAGATTTCCAGCGAAAGACACCTCCCCCTCAAAAACCCAGTAAGCAGTAATGCTTTATGTTGAAAATTGAGGTGGATTTTGTTTATGATAAAGAGGATAAACTGGGATGGGAGGAGGGTTTGGTTTTGCATAAGGGGCGGGATTATGATAATTGGAGGAATTTGCTAGAGTATAATGGTTTGATATATTTGATTTTGTATTGTGGTCGTTATCTATGTTTTTGGTTGGTATTATGTTTATATGGTTGTTTTTGTTCATTGGTTGTTATTATGGTTATTAATAATACGATCTATAGTTGAAATCTGAGCCTAAATAAAAAGAAAAAGCAAGTGATTAGGTTTATGAGCAATCTAATTACTTATTCGTTTAAAACGCTATATAAAATAAAGTTTATTATTAATTTGCTGGACAGAGCGGTGGACATTATTATGCATAAGACAAAGATAACGATCCTGATCAGTTTAGAAATCTGTGTACGCTGTAAGGTTTTTACTTCTTAAACTTTTAAAATACATGTTTCGAATAGAAAGAAATCCTCTTCCTGGTACAGTCGCATGAAGAGAGAGGCGAAACAGCCCTACACAGCCCTGTCGCAGTACACGAATATAATCATATCGTTATTAAATTCTTTAGATACGCGATTCCATATTATATTAGCAAAAAAGCTTAAAACTACCACTTTTTCACACGCTATTTCACGTTAGTAAAATTTAATTTATTTATATATTATATATTTATATCTCTGACCAAGGGAAACGTCTCATTTTTTCAAAGAAATGTTTGTTTGTTGATTGTTATCAAAAATGACTTAAAATCGATCATGTTGTGATATTTTGAAATATAAAAGTCAATTGATTGTCCATAATATCGCTATTCTATTTTTTCGAAGAAATGTTTGTTAAAAGAAAAGTCCAGCACCAGCTGGATTTGAACACACAACCCGTGAGTTGGTAGTCGGGCACGTAGACCAGTAGGCTACAGGGGAAGTCGCATGAAGAGGGAGGCGAAACAGCCCTACACAGCCCTGTCGCAGTACACGAATATAATCATATCGTTATTAAATTCTTTAGATACGCGATTCCATATTATATTCCCTAGTAATCAAATTCTAAAAGTATGCTTGTTGACTCCGGTATCACGTTAGTTAAAGACTTCGATGCTTAAAATGTTTAGGGAGAAATGTAATACTGGTGTGTATTTTTTACTTTAAAGTACCAAGACCAGCCATATACAGTACTGTATGTTTATGTTCCAAAATTAATATCGTTTATGGCCTTCACACGCGTTACAGTATGCTCCTATTCTTTTTATGCTCAGCTACTAAGATTTCCCTTCAGTGGTAAAATTCAATATCTACAACGGGCACAGTAAAGACGTTTACTGTACTGTAAATCTTTCTACGACAGACCAACGGACCACGAGTGCCCCTGTCGGTCAACCAATCATGTACCGCGGTACCCCGCGTCATCTTGTGTCATGATGCGCGACGCCGCAGCCAATTACCTCCGGTACGTGTCTGTACCGCTCACTTTGAATGGCTGCATCTGTACCACCGCAAAACCTTGTGGAGACACATGCAGATGTTCACGTCATACCAGAGGGTGCGGAGCATATTATCAGATCGCCTGAGAGAAGAGGTCGGTATTATATAAAACATTCTTTTAGCATGGCCATTTAAACGTGTCTATAATAAAAATCCCCACCGTTTTTCTATATTTTGGTAATTTGCGGTGTTGAGTTCTTTCACTAATGGTATTTTCCCTCTCCGTGCAGACCCCGGACCTTCAAAAAATAAACTGTGACGAGCCAACACGTTAACTGGGTCAACGAGCTCAAAACGTCTGAAATCAACAATCAAAGGTTAATATAATTTAAGCGTGGTCAAGATGTGTTATGATCCACTTACGGCAAACGTTACTTCTTTTGTTAGGATGTTAATTCGCTGAAAGATCCTAGTTCGTGTAGTTTTCTGTTTGGGAGTGTTAAAAAGCCTTATTTTAAAACTGCTTAGCTTTTAAAGTTAAAAGCGACTGGTCTGTGCGAGGGGTTTATAGGCCGTTAACCACGCCGCTTGACCCAGTAGCGCCACCACAGTCGTAAAGGAAACCGGTGTAACAACATGTCCGGGTAACTTATTCCATTCACCCGCAGCCCTTTGTGTAAGGATGCGCCACATGTGTGGCGTTTTTATCATAGTTATCGTAGTTTTCTGATTTTGACAGTTTAGATTTCATTGATTGTTGTGTTGAAAAGTCTTTTATTTTTATCACAGTGTAGTTTTCTGATTTTGAGATGTGGAGCATTGGCGTGGTATTAAAAAGTATTTTATTTATTCACACAGCAGCTGTATCGACGAGCGGCGAAACAAATGTGGCGGAAACGTCAGACCCTAAGGTGGTGACTGCATCGGAGATGGCTGTTAAGACGCTGACCAAAACCAAACGTGTCAAGCCTTCGGAGCGAAATAATAACGCGCCTAAAGACTTGGTGCTTGGTGATTTGGGATACTCAGTGCGGTATATTGCAGACTTAGTATCAAAGGTGGGCACTAATGAGGTGGATAAAAAGCGGTATTTAGAGAATCTAAGAGCCGCTTTAGCAAGTGCACATGCAGTGTTTCCAAAAACGATCCAGGTTTACGCCGCTAACCTCTTAGACGGTTTTTCTAAAGAGGATGTCGATCTAACCTCTGGATTTCACTACCTCGTAATGCTGTTTCAGGGAGCATTGGTGAAGACCCACCAGGATAAATGACTAAACATGCGGTCTAAAAAGTGTTTAAAAGACCGACCGCTTGCCAACATCAAGCGTTTGTACATAAATAAAAGAATTAAACTGGCAAAAGCATGTTTGTTGAGTCGTTAAAGATTCAGAGAGAGGCATCAGATTTCCCAAGGGTCGAACCACGCAATGAAAATGCAGTGGTAGAAAATAACTTAATGCCCGAGGGTGCTGTAGCAGAACAGGATGGCGGTAACCGAGAACCGGTTGTACTGAACGATCTGAATCAGGTTGGTGGCGGTGCAGGGGCGAATAGAGGCCTCTTAGTTTTCCTGGAGCGTATACGTAGTTATAACAGGTCTTATAATAATTTTAGAGCAACAGAGCACCATGAAGAATTTCGTTTTGTTAATCTCGACAGAATAGCCTCGTATGTACAGGCTATAGACGCTGTGCATGGTGCAGTCCAGAGAATATTGGATGAACTTTCTCCAAACATCGGGGCGAATGATTTTGTACAGCTGCGTTTGACTGCAGGTGGTTTTAACAAACCCTTGTTCTCACGCAGGAGACACCCCGGAGAATTAAATGCTTCCGATTTTATAAGCCACAACTCAGACCTCTTACAGAGCCACACAGAGGTTCTCACCGATGACAGCCTCCGATTAGTGGTGACGATAGTTAGGAATATGCAGGCAGGTGCCCGCCGAAGATTTAAATCCGTTCTGTACAGCCGGGTAATTGCTCCGAAAAAAGCGCACCTTATCGACTTACATTACACGGGCGGTAATCTGTGTTTCGCCGGGAGTGTGTACGGTTTGTTGAATGAAGGTTGTACCGATGGGGAAATGTTACAGGGCGCTAAACGAATGCACAAAGAGTTGGGTTTTCCAGAGAATCAGAAAATTAGTTTGTCAGACATTACCGCTTTTGAAAAACATTTAAAGGTGGTCATTAAAATTTTGTACCACAACCAGGGTGATTGGAAATATTTTACAACGGGGCCCACACCACCAAATTCTAAAATACTTTTTGTTCTACTGCATGAAGAGCATTTTTATGGGGTTTTAAATATTAAAGCTTTTGTGGGGGCGGCGTATTTATGCACTAACTGCCATGCGGTGTATAGCCACAAGAACGCACACGCCTGTGTTAAAGCTTGTAAAACCTGTTAAGATCCCCAGTGTTGCGAAATTGATGCAGAAATTCAGAATTGCCCGGCCTGTAAGGTCTTTTGTCGTAGCTCTCGGTGTTTGGCGAGACACTTTCGGAATGCGGCGACGGGTGTTAGTAAGTGTGAGCTCAGGGTCTTTTGTGAGAAATGTGGGGTTTATAACCTCACAAGTCACAAATGTAAAGAGAAACTGTGCTCGCGTTGTAACAACGTGATCGACACCCCTGACACACATTTGTGCTACATACCGCCTTTGGACAACCCCAAAATTTCAAACAAGTACATTTTTTTCGACTTTGAATGCATGCAAGAAACGGGGACACACATACCAAATTACGTCCACGCCCTTCATATTGACAATAAACGAAGCTGGGAATTTTATGGCGAAACTTGTCTAAAGGATTTTGTGTGTACATTTATCGATAGACGTTTCAAAAACCATACGTTCATATCGCACAATGGCAAGGGATATGACAATTACCTAGTGATCAGACAGTTGTTAGCTGAAAAGATGGACGTTGAACTAATTAATCAGGGTGGTAAGATAATTTGTATGACCGTAAAAGCTCAGAACATCAGATTTATCGAATCTTTAAACTTTCTACCTATGAAATTAAGCAAACTGCCGGCTGCCATGGGGTTCCCAGGGGGTAAGGGTCATTTTCCACACTTGATGAACACTTCAGAAAACCAAAATTATGTTGGACCGATGCCGCCGCCAGAACTTTACGGGGTTAACTACATGCTGCCGAGCGAGAAAGCCGAGTTTTTGGTTTGGTATGAAGAATGCAGGGGAAGTGTGTTTAACTTACAGAGAGAGTTGAAACGTTACTGCCAGTTGGATGTGGCAATTCTAAGAGAAGGCTGTATCAGGTTTCGGGACGAGGTCATGAATATGACCAGACAGACACGCGTGACTGAGTTAGGGGCCGCCTGCGTTGTCTGCATCGATCCCTTTCAGTTTGTGACCATCGCTAGTGTCTGCATGGCCATGTTCAGACTTATGGTTTTACAGGAAGAGACGATTGCGTTGCTACCCCATGACAATTACCACCGCCAGCAAAAATGATTTTCTACACCCAGCATTCAATGGCTTATGTACATCAAACACACACAGAGCCCGTTAAAATCCAACACGCGTTAACCACGGCCGGTGAGTTCAAGGTTGGCCCATTATTTTCTGGATGGTTATGCTGTAATTGATGGAGTGCCGACAGCCTTTGAGTTCAACGGTTGCTTTTTTCACGGTTGTAGCGTTTGTTATTGTGAAAACGATTTTAATCCGCTGACAAACACTACTTTTGGCTGGTTGTACAGAAAGATGATGGTTAAAATTAATTTTCTCAAAATGAGAGGTTTTAACGTGCGTGTTTTGTGGGAGCAAGAGTTCAGAGACACGCTTGTTGAAAATGGGGACTTGGGTAAATTTCTAACAGCTGCGCAGTTACCAGAGCCTCTGCAACCGCGCGAGTTGCTTTTTGGGGGGAGAACAAATGCGATTTGTTTGCATTACACAGCGCAGCCCGGTGAAAAAATTCATTACTATGATTTCACCAGTCTGTATCCGTTTGTGAACAAAACTAGAAAATACCCACTGGGGCACCCCCGAATAATATATAACAACTTTGGAGATTTAAAACGGTATTTTGGTTTAGCGAAGGTGAAAGTTTACCCACCCAGACGTTTGTACTTTCCAGTTCTTCCAACCAAAATTGACAAAAAACTGTTTTTCACACTGTGTCGTACGTGTGCTGAAACAAAACCGACCACCCCCTGTGAGCACGGTGATGAAGATCGCGCCTTGACTGGTGTCTGGTGCACCCCTGAATTACAGATGGCCTTAGATCTGGGGTATAGAGTGTGTAAAATTTACTCAATTTGGCATTTTGAAAAGGCCTCACACGATCTTTTTACCGACTACATCAAACTGCATCTGAAAGGGAAACAGGAAGCTTCGGGGTTTCCAGAGTGGTGTACAGATGTCGCGAAACAACAAAGATATATCAGTGAATATTATGAAAAAGAGGGTGTCCGGCTGGACCCTGGCAACATTAAAAAGAATCCGGCCAAAAGACAGCTTTCAAAAATTGCCTTGAACAGTTTGTGGGGGAAGTATGGACAAAGAGACAATTTACCACAGACCGCCATTGTGAGAAACCCCGATGAATTGTTCAGGTACTTATTTACGCCATATCATGACGTGTCAGCCTGCGAGTTTATCGATGAAAACACAGCCTGTGTTACGTGGAAACACACTAAACACCACTATACAGGCCATTCAAACACTAACATTTTCATTGCTAGCTTTACAACCGCCTATGCCCGCTTGAAGTTATACAATCTGCTAAATGCTTTGCAAGGCTGCTGTCTGTACCACGACACAGATTCCGTTATCTTTGTGAGCCGGGAGGGTGAGTGGAATCCGGAACTGGGTGACTACTTGGGTGAGCTGACCAGCACAATCGCGGCTGGACAACACATCACCGAGTTTGTATCAACAGGACCCAAGTCATACGGGTACAAACTGTCTGGAGGGAAAGCCTGTTTAAAGGTAAAAGGCATTACGCTCAATGTGAACAATTGTGAAAAAGTTAACTTTGAGAGTCTGCGGGACTTGGTTTTTGACTATGGCGTTAACCCTTATGCAGAGTGCCGGGAATTTAAACACATTTCTATTCAACAGCCGATGATCATGCTTGTTAAAAAGGATTGGCGCATTGAGACCCGGACCTTAAAGAAAACTCAGAAGGTGGTGTACGACAAGCGGGTGCTGCAAGAAAATTTGACATCGTTGCCCTACGGATATTAACATGATGGATGTCAGGTTAAAACACCCTTTTTCATGCATTTTGTCCGGACCCTCGAATTGCGGTAAAAGTTATTTTATAAAACAGCTCTTGGAGAACGGTGATACTACTGCCGCCGGGTAGAGTAAATTTGATTATAGTTGATGATTTGATGGAGTCTGCGTGTGAAAATAATGAGATAGAAAAAGCTTTTACCAAATGCGTACACCACCGAAACCTCAGCATCATGTATATCGTCCAAAATGTGTTTTGTCAAGGCCGGAAAAGTAGAACCATCGCGTTAAATACAAAGTACATGGTGCTGTTTAAAAACCCTAGAGATAAACTACAGATTACAACCCTGTCCCGGCAGATGTACCCCGGTAAAGCCAAATTTTATTTGGAAGTGTTCGATGACGCTACTAAAAAACCTTTCGGTTACTTGTTGGTGGATTTAAATGCCGACACCCCAGATGACTATCGCTTGCGAACAGGTCTTTTCCCCCCAGATGTACCCACGGCTTATGTATTTCAAAAATCTAAAAGTCGGTGATCTCGCAACCACAGACTCAGTCGAAAAAACACATTCGGGGCTTCGTCATGTCTTCACGCGTTCGGAGAAACCTGACTCTCTTACATTTTCTGGTAAAAGCTGCCCCCAAGCAGCGGAAAGCTGTTCTCTGCGGGGCTACAAATGATCTTGTGCAGGCCATAGTTGAAATCGCCTTGAATACCTTGAAAGGGAACATACCAGTTTGGGACCCTGAAGAGAAAGCGTAAGCTTATAAAGACTTTGAGTCGAAAGGGTCTTTCTCTTAAAAGAAAGAGACTCTTGGTGAACCAGTCTGGTGGTTTTATCGGGACCCTGTTGAGTATTGCAGTACCACTGATTACGGGGCTTCTACAACGTCAATAATGGAGCACGCTGAAAAAATGTACCTGGTACCTCAGAAACAGCTCGATCGACTCTGAGAGCGGTCTGGGTTCGAAAGCGATGTAAGCAAAATAACAGCCCGTCGGTTGGATGATGAAATGCGTGACATTCTTCAGAACTCGCATCTGGACGAATATGAAAAAGTGAAATTGTACAGCCAGGTGTTACAACGGTATTTGACGCTGACGCAGAAGCCAAAAGGTTGGGATGTGTTCATGGAGGCTATGGCAGAAATCAACAGCCAGGTGTTACAACGGTATTTGACATTAGTACGCCAGGAGACTTCCGAAAAGGGGACTTTAACTGTTGTATTACCGGAAAATGCACCCACCGAACTATCACGCACGTTAGCACAACCGCCGTCATCGAGCGACGCTGACTTTGGGTATATTTTGGACAGCGAGTCTCAGCAGTTCTGGAGAAATGCTGAGATATTGTTAAAGACCATGGCCCGCAATGAACCATTAATAGCCTGGAATGAAAAGGGGGAATTTGTGTACAAGGGGGTACCCGTTGAGCGCTCTCACATGATTGATCTTGTCAGGGCTCTCACACAGCAGCAAGCAGTTGCGGTCGGTAAGAAGCCAAAAGGTTGGGATGTGTTCATGGAGGCTATGTTAAAAATCAACGTGCCGGGCACCTTGCTAGCCAACGCTGGTAACCGAGAGCTACTTGAAAAACTCAAGGCTGCCCTGTTGCAGTGTGCAGCGTCGGTCAAAACTTTGAAACAACCGGTAGAGTTGTCGACAGTCGACCCGGTCTCTAAGATAACCGCTGCTAGGAGACGATCATTAATACCTAGACCCACATGGTTGTCTTTGTAACATTTTTTCTCTGGGTATGTGTGTTTGTGATAAATGACTTGAAATGTATATTAAAAAGCGTGCGCAATATGGTTAAAAATGTAAGAAAATGGCTTGGCTGTAACATGTATTAAAAAAAGCTTTAGCGCTATAACAGTGAATGTATAATAAAAATATTGTATTGATTTTAATTCATGTTTTGTGTTCTTTTTAAATAATAACCACACAGACGTCATAATGGTTTGATTTCATTTTTATTTTAGACGGTCGATTAACATTTATTGTCGTAAACACCCACATAATTGAACATTCGTATTTTCAAAGGGCTTAAAAGGGTACAGGGGTCTCCGTCTCACACGACGTCAGTTTTTCAGAAACGTTTCCACCATTCGGTCATTCTGGATTGCATTCGGAGAATATAGTTCTAAAATGTTTCTAAAAGATAAACCTTTACATCTATGGTATAGAAAAAAGACGCAATGTAGACCGCAGGTCACTGCAAAACAATCTTGCAATTGTCTGTTGTTGTAAAATATGGAATTAGCATTTCTAGTTAAGAAATCAATAATGTTCTTGGGAAAGAGAAGGCTTCGGGTGAAAATCCGTAGGAGTCGAAAAATTCTGTGCCCTCGTCGTCGGGTAAGTAAATAGCAAGCCAGTGTTCACCGGGGCGGTCGTGTGGGTGAGTATGAACTATTAAACACAACAGGCGCCACGACAGTCTCTCGCGTGCTAGGGCATCACTGGGGAACATCAATGTCCGGACCGTCTGCTTCCGTTATTTTACAGGTCAAATAGAGCAGCGTGTTGTTTAAATCTAAATAATCTTCTCCGTTGCCTGCGACGTAGAACTCCAAAGGTGCGTTTTCCGTTAGGGCCATGAGGGGTGAAACTTCTATGTAAAAGCTTTTCTCGACGCTTGTTTGGGAAGGCGCTAATTGAAATATGTCCAGCTCCGACTTGGTACATTCTGCAGACCTGCCGTGAACAAAAGCCATGTTTAAAATATGTCTCGTTTCGTGTCTCGTTGATTGCGGTGTGTCACGCCCTTCTTGGTCGACCTGAAGCTTTTATGAGTTGACTGTCTGCGCTTAGCCGTACTTTTATCAGGTTTCGGCGGCCCCCGATGGTGAGATGATGACGTCTGTCTTTTTCTCTTGACACCCCTGCACATGTATGCTAGACCCGAACCTTCCTGCTGATGTGCAGCCACCTTAGACATGACCGCGCTTGTAACGTTGCCGACCACGTCTTTGGTGATGTTTTTAGCCGCCGATGCCATGTGCGGCTTAGCTATTTCAAACCCGCGTTTCAGAAAAGGCACAGCTTTTCTAAATAGCGCTCTGAAAATACCCCCGATACCAGCGCCGTACTGAACCGGTAGCCCTGAAAATCCTGGTAATCCATAACCAGCCTGTTGTTTGTAGTAGTGCGTATACAAAGAAGGATCCCCGTAGCTCTTGATGACTGTCATCCTTTTAGATGTTTGTCGCTTTCACAGGTCTGAAATGCAACTTGACGATGACCTTTCCAAATGCAAATGACACGTGTTCGTTTTGATCCGTCTTTATTTCAATAGTGATGTTGTTAAAATGGTCGATGCTCACCGGCACGTAATGGGGTTTGTCGTACAATACTGTGACAAATTCACCATCCACGCCTCTGAAGGGCACACAACGCAAAAGCGGTGCGTAGACGTCGCCTATTAACTGGTGTTCTATGATATCGGTGTGTATATATACATGGTGTTAAATCCGCCAGTCATATCGACGGGGTGGGGTGATTTTACACCCCCGACACCCGATTTGAAACCCAACATCCTCGCCAGGCGGTTATGCACCTGTATAACAAACCGTTTATCACTAACAATCCTTACCGACCGGCTAATGGGGTTGTATTTAAGACTTACAGCCGTTAACTTGGATTTTTCCGCAGCCCCTTTCATTTCATGCAAGAGCTGCTCGATGTTGCTGTAGTACTCTCTCGGTAAGGTACAGGTCCATATAGTCTTGAGCTCATCGCTGACGAACAGAAAAACTTCGTCTTCATCAAAAGTATTTAGCGTATGCGGATAGTGCAGCTCGACCAGGCCCACTTTCCAGCCCCCGTCCAGGTCAATCGCCTTTGCCAGATGCTCTGTGAAGCACGCGTTGGTGTTCTTTGGAAACATCTTTGAGGATGAATTACTGGCCAGCGTCACATAGAAACCATTGGGGTTCATTTTTCACCACCTCTATATGTCTCGGACCTCTGAAGCCTTTACCCAACTATTGAATTTATGGCTCCAGCCGTGCCACTTTACCAATAGCTGTTTGTTTTTGCCACGACCCCTGGCTGCTAAAATAGTTTGGATGCGGTAGACGTTCTCAACATCAGGGTTTATCTTCTGTAGCTCTTCGGCATAGAAGGAGCCCTTAATGTCGTCGCCTGCGTAGTCCTGCAGTTTGTAATAGGGTCTCAGAGCCGCGGTCCGCTCTTTGACAATGAAAATTTCATCTGTGAAGGTCTGTTCATATCCCTTCTCAAACACTCCCTTTATTTTGGACACCCACACGTGATCACCCACATTAAATGAAAACTTTGACGGTTTTCTCTTAAAGTGGTCGTCATAGACCATTCTCCACACCTCAAGGGAGTTGTCGGACGTAACAGAAGCCGGGGTTCGTTTAATAGTCGTGTGGTAACTATGGTTATAAGCGTAAATAAGATCTGAAAGGATGTCGATATATCGAAAGGTGTTTTTGTGTGTCAGGTACCTCCACATTTTTGTTTTAATAGTTCTGTTAAACCTCTTGACCACGCTAGCCTTCACATCGCTGGCAATATTCTCACGTTTGAAAAAATTTTGGAAGGTCCTGTTAAGAAATTCTTTACCCTCGTCTGTTTGTAGCTTTTTAGGAGCACGCCCCTCTTGCAGTATATTTTGGAAGGCGCCTGTCACGGCCCCTCCAGTCTTGGTTTTCAGCGGCACGGCCCAAGCGTATTTAGACAGCATGTTTATACACATTAAGATGTAACAGAAACCATCGTTGAACTCGTGGTGTTCTCTCATGTCCACCAAGTCGGCCTGCCACTGCCAGTCCATTTCGGACACCAGCGTCCTGTTTCTCTTAAAACTTACGTGCGCCGGCTTGTGCAGCGTATAAGCAGCCTGGCCAGACAACCACTCGGCCACCCGGCCGCGGCTGGCGTCGCTCACACCCTGGGATCTCGCGGCCCGCACCAGACTCCCCGCGCCGCCGTAACTACCCGATTTCCTAGGGTTATAATGGAGCGCACTCAACCCCGCTGCAGACATGGTCCCCTTCCAAACCAATGCACACTTTCACACACCTAAAGAGAGGAATGCGCCGCCTTGGGGCTTTAGGACCCTGAGGCTCCGGACCGACCAGCCGGGGGGGGGGAGGCGGGAGTTCCGACCCTTAACGACACACCATTGGCTCCTGAGGGGGTGGGCCAGGCACAAATAACAACACGCCATTGGCTGGCAAGGGGGCGGGACAACCAACCACCGCTTACTCCCATTGGCTGGAAAAGGGGGCGTGGTACCTGTCAAAAGTTTGACGAAAGGTGTCGCTTTATACTGCTACTCTGTTACTGTACTGTTGATAGACATTAATAATTTACCCTTACCTTAATTATCTAAGGTAAACCAAGATAAACGTTACAATTGCTTTTATCAGTGAATCTGGGACTCTTATATAACATCCTCTTGCTTTGAAATGCTGAAAAAAATGTTCACACAAAGTAGGTGTCCCCATTCTTAGATTCTTAAAGGCACTCATAACAATATGATAAGATTGAACTGCTGCAGAATTAAATCTGGTGCTTGCTATAAGTTATCTTTAAAAAAAATGAATTGGCTTCATTACTCTGTTCTCCTTCCTACTAATAGCTGATGTGTGGTGAGCGTTCTGGTGCACTATGGCTCCCACTGCTTCATCGAGGTGGATGCTGAACATTGGTGGTAGTTGAGGGGAGTCCCCATTATCTGCAAAGCGCTTTGAGTGTCCAGAAATTGCTATATAAGTGAAAGCAATTATTATTATTATTACAGAAAAATAATGTTTTAATAAATTGTGGGGATTTTTAGAGGAATATTTACAAGACATTTCAAGGCTTTGTCCAATGGATAATTCAGCAGATACCTTGAACAAGAACTGTGTTTCTGCAGTTAAATAATTTGGCCAGTTTATTCTGCCACAGGTTACCTGTTTTCAACCTTTTTGTATACAAACTGGAAAAATCAAGATTATATGTACTGTAAAGTGACAGGCCATTAACCATTGTTCATATAAGAAACCTCAGCTGAAGGATGCTGGTGTTTTGATAAGCTGCAGTTTTGGGTGGTGCTACCACTACATACTGACCTGTCTTAGAGGGTGACTATCCAGTTGCTGGCTATCTGGCAGTGTGTGCTATACCTAGCAATGCTGAACACATGCTAGACTGTGAAATTGTGGTGATTGTTGTTTGGTTTTAAAAATGAATGTATGGTGTGTGAATGTGGTGGTGACTGGGTTAGAAGGCCCACTCACTGCAGTGAGAAACCCATGTAGCGGCAAGGCTTATTAAATAATACAGGAATTAAGTTTGCTGCTCCCTTGCCAGTCTCTCTCTCCCTCATCTCCCTCATCTCAGTGGTGCTGGACACAGAGAGGCCATTCCATGTGGTTCAGATTTAAGGTGTTTTTCTATCTGATAGAGTTTCCTGATTTTCCCAAGGTTGGGATTCTCCAGCCACCCTAATGAATGGTCATCTCTGGTGCCTTTCTGTCTGAGAGAATCCAAAGGAGAGTCTCATCTTAAGTTGCTTACAACCCTAATGTCAGACAGCATTGTTACTCATCCTCCACCTTGATCAGCCAATCAGGAATTGGTAGGGCAGGGTAACCCCACATGGGTCTCAAATGCCCATGGAACTGTCAACCAATGTACGACCGAAGTTCCTCCAGATAAAAGAGGCAGCACAGGGCCCAGAGCGTGCCCCTCCAGGACATTCTCAGATTCATCTCGGACAATCACGTGACGGCCAGTACTTTACTTTGTTCTAAGAGTCGGGACTGGAGGTCGCCTGTGCGTAACCAAAGGATCCGCCCAAGGTTAGCCCAGCAGCAAGCCTTGTGAACTGCCGGTACCCCACCGTGATAGCTTGCCTGATAAACAAGTGAACTCGTGTTGCAACTGTTGACAGCTGAATCTCAGTATTCAAGACTAGTGCTACATCGGGAACGAACCAGTCTTCTTCCCATCTAAAGAGTGTGCACAAACTCTGCTAGTTCAGCCAGGACTAACTTGCCGGTTTTCATAGAGTCGCTGCCAGTGCACCGCAGCAGGAATCTCTCCCTCCTTCTCCCACACCTCCAGCCACACCAGGACTACCTGGCACCAGAGGATGTTGATTGGACACAGCAGTTTGCAGGAGATCTGAATCCACATATATTGGATGAGTATTCAACATTCTACATTACAACTTGAGAATTCAATTGTGATGTCAAACCCAGTTGGTCAATTTAATTCCTATGAGTGATGTACTTGCTTTTGAGTATCTAGTGTAGAAGTTGTAATCAAAGTTTATTAACGAAACGGTATAAATGAATGGTTTTCTGTGTCTCTTGGTATTTGCAGTTCTTCATGATTGAATATATACCTTTTGTATTCTGCTAATCCTCACTGTAAGATCTGTTATGTTTATATGCACATTTTATGTATTAATTAATGTATTCTTGTGTATTGGTATCCGTGTGTGTGAATTGCTGAGTTGTTCCGCAAGGTCGATTTTCTAATATCATCAAAGAATCATTTTGTGATTTACTGCTACAATTAATAAATTGTACCAGCAAATGCACAAAAACCCTACACCCACAACAGGAGATTCAGAGAGAAGAAAGGGGGACTGAAAGGATCATTGTTTCTGTGCTATAAGTATAGGGTGTGTTGCCTGTCCAACTTGTCCAAGATGCAGGCTGGCCAGATGTGACTCCCAAGATGTGAGCAACTGTGGTGTGTTTAGCATGCAGACTGGCCAGACATGAGGGGGACGCATCAGTAACTGCAGTGTGTGTTGGTTTTTTTAAAATAAAAATAGTGAACATTGAGAGTAAATGTTCTGGGGCACTGTAATGGTTAGTTTTATGTTAGTTGAGAAAGTGAAGTGTAAAATGAAATTTAAAAAAATGAAAATCTGAAAAAAACTGGAATGAGTTTTGAAATTGTGTTACAGATCATGCACAGACAGGCCTTCAGTGAGCTCACCATGGGTTAGGGCATGTTCTGTTAAAGTGTGTGTATTTAATTAAAGAACTGATAGTTTTGAAACATCTTTGATTCAAGATATTATGTTCAGAAATTCCAAAATCTTTTTCAGCTCTATATCTGGGTAATCTGCCTCTCGAGGGTATGGGAAGAGATAAATACTTGTTAAAAGTATTCTTGGTAGCAAGTAAGAAAGCTATAACAGGTAAATGGTTACAACAACAACCCCCCAAAGAAAAGTGGATTATTTTCCAATAAATTGAAAAATTAACCATTCAGTTAAGACTCCAGAAGGAAGTTTATGAGAGATACTGGGAGAGGTGGATTATTCCTAGAACCTAATGAGAATTACTTTACGCATTATACCCTCTGTAAAGATGCAAAAGAATGATACATAACAGTCTTTATACTCATTTATATTTGTAGTACTTGAGGTTTTGAGATGGCTGGTAACTCTTTTTTTCTGCTTATCTTTTTATGCTAATAAAAAACATAAGTTAAAAAAATAAACTGGCCTGATAAACATCTAGTCCAATTAATATGCACCAATGTTCACCTAGTCACAGCTGGCTGATTATGTTTTCCTGTTTGTTTTCATTAATGCAGTGCATTTGTTATGATAACAATCCCACCAATCCCATTTTACTTTAAAAATAAGTAAGCCTATTTCAGTAATATATGCATAATCATGGACTGAAAATTTAAAATGGGATTTAAAATATTATAAGTCTACTGTGCTTCCTTGGAGGGTTGTATTGGTCACATAAAATTTGATCCATATCAATATAATTTATCTTTTTGATACTGCAATGTGGAATTTTAGCCTTTTTTATATCATTTCAAGAGTTCTAAAACTTCTTCTTTGTCGTCTTCTTCCACTCTTTTTATTTTTTGATAGTTCTAACCAAAACAATGTGAAGTGGCTGTCTAGACATCAAAGGGCTACCTAAACAGCCAAACAAGGAAGCAAGAAAGCAGGTCATGTGTGAAACTAACTGACTAAGAGTGAAAAATAGAAACCAGAAGACGAAATCCAGAGACACATTATAACAAGTAGCCAATTCAAGAACCATGAGAAAGGAAACTAGGAATAATCAGCTGAAAATAATGAGAAAACAAGAACACAAAAATAAACAAGAAATGAAATAGAAAAGGGGTAAGATAATATTTGCTAGGTTAGGGAAAAACCTAGTGACATCCAGAGCTTTAACCTGAGGTATACAAGACTGAGTACTGAAGGGAATAAGAGCTTAGTTTATATACAGATGCAGCCATTCAAAACGAGCAGGCGATACCACATTATTTTGCGGTGCGCTTGACGCAGCCTACCGCGAGTTACTGTAAATTCTCGTATAGTACCTCATATAACCACCTGGTATCGCAAGTAAAAAATAGTATCTGGAATTTCTGCAAGGTGGAGCTAATAAAGCTCAACCTCTCATGTTTGAGCTGTCACCATCAAAGTCTTTAACGAAGATATTACTAATAGTATTAATAATGAATGACCTTGGACAAGCTGTAAACTCAAAGTATTGCCCTGGTCCACATTCTTTTTTTCATTGACCGTCTTTGTAAAAGTAACACCACAGCATTTCGCAATCATGCATTTGTTTCCAATCATGCAAAGTAAGGTAATTTTTAAGAATCTCTGATTCACCATGCCTTTCACATGCCCATAAAAGAGATTGATTTAGGAACATAAAC